>NW_024066116.1:978834-1411486 GCF_013036055.1 Alternaria burnsii | reverse complement strand
GGGCCTTGAAGTGAGCTTCTAAGCCACCGTAGTTCAATTTACCTTCTGTCTCGAATTTGGAATTACACTTCCAAAATACGCTGGATCCAAAATACAAGGTACGTCGTGACAGAGCCCGCTCTTGGAAGGTCCAGCCGCGCGAATTTAGAGTGCTGCTGCTGAAACAAGCATACTGATTTACGACACTTGGGGAATTGTGACCACGCTCGGAACTCTGATCCCATGTTCGATAAAACTGACATCCTTGGAAGACCAAAGGATCACGCCACGCAAACAGTCCGTCTGTAGCGCGTGCTGCCCCTAGTGCTGCAATAGTCGATGTAGCGTTGCGATAGACGTCGCACATGCCTTTCGCTTCTCAGTCCCACTCTTGAGCATCGTCTTGTAATATGCAGAGGCTATCCACCCATAGAAAACGGGATCCAAGCCTATAGGCCACTCCGATAGCATCTTGGATTGTGAGTGCTAATTGATCGAATGGCATCGAGGATTTGAATGCCGCAAGAGATTCGGTTGTGGACTTCAAGACGTCTGAACCACCCCAGCAATAGCTCAATACAAGATAATGCACAGTATTCGTCGGTTCTATGAGTCTGATCTCGCGAGGGTTCATGATCTCAATTAGACGCGTCGGGACTTTAGACGGTAAGCTATGATGGCATTCTGAATGGGATTCCAAACAGTCTTGTATCCATACTCTGCAGCGTTCCAGACATTCATCCGAACCCGTATAGATGCTTCGACCAAAGGCAGATGGAGGCTCAAAAGTGCGCGGGTGTCGTATCAAGAACGTGGAGTAAAAGTTCCCACCCTCATGACGAGTGGCCAATGTGACCCCATGAGTTGAACCATAGGTGTAATCGTCTTCAAACCCCTCGTCCATGTCTCCAGCAATCCCTGAATTCACAGGGGCTACCAATCTTGACCACACAACATATGGAGCAACGCTCCGAAAAGGAGGTGTTTTCTCTGTCGCTCCATAAGAGCGCTGTGCTTCTCTCAAGACCAGAGTACATAGATAACAACCACCCAAAGCAGAGTCGCGCAGAAGACTCTTGTCAATCTCGAGCTGTCCTTCAATGGGGATAGTGGAACTGTCGTCTGTGAAGAGCGGAATCTCTGGTAGCTTAGGACTTTTGCGAAGTAAGTTCTGACACCACTGGCACAGAACATTGAATGTGACCTCGGCAGTCAGATCGAAGGACTCTCGCTCTCTGGCACTGACTGGTATGAAAGTGGGATCATAGGTCCATGGGACAGGCCTGGGAAGCGGTGGCAGATGTGGAATTTCCATGGTAACACAAGCAAACACCTGCGATTTTCATGACAGGAACTGGTCGTAGAGATGTATGCACAGAGTGGTTGAGATTGAGACAAACTGGCAACTGTGCCGCACCGCTCCAGGTTCGTTTCATGTCACGCTGCATCTGCAGCATGGGTGACATCTACGTCTCGCCAATAGGACATTTGGTTCTCCACTTCAACAGGGTATAGCGATAGCACATCTTCCATCATGCTAAATCTTTCCACGTTACAGGGAGATAGGATGAAGAATGAAGAGATCGAAGGAAGCACTGAGAATAGAGAAAGCGTATCCTGGTATACGGTAAACCTATGTAGATGGCGCTGTTGTAATGCTGTGAGGATGCGAAAGACAGGTCGCTAAGAGTGTAAAGTCTTCCCTTGCATGGGACGGGGGTGCCTACCTGTGCTTGCTTGTATTCTCACTGAAGCGGGCAATAGCTGGCCTACACACACCCAATAACAGCGAAGAATCAGATGGTTACACATCAACCACCATCCAAGATTGTTGAATTCTTCCCTTTATGAGGTGCATGTGTTCAGCTCGATGCCTCATGGTCGGTCATACGGCCCCTGACGTCACAGCCGTCAATGCGCCAAGCCTCAATCCTCACATTTTTTGCTAGACGCTTGCGTGCCGATTTCCGAGACTCAACTACGGGGCTGCCCGTCGTTCCTCTCATTTGGCGCGTAGACACCAAGATCGCCACTAACTCTAGAACAAGCACGCTATGGGCCCGTATGACGAAACGCGTCCGGCACTCTTTCCGGGATGCTTGAGAAGAAGGTGTCATGGCTGGGAACCTGTAAATACTACCTAAGCATGGCTCAGGGCTGCTCAACACCTGCGCGTGCTTCATACTTATCACCAAAATGCGATTCCGCGACAGAACTAATACTACGTACGAGAAAGATGAGGAGAAGCCACCGCAAGAAGTTGGGTTGCGCGATCGCATCGTGCATTTCACATGGTATGTACACGCGCCGAGGATATTTGAATAACGAGCTCACGACACCACAGGCCATGGTTCGCATGTACGATGTCAACAGGATCATTGGCTGTAGTCCTTGGGAACACTCCAAACAGGTTTACTGGCCTGGAAACTATCGGCAAGGTGGTTTTCATCTTCGACCTCGTACTCTTCATCATATTCAACATCTGCATGTTCGCGCGGTTCCTCCTTGTCCCTCGCAAGCTACTCGGATCGCTACACCACCCAGTTGAGGGTCTGTTCTTCGGCACGTACTGGGTGTCGGTCGCCCTCATACTCAACTGCATTTACATTTATGGCAACACGTCGACTGGGGCATGGCTCACGAAAACTCTCGAAATTTTGTACTGGATGTACTGCGCCGCCGCTTTCCTCGTCGGTGTCATCCAGTATTCGCTCTTCTTCCGTCTCGAACGCCTCAACGTTGGCGACGCTGTGCCTGCTTGGATTTTCCCAATATACCCGTTGCTTGTCGTGGGCACTCTGGCTGGTACTATACTTCCATCCCAACCTGAGACGCCCAGCTGGAAGATATTCGTCGGAGCTATACATTTCCAAGGACTCGCATGGGTTGTTTCTTTCCTGCTGTATGCGTTATACATGCAGCGCCTGATGACCAGTTCTTTGCCGTCTCCCACTACGCGACCTGGGATGTACGTATCTGTTGGTCCAGCTGGTAAGTCCATACTCTGCATCTTTTCTTATCACAAAGGTATTGACAACGATAGGTTACACCGCCGCTGGTCTCATCTCCCTCGCGAACCAAGCACCGTCGCTTATCGCCGCAAACTACTTTACGAACACTGTAGTCCCAGACGGCGAGATTGTACGCATCATAGGCATCATGGCAGGCCTTTTCATCATATTGTTCGCATACTGGTTCTTCATCATAACAACCATCGCTGTCGTAGTGGGAATGCGTAGAATGTCCTTCTCGCTGAACTGGTGGGCGTTTATCTTTCCCAACGCAGGACTTACGCTTGCAACGATACAAGTAGGGAAAGTGCTACACAGTGAAGCTATTAACGGTGTTGCGAGCGCTTTGACCGTTCTACTGGTCATCATGTGGCTCGTCACGGCAGTCTTTTGCATTCGTGCTGTATACCTCGGACAGGTCTTATGGCCCGGAAAGGACGAAGACAAGACCATGTCCAGATTGGCCTGGGGTTGGCAGGGCAACAGGGACAACCCTGAAGCTGGCAAGATCAGGCCATAGTGTCCCGCATTGAAGGGATTGTTGTTTATCAAGCGAGGCGTAAGGTTACGAAAGCGTTGTAATACTAGCATGATACCCTGTTCAATTTCGAGCAATTCTACAGGAATAGGGACCCGACTGTCATTGGTATTGGTTCGTGTAAGCTTGACTATTTAGAGGTTCGCTTTACGATGGCGTATAGGCTACGGTCTGTACGAGGCTGACCATGTGGACCGTGGACATTGGGTTTCCGAGGCCATTCGTGATCTGGGGTGCGTTGGCGCGCCCTGGCGTCGTTGATTAGGCTTGGTGCATGTGCCACATGACCTCGTATCGAACAGTTGGCGTCGAGCGGAATTGCTTGGATCCAAGAGTTCCCGCCCTTGTTCTGCCTGCGACAGCATGTAATCCTTCTCCACTGAAGAAATATCTGAACAGTAGATTACCAAGCAATCATACCGTCAAGCGGATGTTGCGGAGTCGCGACGCGTACAACTATGGTGCAATTCCATTCTACTTGATCGTCGCACACGTCCGTTGGTGCATGCTGGTCACCATGAGCTATTCTGTCTAACGACGGTAGTTTCAGTCCAGAGGCAAACCGTATAGCTGCTCGTTTACTAGCCGAGTGCCACGGTTCAACAGAACGATACAGAACCGTACAGAAGCTCTCGGCAGCATTCTCGGAAGCTAGGCGCCCAGCATTGCCCAGTCGAGCCGTGACAAAGAGTTTTCTAACCGTCATCGTGAACTGCAAGGAGGACGAAAATGCTCGTCCGCAGTTGCACAGTGTCTGTAGAGTGCAGCAGGTGACTGTCGAAGAAGCACTCGGCCAATATTCGCGGTCGGCACAATGCATGTCCCCGAACGTGATCTTAGGCAACGGCCGGACATAAAGTCAAAACTCTAAAAAGTGAATAATCGCGATTCTGTAAACGCCGATCTTCCGAAACCCAGTCTCCCTCGCAATAATTCCTTATCACCCTCCAACTCAACACCTTGCATCATCCCTCGCCTAGAATTACACCACGATAACAAACATATGGTCTAGACCCTGCGGACAGGGCGACTTGGCCGGGCTAACGTATAAATCGCACCGTTTAAGCGCTGCTTGGCCGGCTGGCGGAGAGGAAATTGGTGCGGGGCTGCTTTGTCTACGCACTCATGAACCACTTATCGCCGCTCGTCGGACACAACCAAGCGGCACAGTAAGCTGTTCGGGGAGACTTGCCACGCGTTGTGCAGGTCCTGCGCCGAATCAGTGCGTTGGGCTGACACGGCGGAGCTGGCGTTAAGGCACCCTTGTTTGGTAGCGTGCTATAATTGGCTGCGGGAGTGACGGGTGGAGCATGCGATGCTTGGATTGTCGGGGATAGGGTTTTGGGTTGGTAGTCTGGTGGATGCATGCGTGGAGCTGGGGTTTGGGATGCCGCATGAGCAATGGCATTCTCAGGTGAGCCGTGGGATTCTGGCACAGTATATAGCTGAGCCGTATCCCCACATGAAGGTGAACACCCAACATCGCAGATTTCCTGTATCAGACTTTAACTACCTCATCATCAGTCTACACTACTATTACCACTATCATACCAATCTCAAACACAACCCATTCTATCGACAAAAATGTCTTCACCCGCTACTCAATTCGTCTACGTCCCCAACCTAGTTGGCGGCCAAATGCTCAGGATCCCCATCGAGGACATCGAAGCCGAGGGCCAGATCTCCATCTCACAACAACCCATTGCCAGCCCAACGCTCTCGTCAAGATACATTCGTGAATCATCCCCTTCTCCGAGCGTCGAGAGCGTCGACGACACCGACGAGTGATAAGCTCATACCAAGACGACGCACGGAGACGATACAATGACGGCAAGCCTTGCTCTGGTCTGCAGGCAAGCAAGGCGGAACCAGCAGCGGACATTGCCAAGCAGCCTAGTCGCAGCCTCGATCAATACCCACGAGTCAAAAACACGGAGGACTGACATCATCGTCCCCATACCCTCACTGCAATCACAACATTTTCTTCCGAAATGACGACAGTCGATCCGTTGGACCCCATAATGCCACCGGAGAAAACTTTCATATTGCGTGGAGTTGGCGTGTGGGGAATACTTGCAAACAAGGAGAGGATCTTTGGCTTGGTTGTAGTCGAAGGAAGCTTGGGGGAGTGCCGATCGGAGATGGACTGGGCAGGGAAGCACGCGTTGGCTTGGCGGGGTGTGGGGTTTGCGATTCAGTACTTGAGATGGGACGAATCAATCGGTTGTCATTGGTAGTTTTGGTTACTTAATGTCTACTATCTAATTATTTGTGGTACTTTTGATCACTTGACCGTGTCCATGCTGCGTGAGAATGTGAGTTGTGATTGCAATATGCGGTGTGATTGCATGCTGCATGCACTGACTGTGCATTGACTACGTCGTGACAAAAGCAACAAGAGGGTGATGTTTCGTATCTTGCACAATGGTTGTTATTTTTATGCATGCAACCTGTTTCATGATCGCTATGTACCATGATGACCAGAACAGAGCAGTAGGTGTTGTAGCCTACGATGACTCTTCAGAGGTAGCCAAGCTCCGCTGCAGGCCAACAACATTTTCCTGTACAACTAGCTGAAGGGATTACTACTCCAGTCATCTTTCCGCTGGACGGTGTTCTCTATGAGTGGCATCTTCTTCAGCCGTAAGCTCGATCTCATACCTCAACTCATACGTTGCTGCGGACCTTGCTGGCATGATCACTGTGCCAGTCTATGTACCTTCTTTCCTTTTCTACAGACTCCTCATCTTCTGGCACACATCAGACACCTCACCCTGCATTGCCTTTTGTATCTTTCTCGTATCTGCAGGTGCAATAGCGGCATAATCGGAAGGAAGGCTGGTGAGTGTACTAATGCAATACCAAGCTTATAGGGGTTGGGTCCTTCCAGTAACCCTTCTCCGGATCTGGGACAGCCACGTCACGAATCGATATTTTGGAGTAGATGGTGAGTTGTGTAAGACATCAATGGCACCGCGGCCGTCGTGACGATGATCCCCTGTAGTCTTGGTGTGAGCAGCGGTGCATCTTCTTGCCGATCCGTCCGGTCAATGGCATCGGTGTGAATTTACGACTGTGGGGGTACCGTATACGGACGAAGCTTGGTCTTCCATAGCTGCTATAGGTATAAACTGAAGCTAGGCCAGGTACTGATGAGCGGTTTGTGGTAGATCATGCCAGGTCCACGAGCCTAAGAAGGTTGTGTAGGCATGGTAGCTCGGCAAATAAATACCATCAAGAGTCGCGAAGAGAGTCTCCTGTTGCACGGGTTGATTTCAATCATGCAACTACATGAGGATCCGCGCACACATGGTGGTGCTTGAATTCGCTGTGCGAATTGATACGGCCGGGTTTGGCAAGGAAGGCGGCGGCGGCTTCAGGCTGTGCATGCAATTACCGAGATCAGTGTAGGTACATCCAGTATTTTCAAGGCAGATTGACGATGGAGATAACACTGAATCGTGTTAATGAAGCGGATCGGGATGTGAAGTTTGGTTGAGAAACTCCGGTCACGCACGGACGACCCGCAAGCATACATTCGTCATCATGAACAAACTTTCACCCATCATCTTGCTCACTTCTTGATAACGTAGAGCTGACGACGAGCATAATACGACACTGTCTTCGATCATAGCCATGGAATTGTTTCGTTGCTTTTCTTGCGCATACTGGCGTTCCTGACAGCATCTGAGATTCTTTTGGGCATCAGATTCCCTAAGTCGATTTCTGACCGTATCTTCGAGTGTTAATCAAGCAAGAAACGATTGAAGGGGTTGTGGTTAGTCGAATGGCACAACACCCATATCGGGATGTGGGCCACTTAGCGTCCATGCTACCCGATGTGGAGTACCAGGTAGTTCGGGGTAATATGGACCCTATAAGGACAACGGTAGGTTTCAAATCTTGATTCGGGGTAACTTTCCAGGATGCCGAAGCCACTATGATGTACCTACTATATGGCGCCAAGTCTGAGGTCGAGTCTGGGGTCGAATCTGGGGTAGAAGTACGATTAGCTGTGCAGCCGTTCACTGGACCATGTCTTGAAGGGGTCTTGAACATATGCAAACCTACTCATATCATCAGCTTGGCCCTTAGATCTAGGTAGGTTGACCGGCTCCACATGTTGCCCTTCATGCTCCTTGTTGCGATCTTGTGGCTTCCAGCTGGACGCTATCCCGACCAGAGAAGATGATAAGAGGCCCATCTGTAAGCTATAAAGATCAGCGGTCCAATGTCTAGGAGATTCCTTACACTCCACCAAGACTCAAGCATCGCCCCATTAAACATGGTTACCTTCAGCATCATTGCCACTTCTCTTGTCTCCTTCATCCCTTCGCTACTGCCAGTCCGACAGCGCGTCAGCAACCTGCCTACCTCGACTGGAAAACGCTCAAAGCCAATGTTGTCAATCTTGGAGGATGGCTCGCCCAAGAAGCTGTCATTGACCCAAATTGGTGGTCTCAGAACTGTGGCACCACAACTGATGAGTGGACTTGCTGTGCCCAACTAGGATCGAAATGCGGTCCTGTTCTCGAGCGACACTATGCTCCGTTCATCACGCCGACCGATATCGACAAGTTAGCTACTGCTGGTGTGAACATCTTGAGGATTCCAACAACGTATGCCGCTTGGATCAAAGTCCCTGGGAGTAACTTTTATAGTGGCAACCAAGCTCAGTTCTTCAAGAACATTGCCTCCTATGCGATCGCAAAGCACGGTATACATATTATCCTTGACATTCACTCCCTTCCCGGAGGCGTAAACGGCATGGGCTTCGGCGAAGGCGAAGGCCGCTTTGGATGGTTCAACAATGTAACGAACCTCGACTACTCTCTACGCGCTGTCGATGCTGCATTGGCTTTCATTCAATCCTCCGGTACTCCACAGTCGTACACTCTTGAGCCAATCAATGAATTAGTGGACAACCGCGACTTCACAACATTTGGAACACCAGCCGCTTTGACGGAAAACGGCGTTGCGTGAACGCAGAAGTATTTTGACGCGGTTGTTGCGAAAGTAACGGCCGTAAACAAGAATATACCCGTTATGTTGCAGGGTAGCTTCAAAGGTGAAGCATTCTGGTCTCCCAGGTTCTCAGCTTCGGCCAATCTAGTCTTTGACGTACACAACTACTATTTCGCTGGGCGTCCCACAGACTCTGATACTGTGAGCGCAGATATCTGCTCAGACGCAAAGGCCTCGGCAGGGGATGGCAAGTTTCCTGTATTTGTTGGGGAATGGCCCATCGAGACTGTGGCAGATAACAAGTTTGCCAACCGCAGGAAGAACCTGAACACAGAGCTGTAGATAATGTCCCTGCACGAACTGCATTCGAGATATACACTGACTTTATACGCGTAACATTAGGTATGCTTTTGCAAAGTACACAAGAGGAAGTGCTTATTGGACTGCAAAGTTTTTTGGTAGCGTGCCTGTAGTGGGAGAGGGTGCCCAAGGCGATTACTGGAACTACCCAGCTTTCATTGACATGGGTATTGTCAAGCCAAGTGAAGGAGTACAGTACTGCAACTGAGGGTTTGTTCAGTGGAGAAGCTCGATTTTGGTGTTGTCTGGCGTATGGGCGAGTAACAATCTTCCACGTAGTACAACAAGCATCAGGGTTACCACAACCGGTAACGTCCAATACTTCCTCTTCCGTACCCGTCCCCTGTATCCAGGCGTCAGCTTATAGTATAAAATATAGGACACGATCTACTTACAGGTTACTCCTTCAACCTTTGGTACAATACGCAGAATATCTCCCACAGCCAACGTCTCCCACAGCTCTGCTATACCACCCTTAGTTGTCATGAACCAGCCAAGAAGAGGCAGACGACTATGTCTTGATCGTTGCTCGTACTCTGCGTGCACATAATCAACTTTTACAAATTTCAGCCATTGCTTCTTGATTTCCGACCATTCCTTATATGTGTTGCCGAAGTACCTTAATCTTTGTTGCTCGGTGTCGGGAAATCTCTGGAAACCGTGATGTCGATAACACCATCTTTGCGCAGTTCCTGGAGCCTCAGCATCGCTTGTAGCGAGGTCTGGAACACCTTTCAATGCTACATTCTTCTGTGGCAAGAAGTAAGGATCCAGCAAGACCTCTGCATCGGCGACGAGAAAGATACGGTCCGGTCGACCGAAGTTTGGCAACGGTATACAATTTGTTGGGGATCACGATAGACCTTTCGGAGATCATCTATAGTAACACCATCATTCAAGGAGGCGTCGGAGCGAAGATATAGGCGAAATAGAGAGAGCAACAGTTGAGATCCAGGCGGTGTCTCATCCTTGTGTAATCCCGGGATGGTTCCTTCGACTCCTAGTAGGATCGCTTCGATTAAAGATTCTCATCGCGATTGCGACCTAGGCGTGTAGCATGTACGGTAGATTGTATAGCCCCAAGGGTGGTAGAAATCTATAGGCTGATTTTCTTCCTTCTCGCTGTCCTCTTCTTCTTCTTCTTCTTCTTCTTCTTCTTCTTCTTCTTCTTCTTCTTCTTCTTCTTCTTCTTCTTCTTCTTCTTCTTCTTCTTCTTCTTCTTCTTCTTCTTCTTCTTCTTCATCCTCTGCCGACCAGTCCTTTGCCTTGATCAGGTCCCGTGGCACGTGTTTGGGATATTCAATCATGGTATCTCGAACCAGCTATTTATTCACGAGAGTTCACTATGTTGGTAAATGATTGATAGAATAATCGTATCCTTAGATGTCAGGTTCATGTACCTGGCTGGCACGTAATTGTGGCACGGTAAGCTCCAGGCGATAACTGCACTTACTCTATTCGGCTTAGTGAGTGTTCTCTGCACTACCTTCAGACTTGGACAGCGTTAGTGGTAGAGCTCGTATAGATGTTTAACAGAACAAAAAAACAATCTCTCTGAGTTAAAATTAGGGCCTACTGAGAGATGTGGATACAACACATCCTGGGTATCCAGGATTCCCAACTCATACCAAAAGAACAGCGGCGTGTTTATGCATACCTAGGTAAATACCCCACAGAAAACATACCTTGTTTCTTCAGCATCTCTCTCGCCTCCGCCTCCCTGTTTATCCTCTCCTGCTTCTCCAACTTCTCCAACTCTTTCTTCTTCTTTTTGTTGGCTTCCTTGCGCTCCTTTTGCGCTTGCACCTGCTCCTCCTTCATCTTCTTCCGAAATTCATCATACCAGCTATTCTTGGTCTTTCCCTTACTAGCGTCCCCAGCACTTGATCTACGAAAGCTGCGTCCTCCAAGCATACGATCAATCTTACTTTCTTGATGAGCGCGCCCAAGATTCCAAGCTTGCCACTCGTAGGGATCGTTTTCTTCTTCTAGTCCTGGTGGCGGCGTTAGCTGACGAGGCTGTAAGTTATCTTGCGGTCGATTCGTGCGCCGAAAGTATTCTTCTTGTGTTGTTTCACGATCGGGGAAGATGAGGCTGGAGGCAGTAGAAGGTACTGGTGAGACACTGCGTGGTTCCGGTTGGTAAAGAGTTACTGCGTTTGGTTGTGAATCAGGACTTGGATTGCTGCCAGTCGAAGTGGTTGGTTGAAGAGTACTGGAAGAACTATCAGACAAGGCGGTGGAACGTGACAGCCGAAAGGATTGAAGCGTACTATGTAATGAAATAGTGCCCGAAGGCTTCTTGGCATCGCCCGAACCCTCAGTATGTTGCTGCTGCGATGTGATCAAATTTGCATTCCCTCCTGCTTTCTCATTTCGCTCTCTTTTCACCCAGGAGAAAGGCCTGGCAAATCTGAAGGATATCCAGTAGTTTAAGCTAGGTTCTGAGTAAAAGCGAGCAATCTTCTTCTTGAGTTTTTGAGGCTTTTTGGGGTCTTTTGATGAAAGTTCGGCACGTGGTGCAGCAGATTTGGTTTGAGGATTTTGGCGTGACCAGGTCTGAAGGAACGCAGGCGGACACCAGTGTCCACATGTAGCCATGGCAAGCATATAGGGATCTAGGAGGAGGTCTGACTCTTCTGAAGAGGCTTTTAACGTGGAACATGGAGAGGATTGTAGGGCCTTCCGACCTGTAAGTTGAGATTTAGCGCTTTGAGAAGAGTACGGCGACGTAATAATGTGCCAATTAGCCTCATTTTCCTCAACGGAATGGGATGCGATGTTGGTTTCCCTTCTTATGATGGGACTGGAGGCAGACCTTTGGTGCAAGTGCCTGTCCATTTCTCCATTGTCTTCTAATCTGGAGTGAGTTGGCAGCAAGCAATGCTCATTGACGACTTGAATGTCCTGTCTGGGCCTATCAGTCGTATATCTATGCCACTCCCTCAAAAGCTCTCTTCTTGGGATTCTCTTACGTTGAATTTCTCTGCTTCCCACTGAGCTTCTTCATCAGCCCAATGCAACCAAATTTTCTGTTGTGTCATGTGAGACATTATGCTCGCTTGATCACTAATATCAATCTCCTTTTCCTTCGTCTCAAATAGTCTCTGCGTTGACCTCTTAATCGATTCCTGCTCCCAAACCTCCTCAAAAGCCGGCCTTGGACCATCGCCCATCATATCGCCGTAGACCATCTGGGTCCTGCGCCGTCTCTTCTTTATCGCTCTCTCCATTCTCTCTGTAGCGGCAAGATACTTTTCATCATCTTGAGAGTGCAAAGAGACTTGCCAACCCCAGTTCTGAAGGTCTTTGATTTTAGAGAGCTCGGAAGGGGTGGGATCAGCAAGCGTATAGGTAAAAAGCTGATTGCAGGTGTCGATGGAGTGCGCTGGTGGCTGGATCAGGTATGGCATCTTTTGTGCGGCTTGTATACTGTGGACGATAGACAAGGAGTCAGGAAGCTTTGTAGGCGGGAGAATATATTCATTGTCGAAAAGTTTGCTCTCGCTGTCAATGGAATCGTATACTTCATCGTATACTTCACGTTGATTATTCCTACACAAAAGACGCGTTGTTACAATAAGACCAACTCCTTGAAGAGGTAGGAGGGCTAAGAAATGTTGCCATTGCATAAATCTATTGGGTATCATATGCCGGCATCGCCAGCGCGATACCACGTCATAACTGGTCGTTGTCTTTCGTCGTACTCGCGTATTCCAGTCTTCTTTGGCAAAACCGCCGATTCTCGAGCGTTTTCACGTGAGCTTTTCATGCGCACGATACCTTGCGACATGAATGTCCCAGTCTCGAGAGGTGCTGCGCCGGTTGCGGCGTAGGCGTGAAGGTTGCGGAGTCACAGATTCGCCTTGTACGAAGTTCCTGTGATTGATGTGAGTACCTTCGACAAGACTATATGCCGATCGTGTGCTTGCAATAGGATAGTTGCTCTGGTGTGGAATGTAGGTCATGCTCATGGAGGGCTCAAAACCATATCTTGATCAACTCTTCCGAGACGGCAGATGGGGTGAGGACGCCGGACTCAGTAATGATACCAGAGATCAGATCGGGTGGCTACTTCGTGTTAGCAAAACGTACTTGAAGCAGAGTGGACAGAACAAACCGTGAAGTCGACAGCGTCATGAGCGTCGAGTGGAGCGACTGTTGACCGCTTGGCAGCCATGTCTGCGATGGCTTCGTCGAAGACGTTCGGTTGCTCTTGGTCAGTCTTGGCCTTTTGTTCTTCCTTGGGCTCCTCTGCGACCTTGAAGTCTAGCACCTTCTGCTCGATGGGCAAATCAAACTGGCTGAGGGGATATAGCCTGACAAATTTGTGGCTCTCGGCAACCACGTAGAAGGGCTTTCCTTTGCTCTTGGCTAGTACGCCCAACTGATATGTGCCCATGCGCGAAATGATACCGCCGTTCTCTACGACACCTTCGGCTCCCACAATAACCATGTCGACTTTGCCGAGAGAGTAGGCGACGGCTGAGTCTGGGATCGTGGCTACTGGAACGTTGTGGTCTCGGAGGTCGGCGACGGTCTGAAGGCCCTCTTTCGCGTCCGACGAGCTTGATGAAGGGAGGACGTATATGACGTTGAAGCGGAGAGTGCTTGACTCGGCTGCCCTTCTCAGTAGCGCGCCCACTACTCGCGAACCACCATTTGTGAGCACTGTGCCGCCGTCGCGGATAAAGTGCTTGCCAAAGCTCGCTATCTTCTCCCTGCTCTGTTTTGCACGGTCTACGAAGAGCTTGCCGTTGGAGAGGAGGTGGTTGCGTATCGCGCGGAAGTCGTCGTCTGGGCCCAGGTTCAGGCTTGCGGGGCGGTTAAGCGTTGTGATCAGATAGCGCTGGAAGAGATCTGTGCCGGCGGAAAGGGAGATGGGGTTCGCGATTGAAGCCTTTAGGGCAGCTGTGTGGCGTTCGAGTAGGTCGAGTGTCTCGGCCACGGTCGAGACGGAGCTCTGTGCAATGGCTTCTACAAGCGCCTCGATGGCCGCCACGGGCATAGTAAGCTCCGGGTCATCTTTGAGGATGCGGCGATATGTCGCGACTATGTCGAAGGTCGGCTGTGTCTTGACTCCCGATTCGGTGCTCATCTTGACGGTTGATTGCGACGTGTTAGTGCTCCGTCCACTTTTGGATATTTTGGAGGGGTGGTTCGCGATTGAGTCATTCGCCAAGACCATGATCCGACGGCTAGCCTCGTCATTGTCCTCCCAGTCCTACACAAACCTCCACCTACCTCACTCGATTCTTGTGAAGAATGTCGTCGTTGGACCGCACCCACTCCTTGGTCATGGTCACAGACTGCCATGCGCAATAGGCTGACCAGACACTCACTGTCCGTTCGGATTGCACAGAATTACTTGAAATTCATACTCACTGAAAGCTTACACGTAAACTGCAATCTTCTTACCAATCCTCATCACTACCTAGGTGCTCGTACCCTTTCACTATAAAAAGAAGCCCTGCGGTGCCACCCAGTGAGAGGGTCGTTGTAGTTGAGGAAGGCCCATATACAGTGACGTCATCTTCATGCGCCGAAGTTTTCAGAGACCCTGAAGCAATCTGCAGCGGGCACGCGACCTCTTACCCGACTGAGCGTCATGAAAATAAGAAAGAAGGCCCGAACCATCACGTTTGCAGACATACAGTTATCCACTGGCTCACATGCCCTATATGAAAGCCAACTTTAAACGACTCTCTCCAGCATAGCTAAGCCCATATTGAGTCCTACCGCAATTCACGGCTCAGCTATCATCAGGAAAATGACCATACTGTCGGACATTGTCTCAACCGTCAAAAACACACGACTCGTTCCACCAACCGAAGATGAAATTGCATCAGCAAAGAAGGCGAATCAAGACTCGGAAACTTCTCAAAGTCAACCAATCCTCGAAATCACATCCTACGACCGCTTCACACCACCATCTCCTAAACCAGATCTAGAATATGACTGCCGTATGACCCAGAACCCGTCCCCTCAAATGCGGAAAACATGCACCGGACTCGACTCCACGCTCCAAGACGAGCTCATGAGCCGCGAATCGTTCAGCGACATTGTGACCCGCGCTGAGGACGACATTCGGCGACTCATGGAGATCAAAGATGTACGAGCTAGTAGGGATGAGGAGAAAGCGATAGTACGAGTAGGATGTTTGTGTGGGAGTGGCCATCACAGGAGTGTGGCATTTGCAGAGCAATTGGGTAAGATACGGTGGAGTGAGGATGACGGGTGGGAGGTTAGAGTTGTGCATAGAGATTTGACAGAAGGAGTGGAGCAGATGAAGAGAGCCAGGAGTGAGGAGATCGGAAAGAAAAAGAAGGAGAAGGATGGAGAGAAAGATGAAAAGTGAGAGCTGTAAGAAATTAATACTGGTTTGAGGATGTAGAGAATGGAATGACACTCAACCTAATAGCAACCACGGGTGTCTAGTCAAAGGCGCTACATCATATACTGCAGTCTTCTCAGGCGAGCTCTTCTTCGCATCCATACCACCGCCACCTCTCAGGTTGCCCGACTTGAAATCTCCCTCATCTTTTGTCCCACCCCTCTCTGTAGGAGGATCCGCAAAAGGATCGTCAGGCAGATCCTCAGACATGCCCACAATCTGGTCGTCCGCCAACCTCCACCTCCTCTCTTCCTCCTTGCCCGACTCCTCCTTTCTCAATCGCTGCTCATCAGAACAGACCGTTACGCCATACTTTCCAAGATATATTCCCGCCTTCTTTACCCCATGTACGAACTTTCCTTTCTTACCCTTCTCGCTCGCTTCCTTCTCCTTACGTTCCATATCCGCCCACCCAATCTTCAGTCCATGTTCTCGCTGCCAGATTCTCCAGATGTCTTCCTCCCAAGTATTCTTCTTCGCTGCTTTGTCGTACTTTTTGAACCACTTTTTCATGTTGGGAGCAGAGGAATCGGTATGAAATACGCGCCAACCCCAGTCTGTGACGTCTTTGGCGATGGCTGCGTTACGGGTTGTGAGGGTTTCTGTCGAGGCGGGAGTGAGGACTATGTAGCGTGCTGTTGTGGTTGGACGCTCATCTTGGGACTTTGGGTAAATGAAGATATAGGATCCGGTTTGGTAGTAGGTTGGAATGGCGACTATAGTTACCGTTGTTGTTGTTTGTGGAGGCATGGTTGTTGAGATTGCTGAAGAAGTCTGTGGAATGCTGGTTTGATAGTGCTGTGATATAATTCCTTGAGAAGAAGCAGTGAATGATGCTTATTGCTGATTGCGACCTTACGCTGTGAGGTAGCTCTTCTCATAATTCAGAACATTCACATCAGCCACCCAAGCGGGTGAGTGTGACTTTAGCACTGGATGAATTGTCCATTGATTTACAATTCGAGAATCCGTTGCACGAATGTGAATTCACAAGGTTTTTACAGGATTGCCAACATTTGTTTGCAACTATCCCACGACTTGCCCTATTCAAACCACTTACGGACCTTCACAATTACAAGTTCAGATCTCACCATTACCGCTCATGCAATACATTCTGCACGCACCCCGAAGCCCTGAATGGTAACCGCCTGTCCGAAGGAATAAGGTCTTTGCTTATACGAGATGGTTTCGTACAGCCAGATTTCCGCTTTCTTGGGCGCTTGGTACGCGCTAGAAGCGTGGATACGGCGCACAGTAATCGAGAATCCGGTAAAGCGAGAGTTGAAAGTTGGGATGAAGATGGCTTGGACAGACGTCAAACCCCGTTCTAACAGTATACATTGTGACCTATCCATTGGCATGGCAACGTGAACCACCATGTATACCTTTAGGGCGGAATCTCAGTAATGAGCACAACTCAGAAAAACAAGTTTCTTCATGTGCCACAAAAATGTGATGGTGATTCATATGCCTCCATTGGACGCGAGTCATACAAATATAATTTCTATCAACTTTTGTTCTTTCATGAAAGGGTGGCCTAAAGGTAGTCATAGAGTCTGGGTATCGCAGAAATGGGAAGGAAACGAGATGTAGTTGACAGGTCTAGATGGCCCACCCGGCTTTCTTCTTGGCAGCCTTGGTGGTCATGGTGGGCTCGGACGGTGGAGGTGGCTTAATGTCCTTGAGGTCTGGTAGTGGGTCGTTGTCTCGAATCTCGAGTATGGTCATCTGTGAGGCGAGAGTAGTTTGTCCGTCGGCTGTTGTGTCATGGGCAGCAGACATGTCGTCGCCTACAGGGCCACCTTGGAGAGAGACGCCGCCGTATTCCTCTTGACTAAATTCGTCCTCCTCGCCGCCTTCATCGTCATGGTCGCCGTCAACCTCTTCTCCCTCTACTCCGGTGGCAGTATCTCCAGCATCACCATCGATGCCATGCTCCTTCATGTAAAGTTCCAGCTCTTTCGCCATCTTCTTGCTGAAGCCAGAAGCTTGTACTTGGACGTCCAACCTCTTGACAAGCTTCTTGATGGCATCCTTGAAGAACGGACCTGGCTCGTCGCTTTTGAAGCCGAATCGGCGATGGAAAAAGCGCTTTACGCAAGCGACATCGCGGTCAAAGTAGTATTCGGCATTGGCATGATCAATTGAGACCATTTGCGGGAAGTCAATAAGCGTGGGCACCAGTGGCACGCTGCCGTCCTTTTCGGGTTTCTCTTCAATCATGATGTTGAACTCGTTGAAGTCACCGTGGATCAGACCATACTGCGCCAGACGAACGATGAGGGCGAGCAGTTCGGCGTAGAGTTCCTGTGGATCGCCAACTTTTGAGATTTGACGCAGAGGGAAACCGTCGATGAGGCTCATGATGACTGTATGTCTGTTCTGACCGACCGGCTCTGGCACTGGGAATCCTTCTGCTCGTAGAGCCTTCATAAACTCGAATTCCTTCAGAGCAGCGAGGCGCGACATGTACATCCACGACCCACCCTGGCGGTTGCGCAGATAGTCACGGTTGGCTTTGACGGTGCGGAAAGATATGCGGCCCAGACGGTGGATCTTGAGAACCAGCTGCTTGCCCGTCTCGTCGGCGCAGACAATGATGTCCGACTCCTTTCCTATGCCGATCTGGTTGCCGACCGAGTAGACCGTCGACGCCTTCTGGTGGGTGTGCAGGGCAAGGTAGTCGAGCCCGCCGTAGGTGAGCCGGTAGCCGTCATATTTGGCGTTTCGGACTTTGGCAATGAGGCCGATCTTTGCGAGGTTGGAGATGCACCTGTGGACGCCGGTGCCTGAGCGAAGGGCAGCGATCTGGGCGATCAAGGGGGTTGGGACGACTTCATGGTTGCGGCTGCCCATCTCTGTCTGTCATGGTCTTCATCAGCGTTAGTCCCCCACTACGTACGGAAAGACAGTGCGGGCGCATACCGCAGTGAGGACGCGCCAGTCGTCTGCGGCCAGATAGCGGATGTTCTTGACATTCAGCTTCATGGTGAGAGATTGTGCGACTCGGAAAGCCTGGCGGGTGCGGTTTGGGGAATACGCCGGGGTTTGGGTGCGACGACAATAATTTTTGGAGCTTTCTCCAAGGCCTGAGCGGCGGCGGCGGCGGCGGCGGCGCTCATCATCGGTGGACGGTGCTTGGCCCTAGCGCGGCGGAAGTGGTGTACGCGAAGCAAGAGCTGCCTCATCGACATCAACCCGCCATTATCACTCTCCCCATTTGACTTGGCTCTCGCTCTCCCGACCCATTTGAGCGGCCATCTACATCTCATAGCCCCCCCGGATTCCCCTTGACAGTCGCTATCCACGCCGCTCCGTCCCGACACACACACACTTCGCCGCTTGTCCTAGCTACATATCAACATGGCGAAGGAAGATGAGAAGAAGCCCACGGCCGCCGACAAGGGCAAGGGCAAGGCGCCGGCAAACACCGACGCGGACAAGAGCAAGGATGCAAAGCCAGATGCTGACGACAAGAAGGGCGGTGTTGCGACAACTGGCGGTATGTTTTGTCTTGGGCACAGCTGTAGTGGCTCTCGTCATGGACATGCACTGACTGCGGGCCACAGAAGAGCTTAGCGAGGAAGACCAACAGCTCAAGAGCGACCTGGACATGCTGGCAGAGCGGATACTGGTGAGCTGCTACCGTGGAAGTTGCCCCTCGCACCATGCGCTGACCTCATGTGTTTACTAGGGATCCGACACCAGCCTCTACAAGCCCGCGCTCGAACAGATCAAGGAATTCATCAAGACATCGACGAGTTCCATGACGGCCGTGCCCAAGCCGCTCAAGTTCCTCCGACCACACTACGAGGCCCTAGAGAAGGCCTACGCATCATGGCCTGCAGGCGACAACAAGCGCTCGCTCGCCGACATGATGTCTGTTCTGGGAATGACGTATTCTGACGAGGACCGCCTCGACTGCCTCAAGTACCGTCTTGAGGCGCCCTCAACAGATCTCGGCTCCTGGGGCCACGAGTACATGCGCCACCTTGCGCTGGAAATTGGCACAGAGTACCAGAACCGCCTCAATGACGACAAGTCGACCGACGATGTCACCGACCTTGCCTCGAACCTCGTCCCCTTCTTCCTCAAGCACAACGCAGAGGCGGATGCCGTTGACATCCTGTCTGAGCTGGAGATGATTGATCAGATTGAGCAATACATTGACGACAACACATACTCGAGAGTCGCTCTATACATGGTCAGGTAGGACATTGTCGCATTCGCCTACATGAGTGACACTGACATCAGCAGCAACGTACCCCTGCTCACTTACCCGGACAACGACAAGTTCCTCCGCACCACCTACCGAATCTACGCCAAATACAAGCAGTACACACAGGCAATCGTCATCGCGATACGATTGCACGAGACCGATCTCATCCACGAAGCCTTCAACGCCACCAAAGACAAGTCAATCCGAAGACAGATGGCCTACCTTTGCGGCCGACAGCGGATATGGCTCGACGTCTCCGAAGACGAAGACCCCGAGCTCCAGGAGTGCATCAACAACACGCGCCTGCCTGATCACTTCAAGGCGCTGGGCAAGGAGCTTAACATTCTAGACCCCAAGACCCCGGACGACATCTACAAGACACATCTTGAGAGCAGCAGGACTGCCGGACTCACCAACACCGACTCTGCCAGACACAACCTCGCCTCCGCCTTCGTCAACGCTTTTGTCAACACCGGCTACGCAAATGATAAGCTCATGCTTAACGAGAACACAAAGAGCAGCTGGGTCTGGAAGACCAAGGAAGAAGGCATGCTTTCTACAACCGCATCTTTGGGTATGCTCATGCTCTGGGACGTAGAAGAGGGTCTCGATAAGGTCGATCCCTACACACACGTTGAGGACGACATGGTCAAGGCCGGTGCCATGCTTGCTACCGGAATCTTCAACTCCGGCGTGCGCATGGACTCAGATCCCGCCATGGCCCTGCTGGGCGACGAGGACAACATCAACTCCAAGAACAAGAATATCCGCCTCGCTTCCATCATGGGTCTAGGTCTCGCCTATGCAGGGTCAAATAAGGAAGACCTTTTGGACATCCTATTGCCAATCGTCAGCGATACCAGCCTTGATATGCAGCTCTCTGCCATGGCAGCGCTGTCTCTCGGTATGATCTTTGTTGGTTCAGCCAATGGAGACGTCACAGATGCCTTGATGAACACACTCTTGGACGAGGACCGAACGAAGCAGCTCAAGGACAAGTGGACCCGATTCATGGCTCTCGGTCTTGCGCTACTTTTCTTCGGCCAGCAAGAAGAGGTTGACGTCATTTTGGAGACACTGAAGGCGCTCGACCATCCCATGGCCAAGTCAGCCTCTGTACTCACCGAAGTATGCGCGTGGGCAGGTACGGGTGCTGTGCTGAAGATTCAGCAACTGCTCCATATTTGCAATGAGCACATCGAGGACGAGAACGAGGAGAAGAAGGGTGACGAGCTACTACAGTCTTACGCTGTCATTGGTCTCTCACTAGTCGCCATGGGCGAGGATGTTGGCCAAGAAATGATCCTCCGCACACTCGGCCACCTGATGCACTACGGCGAGGCTAACATCCGCAAGGCTGTGCCTCTCGCTTTGGGTCTCATCAGCCCTAGTAACCCGCAGATGAAGGTTTACGACACTCTTTCGCGTTACTCTCACGACAACGACAATGATGTCGCCATCAACGCCATCTTCGCCATGGGTCTCTGCGGTGCTGGTACCAACAACGCTCGTCTCGCACAACTGCTCCGCCAATTGGCTAGCTACTACCACCGTGACCCCAACGCTCTCTTCATGGTACGCATAGCACAAGGTCTGCTACACGCAGGAAAGGGCACACTATCCCTCAACCCATTCCATACCGACCGTCAGGTATTGTCTCGCGTAGCGGCTTCGGGTCTTCTCACTGTTCTTGTTTCCCTGATCGATGCCAAGTCATTCGTTGCTGGTGACTCACATTACCTTCTCTACTACCTCGCTACCGCCATGTCACCGCGCTTCCTCATCACGCTTGACGAGGACCTCAAGCCATTGACGGTCAACGTCCGCGTTGGTCAGGCTGTCGATATTGTTGGCCAGGCTGGTAGGCCAAAGACCATCACCGGATGGCAAACACAGAGCACGCCGGTACTGCTGGCGCACGGCGAGCGAGCCGAATTGGAAGACGAGAAGTACCTTAGCCTCACCAACGTACTGGAGGGCGTGGTCATTCTGCGAAAGGTATGAAATTCCAACTAATTGTGACCTTACCAGCCAGACTAACATGATTTTCAGAACCCAGAGTGGGAGGACTGAAGGACTCCGGTGAGAGGCGGAAAGAAGGAAGAGATGTCTAGGACATCGCGCAGGGCATAGAGAGGGTCTGCACCAAGCATTTTGGCATTCTAATAGCATTACGGTCCCTGCCTCAACCCTCGCACTGACGCAACGACGAGTCCGAGGGGCACACCGTTGTATATATAGATGTGCAAGAGCAATGAACTGAAATGAAAGTATTGATACAAATGCTCTTTCCAGCGAGTCTAGCGTGAATATATGTATATGCGACAGTGACCAAGGCCAAGCTGTAATCACCACAGATGCACGCGATGCCCTTTTACTACACCCAGGTTGGGTGCCAAGATATTACAAGGTTCTTCCTTCCATCGTCTCACGTTGACACGGTGAAGACTCAATGCGAATCTCATGTGGAGTTGAACGGAACGAGTCGTTGGCACCAGGGCGGGAAAAGGCTTTGGAGGTGTCAGAGGGAACAACTATTGTAAAGCAAACACCAGCACAAATCTGACTTGGAAGAAGATCTATTATACGACGAACTATCGAAACTACGACAAATCCGACCATAGTCCTAGCCACCACTGATGAAACCTGCCCTTGCCATCGATGAGAAAGAGATATATTGAATGACCCACTAAGATCTTTTTGGTTTGCTGGCTTGCCCAGATGCTAACAAATACTTCTAAAATGTGAAAGAAGCCACTCAAATATATTAGTTGAAAGGAAATCGCGAGACTGGACTGCCGATGAGAAGGATACGTTCGAGGTGCTGGCGCCAAGAGCAAAGTATTAGGGGCCCAACGACGTGGGCATGGAAGTCAGAACAAGCGACAGAAAGGAACGACGAAAGCATCGTGTCGTGGCATGTTGATATAGCGTGCCCTTCGTAGAGTATACTTGTGGTATAAGATCGATGCCAAAAGGAGTCTCCAAGGAAATGTGACTGGAGGATGGTGAAGAAGCGATCATGAAGAATAGTGCGTACACGAAAGGTATATCGATGGTCGACCTGGAAGAGACGGTGCATGCTTAGTTGGTAGGGCTCGGTGAAGCAGACGTATCGGCCTTCACAGGAGTGGCAGGGTTGGTCTTGACATCAACACCGTTGTCAGAAACACCATCATCGCTCTTGATGGGTCCGCCCCGAGGTATAATGCAAGACCGGGTTGGGCCAAGGGTCGATGGCACTGGTGGTGACCATGGCTGGCGCTGGCCACGCATGAACATCTCGAACTCGTTGGCATGACCTGCAGGTATTGGAGAGACGGAGAGGTAGCGCTCGGGCGTGCCCAGTGCCCTAGCTTGGGCAACACCGACCTCGTACTCCGCAGCACGGAAGACACGGCCAGCTGCGGTCTGCTGCTTCAACATCTTCTGCTCGTGTGTATCGGAAAAGCGGATCTGGATAAGATGCTCTTCGCCGCCGGGCTTAGACACGGGAGTGTTGTTGAACTCTTTGATGACCTCGTCGCAGATATCGCGAGATTCAAAGCTATAGACCGTTAACGACGTTCAGATTGGTAGCACATGGGTGAACTACCGAGCAAAACCGACACCACGGCCAGTACCGGAAGAGTCACGAAGTATCCTGCTCGAGCAGACCTTGTGAGGTGCGAAGATGGAGGCGAGTTCATGCTCGTTCATGTTTTTGGGGATGTTGGATACGTAAAGATTGGTGTTACAGTCGTCAGCGAACTTCTTGAGTTTGGAATAGAATGATTCCTAGAGAGGGTCAGTGAAGTTCATTGCACATCAGCGTAAGGAAACATACCCGAGCAAAGCTGACTTCGTATCCGAGGTAGTGGAAGCCGCGGATACAGTCCTCAGCGTCTTCGAAGTTATGGTACTTGATGAATCCGAAGCTGCGAAAGACAATCAGTCATTGAGGCGATGGGATGCTTGGGGAACTGCTTACCCCTTGCAAAGGTTGGTCTTCAGGTCGATGATGGACTTGGAGCTCTGGATGTCTCCGAAACGCTTGCCCCATAAGTGAAGCATCTCGTCAGTGGTCTCGGGCAACAGGCCTCGGATGTAGACGTTGGTCTCACCAGTCTTATTCTCCAGGCTACGGTCGAGTGGCTTGTGTGGGGAGCTAGGAGCGGGAATGGCCCGAGGAATGGGGGGCTCCTGGTGCACTAATGCCAGTAGATTGGGAGGCAACGTGGGCATGGTCTGCTGCTTCGGGATGGGCGCCATGACCTGGTAGGGGGGGACCAGTTGTGATGGCGAAGGGGTGGCACTGCTGGAGTAGAGGACGCTTGGCGAGCGATCCATAATAGCCGTGTTGTTACCAAAGCGGTGATACATACCACCACTGCCGTAAGGTGTGCCTGGGTTGTCATTCTCGTTGGAGGAGATAGAGTCACGACGCGGTGTCATAAGCGACGGCATCTCGGCGGAGGACATTCGAGCAGCCCATACCGGTGGTATAGCGCTGTTATCGATGACAGCTTGGCCATATTGGTAAGCTGCCTGCGGAACGTACGCACCGGTGTGGTTGTACATGCTAGGAGAAGCCGCCATGGCAGTCTGCTGCTGAGCGCCAGGCATCATCTGATACATGGATCCGAGAACCTGCTGGTTGGGAACCCAGAGTCCTTGACCATTAGAAAGAGGAATGTTGCTATAGTCGGATGAACCCCCTGAAAGTGCAGAGCTAGCAGACTTGGAGGTAGCGGACGAACCGTAGGAGGCGTGCATGTTGAGAGCTGCCAAGTTGCTCGTCAGACCTTGCATACCATTATCACCGTGGGGGGACATAGGCAGACCTCGAGGGAGGTATTGAGCGCTCCCGTGACCTTGTCCGTGCTGGTTGTAGTTGTTGAGAATGTGTTGTCCCTTGTATCCCACGTTGGGAGGCGCGTAGCTCTGCTGGCGACCGTTGGTAGACATTGTAGCGAGCTCTGAAGTGACGCTGACCGAAGAAAGAGTGAAAGACCGATGAGGTCTCCGGGGCTGGAATCTGAGGCTACGAGCAGGGGCAGGTAGACTGGAGGATACGAGCCTGAGGACGACTGCGACGAAGGATCTCAACAACGAACTTGGCAGACAGACTGAGATGCAGAGAAGAACGTTGCTCTGCTCGAAAGATTAGCTTTTATCCATTATGGGGAGGCTGGGGTTCGGCCTAGCAAATTTGCTCGGTGATCGATGAGGACGAGCAAAGCAGGCCTCGCCAGCCAATGTGGGGGAGGAGCTCACTGGGTCTGACGGTGGCAGGGCGGGGCATGAGGCAAAAAATGGGATGGTGAAAGTGAAAGGGACTTACTGGGCCGTAAATGTCAAACTTGTGCAATGTGCGGGACTGGTAGTGACTCCAAAGCTGCCGAGGCGTCAGTATCGGAACGCTGCATGACAGTGAGAGATAGGTTGAGACGGAGACTGACTGACCTGGGAAAAGCTACAAAGAATGTGGCCACTGATGCGTATTGGTGAGAAAGAAGTGAAGAAGAGTCAAGAAGAGACGAGGGAAGATGGGACGAGGCGAGCTGTTGTACTCGATGATGGCGTCTGGGCGTAGCAGATGGGGAAAGAGCAGTCGCGATGTCTCGGTGGAAGACCAGCGGTGGAGTGTAACCGGCAGCCTCAATCTCGACAAAGGGAAGTTGCGAAGAGGAAATATGACAACACGGGAAACACTCACATTCTTAGTGAATTCACTCCGAGCAAGAATAGACGGATGGGAACATGCAACACTCGCACCCTGCGTATCGTGGCTTCTCTGCCTGGCTGTCGCGCCACCGCAGTCTCTGAGTAATATTGTTGAAAGAGCTGTTAGATAGTGATGTCAAACCTGGCTTTCGAGCGAAGCTGTGGTGCTGTCCTACTCACCGTGGTGCAAAACGTGTTGCTCTTATATGTCCGCTATAATCAAGCACGCACAGTGTTGAATGCGCGTACCAGGAACACAGTATCGCGAGCGCTGCAAGCATAACAGGTCGCATCAGTGGTGCACTCCTCGCACATGCATCTTTGTACCCATGCCTTTCTTGGACCAGTGTGCGTAGCATACAAATGACAAGGCGTCAACTGGTACGGGTCGAGTCTAACTTCCAGTTGAGTAGCCAGCTTCTCACTGTGGCGATGGCTGATGCAGCCATGTCGCCCTTGCAGCAGGGCTGAACAGTCTCGTAAGATGACGTTGGAAAAAGGTATATCATCGTTTGTTGAGTTGCGGACAGTATCCCCGCACGTCGAATTGAACAGACGCGATGACTCTGGCGCGCAGGCTCTCGTTATGAAAACCAGACCTGTCGTTTCCTCACCTTCACGCATTGATCAGCATGCGGGTACACGCAACAGCCCTTCCCAGACCTCGAGTGATGCCCAGGTTCTGTTTGAAGACCATCCAGTCTATTTGGCGCTTAGTGTGGCTACACAAACAGGGTGACTCTCTTACAATGCTTTACAGCAAAAGTGCCGCCGTCCCATCACAGACCTGTAGTAGCCTGACGGGGCGGCGCACCTGTTGCACGCCCGTAACCTGCGCGACGAGCCGGCGCAGTGCAGCCGTTACCGATTGTAAAGCTTCGAGTCGCGGTCTCGAGACGGATATGGAAAGGTCCAGCTGATGTCATTGGAGATGCGCCGTCGTCCGCGAATTTCTTGATATGCAAGGCGATAAAATCTGCATTCTCGAGGCCATTGATAGGGCAAATGAATTTCTGCACCAAGACGCAGATGTAAGGGGTATATCCGACGCCTGTGGCCCGACCAACCTCGCCGCTCATACAAGACAAACGCAACGAAGATAGTCATGTGCGATGAACCTTTCCGAGTATACTGAAAGATATTATGAGTTATGAATAGGTGTCGAACAAGCTGGCAGCCCTGTACCTAGTGAGAGACAAGGTATTAACCTGCATCGTGTACGAGATCCTCAGGTGCTCCGCCAAAGACCTGATGGCGCTGGGGTGATACAGACTCACGAATGGAACATGTCCCGCTTCCTCGCGTGTTGCGTGGGCGCAAGCGCACTGATTACCGTGTCGCATATGTTGCAAAACAACTATCCGGCCGGTTGTCCGGCTCTTGATGCGGCTGTTGTAGGTCTCGTGTCAGTGTAGCGACAGAGGAGAGTTAGAGAACATCTACTCGTGCCTAGACTCAGCAAGTGAAGGATACCTCCAAGGGTCCATGTCGGGTGGCGTTCTGGTACACAATCATTCGTCAACCCCATCATAAATGCCTGCCTGTAAGGTCCTTTTAGTATTTGTGCATGCTGTGCGCGCGGAGAAGCATGCAGTTTGTCTACATGCATGTCTCTCCAAATTCTGCCTTTTGTACTGAGTTGCTTGACAAATGTTTCGTCGCAAATGTTCCAACGTGACCTGGCTTGACCTCAAACCTAGAATTCATATCTTCCTGCTACCATCATCGCAAAAAGAGACATACTACGCAGATCGGCTCTTTCTAGTCGCATCCGCGGGGTGACACAGAAAGCAGATGAGGGACAGCCCGGCCTCATACAAGCCTCGCTAAAGTCCATGGCGTTTCGAAGCACTGCGTTCTTTCGGGTTTCGAGCCAATGCCCCGCATGCTCAGGTCGCGGCGGTGAGTGACTGGTGTGGTCATCCTACCGTAAAGATTTTCAGCATGCGATGCGCAACCAGGTCAATACAGAAGACGGCACTTAGCCGGAACTGCTGTGCAAACCATTGCCGTACGCATGATGTCAGTGTCCTGTACAAAGAGATGTGCCTGCACCTCTGAGCAATGAAGTTTTGCCACGCAGCGGTCCAGACAGGCAACCTAGACATTGGGGGCTGTGTCCTGAGCTTGTGATCGTAAAGATTATTCATCAGTTATCGCGGCGCAGTCATGAGCTAGGAACGGCAGATGTCGATATTAGTCCGAAGCTGTCGATATGCACGCAAGGCTGATGTTCATCGAAGAGACGAGGTTTATGGGACGTGATCGACGCGGCAGGCACCGCGCTTGCGCCAATCATGGCATGGACCCTGGGCTAGCGCACGTTTTACCTACCACAACAGGGCCTCACAGCATTAGGTCGCGCATCGCTCAACATCTTTCTGATACCCATCGGAGTCACCTGAGTAAGAAGCAAATCTTGAGGTATTAATGTTTTTGTTATTCATCAAATCAACTTGTCTACATCGCAGGCTATACAGAGTAGTGAGCGGTTAGATATCCGCACATGGTCATCCAGGCCTCAGATACAGAGCCAGTACATTCCAACACGAAATGCGGTCGTCAGATCGAACGCCGTCGCTCACACCATTCTACCCATGAAAATGCATGCTCAAAAATCTCGTTCCGAACTCCTCTCAGTGGTTCCTAGCTCATGACCAGACGTCCTCTTGATATTGATTTGACGCCCTCATGGCCTTTACAATCTCCTCACCCTTTGTCTCCGAAACGTTCCTGTACTTGGAGATGATCTTTCCAAGAAGAGTGTTGACCTCGCGGGCCATGTGTGCGGCGTCACCGCAAACGTAGAAGTAAGCCTTTTGCTCGAGCAGCTTGTTCACTTCCTCGCCAGCTTCCTCGAGCTTGTTCTGTACGTAGACCTTCTTGGGACCATCTCGCGAAAAGGCGGTGTACATCTCAAACTTATCACCCAAGTCTGCTTGGTATTGCTGCGCATCTTGTTAGTCTCAACTTAGTGGTCGTGGTCGTGGCACTTGACAACTTACCTTCCATTCATCCGCGTACATGAAGTCCTCTGACTGCTTTCTGCACCCGAAAAAGAGGATAGTCTTTCCAACATTCTGGCCAGCCTTCGCTTGTGCAGCTCGTTCTTGAATGAATCCACGGAATGGTGCGACACCAGTACCGGGTCCGACCATGATGATGGGCTTGGAGGGGTCCGAAGGCAACTTGAAGTTGGAGTGGCGGACATGGACTGGAACGTGAATACCATCGTACTTGTTACGAGGACCGGTGATAGAGTAATTCAGGCCATGAGGATCGGGGTTGGGGTCTCCGTGTTGCTTCTGCTTCAAGGCCAAGAGGTAGTTGGTAGTGACACCCTTCAAAGCGTATGGCGCACCGGGCTTTTCGATGGACTCCACAATAGCAGTGATGGAGATCTTGTCCTTCTGTACTAGAGACGACGAGGAGATGGAGTAGTAACGAGGCTGGATCTTGACCATGGTTTCGAAGAGGAAAGAAAAGGGAATCTTGTCCCAAGTCACACCCTTGCCAGTGATTTCGAGAAGCTGTGCCAGGTTGAGGTTACGGTCGGTAACGTGCTCCTTGAAGTAGTCCTTGTCGCTACCTAGTTTCACGATTTCAGCCTTGATATCGTCGTTGGGCGCAAACTGGGCAATGACGGAGACGAGTTGACGGGACACAGCAGCGTTGATCTCGATGTGGAAGCGAACAGCAGCATCGTATGTGGTCGGTGACGGGAAGGGAACCTTGGCGGTGGGGTCGAGGCCTCTGACTGCAATGACGGCGTGTCGCTGGTCTTCCTTGCCAAGAACCTTGAATAGCCTATCGACTTCCTTGCCAGCGTTGTTGGGCCAGATGGCAATGTGGTCACCGGTAGTGTATGACAGGTTGGATCCAGCAATGCTAATTTCCATGTGTAGGCAGTTTCGGTTGGCAGAGTTGAACAGTTCGGCGGACTCGACGATGGGCGCAATGAAGGGATTGTTGGCGTTGAATGGGCCCTTTTGATTGCCCTCAAGATGGTTTTTGTTGGGCTCACCAAGGTAAACAGTGTCGTCTTCGGGAGTAAGATCTGGCCTTTCGGTGACCTCGAAGACGGGCTCGTACATAGCCTCACGCTCCTCCAGACCCATCTTTTCGGCAACAGCAGCCCACATGGGTTCCTTCCAGGCGAGGAAGTCCTCTTCCATGGTACCAGCACCGTCGTCGCCCTCACCGGCAGCACCCAATCTGGTGGCACCGAGGTTTGTCAAGTACTTGTCGACGTTGCGGACCATGGAGTTGTAGTGTTCGTAAGTGTTGTTTCCGAGACCAAATGCGACGTAGTTGAGTTTGCTGAGGGGCTTGTCGTCGGCACTGCCACCCTCAGAGAAGCTGACATCTTCGGAGCCAATAAATTCGTAGAACTCGACAGCGTTATCGGTGGGTTCGCCCTCGCCATAGGTGGCCAAGACGAAGACGGCGAGCTTGTCTTCGGGAAAGGTGTCCAGGTTGTCGAAATCATACTCCTCCAGGTCTGCCACCATAGTCTTGAGGCCGAAGCGTGAGTGACCCTCCTTGGATATACGCGAAGCATAGTCCTCAGCCGTACCCGTCTGGCTACCGTAGAAGACGACGCAGTTCTTGTCCGTCTCGTCCATCTTCTCTATTATGTTGCGCGACTTGCCAGCCTTTGCAGCGCCATTGGCCGTGGCCAGCGAGTTGCCGTAGGGGTCCCCATAGACGCCCCAGTAGGTGCCTTTGGTGAAGTAGGCTACCGTGCCGACCAGGAGGGCGGCCAGCACGATAATGTCCAAAGTATCGAGTTGTGCCATGGTGCTGTTCGGTGGTTAGCAGAGAGTCAGAGGCAGGTGGAGGGGCAGCGCTGACATGGACACAGTAGTTAGTTGCCGTCCGGAAAGGGATTGGAAACGACACGGTAATATTTGTATTCGGCTTCGCAGCGGAGCGTCGGAATGGCAAGTGGGCCGTGCGTCTCAACTCAATCTTATCGAGACCTGGGGCCGGTGAGCCGCAAGCACGCTGTTGAGCCAGTACGTAAACAAAGGCCTTTGTTTAGACTTTACAGATCCCTGACCGCTACACGGGCATGGCAAAAGTGGCCAAAAGTGGTGCCGTCACAGACTGTCAGATGCCCATCGGGTGCCGATGTGTTCCGCTTTCATTCCGCTGGGGGCTACTTATGAGAGCCGGTGGAGGGTGCGAGACCCTGACTTTCCCGAGCGTCGCTGCCTTTCCGCTACGTCTACCAAGGACCCCGCCAGCACTTCGGGACCTTTGTGGGGCACATCGTTAGAGCCTAACACAATGGCTTCGTGCGAGGGCGGCAGATGCAGCTGCGGAGCCTCGAGAGGAGCAAAGTCAGGCCGGTGTTGAGGCAGATGCAGCAGCCACGCACAGTTGTCTCGGAAAGCTGGGCGGCATGTGACTGTCAGAACAAGATAGACCAGATCGCAACAGAACATGAGCAGGCCTCGTGATGGCGCAGGGCTGACGACGCATCCTGCTTGTAGCTGCGTATCTAGCAAGTTCTATATGGTCGTTCGTTGCCATCTATATTCGGGACAACTAGGACGGAACGATAAGCGAAATGCCTATATCGTTGATGCGTAGACAGAGCAACTGCAGGCGGGCTTGGAAGCAAAGAGAAAACTATGCCTGATGCGGGTGTAATCTTATAGTTATATGGCTTGCCCATACCTGCGCCGCATCGATGATATACCGCATTCCATATCTCTCTCTCAACAATCGGTGGAACCCAGCTCATGGAGAACGTGCAAGGCAGTCAGCCAGATCTATGTGCACCGCGTTGTTGATGTCTCCGCGCCCGAGCGCTGGTGAATGTTATCTGCAAGCACCATCATCCTTGCCCTTTGGATCCATGAGCATGCTAACATGGCAGAAGCAAGCTCACATCAAAACGAAGTCGGGTGTATCGATAACCTCGCATGCCCAGTCCCAGATTAGCACCACGTGGGACTGAATAATCTCCAGGCTCGGATCGATCTCCAGAGCCGTGTTGATGCCGGGCGCCATGGATGATCGTTGCCACCAATGAGGCTAGACACCGGCTAGTCAGGCACAGGGCATCTCTACTTACCCATTTCATCCACCTCCAGACATCCATGACAGCCGTCGCGACCCTCTCAACGGCGACATCTACGTCTTGAGCCCTGTTTGACGGGCTGCAGCTTTTCCCGCCCGCCACGGAAGATGCTGCACGGGAAGCCTGCGGCATGTGTGAGTAGCTTTTTCTTTGTGTATCGCATGGTCGTCCCCAAGCCGTACGAGGTACCGTGAAACGCACTCCCCACGCGGCTTGGGGTTTGACAGTGCCGGCTTTTGCTGTACCATAAGGACCCTTATCTCGACGTCGACGCTTCTCCACGCTGCATCAGAACTGTGCTGACCCCTGTGCCTTGCCCGATGCAGCTGCTTTCCCTCTCCTGCAAGCTCGACCAGCTGCTGGGAATGTGTCGCACCATATAGACAGCCCCTCGTCGGCCTCGCGTGAGCCCAGCCAGACCCGCGGGCGTGCGCTGACTGCCTCGTCCCGAACTGTTGCCTCGCGCTCGCAAACACCGGCCGTCAAAGCTACCAGTAGTAATTCGAGCCCCGACCGCACCCTCCAGGCGCTCGAACGCAAACCGTCGGGTTCCTATGCCCACAATCGCAACACTTCCATCGTACACGGCATCCAGCACTCGCGGAACACCAGCTTCGTCAACTCTCCCGCCACAAGCCCGCTGAGCCCCCAGATCATCGCCGCCGCCGCCGGCGCAACCATCGATGGAGCCGTCATGTCGCAGGAGTCGATAGCCGAGGCCTTTGCCGCCAACGGCATGCAGCCTGGCGCGAGTACAGGCCATGTCTATGCCGGTGTTGGAGCCCAGGCAGCATCCAGCGATGGAAGCATACCTCAGCGCAAGCCTGAGCGGGCGCCGAGTGCCAGATCCTCGCGGAAAGGCCACAATCACCACCGCTCCCAATCGCGCCACCCGCCGCCGCACCCCCACGAACTCAAGACGGTTGGCGAATATGCGCTGCACCACCTCTTCAACTCGTTCATCAGCCAGGCCGAGCAGAAGATTAACCAATGTATGACGGAGAGAGGCCAGCCCGAGGCCAGGGTAGAGGGTGTTTGTGGGCCTGGCGTAGACCCCACCTTCGACCAACTCATAGCAGCCCTGGGGCACATTGCGCGCCACAAACCGAAGCCTCTCATCGATACCATTATGCTATGGCGCAAGGCGAAGAGTGAGGAAGCGTCCAAACAGCGCACTCAGCTGCTCAATGCCCGACAAGCCACTCCAGGACTGCAGCTCCATCCCGCTCTGTCTCGACGGAACACGGAACCGGTCCAACACTTGGAAAACGGATCCACAGCCTCTGTAGCATCTGGCCCCGAGCACATTGTCGCTCTACAACAGACTGTGACACAAGCGGAGCAGCGCTCGACCGTTTCAACCTACATCCTCTGCCGAGTATTGATCGAAATCATGACGCAAACCGACCTCCACAATCTAACTTTCGAGATGGCCGATCGTCTTCTTGGTCTCTTCTATGGCCAGCTTAGCACAGTTGATCCTGACATGGTGGACATATCTCCGCTCAATCTCGCCAATTGGACCATCTACAGCCAGCTTCTCGGTGTGCTAAGTGGACTCATATTCGAACAGGTGCAAGAAAAGTTCGTCACCGACCTGAAGATCGTTGATGGTCACTTGGCTCAGAAGAACCAGTACAACAGGGATCACGAAGCCAAAGGCGCTTTGCTCATCCGCGCTCTGAGGCACCTGCAAGTCAAGTCATGTCCAGAAGAGACATGGGACCGGACGTGCGACTTCATGCTCTCTATGGCCAAGCTCTTCACTAGTGCCCACGGCCAGCCAGTCAAGTATGCTTACTGCCAAGTCTTGCGGGAACTACTGCTCCGTATCACCTCAAAGGCTACCATCGAGCTCAATGCACCCAAGTGGAAGACTGTGATTGATATGATGAAGCAGCGTGCTGCCATATTGTTAGGCAAGCCAAAACACTGGCACGAAGCATTCCCACTCATGGCCGCCGTCCTATGTGCTTCTCCAACAGAAACATTCCTCTCCCAGTGGCTCGCGCTTGCCTTGTCTACTCAACCACGACTGAAGGAGCGTGCAACGAGAGCTATCGCCCTTCGAGGTATATGCCGGCTGGTATGGACTTACATCTATAGACGGGGAACCGAGGCACCAAATGTCGCCGTGCGTCGATTAGAGGAGATCATACGGATGGTGTTCCAACCGGGAAGGCGGTCATATCTCTCGACCGAACCAGCCATTGCTGAACCCTTGATACAACTTACGCGCATCATCGGCTACAAGTACCAAGACCTCTGCTTCAAGACCATCATCTTTCCTCTACTCAATTCGGAAATGTTCATGTCAGGGCGGGAGTTGCGCGTTGAAAATCTTGAGCCTGAGCGTATGGTCATTGGTATCCGCTCGTTCCTCGCAATCATGGCTGATCTCGAGAACACCGAGCAGCCACCTTTCCCACTGACATTCGATTACGATCCAAACGCGGTTTCGAACGAGCTTCCTGCTCTTCCTTCCAGTCCACGGCCTCTGCAACCTTTGCCTATCAAGTCCAGTCTCCTCAAGGAGGAGCGTCTTTCGCGTCCCGTGAATTTCACTGGATTCGCCGAAGTGGCAAAAGAGTACTACATCCGTTTCTGCAAGATCCTGGGAGAAATTACTATCATATGCGACAATGCATTTGGAGGGCAGGCCGTATTAGATGAGAAGTTCTCGTCGCAAACACCAAAGACGCCTATGGCAGCTGCCTTCAGCTTCGCCCCTCGCGAAGATTACATGACTACTACAGATCTGCGGCAAGGATTCTATGATCTTCTACATGTCGCTGTTCAGGCTTTGCCCCGCTGCTTGTCTCCGCACATCCCTTTCAACTCACTTGTAAATCTCTTGTGTACCGGAACTGCCCATGTTCAAAGCAACATCGCTGTATCGTCCGCTCAGTCACTCAAGTCCATAGCCCGACAGTCGCATGCACAACAAGTCACAATTGGCTTTGCACGCTTCATCTTCAACTTCGACGATCGTTACGCTACCATGTCTGATGGCGGCATGCTGGGAGCTGGGCACATTGAGAATACCCTAAAGCTCTACGTGGAGCTGTTAGAGATCTGGATTGAAGAGATTAAGCGGAAAACACGCAAGGCCGCCCTGGACACACCGGACGACGGTTCTGGGAATAGAGCTGCTCAGCTTGATCTTTCTTCTGTGTGGGCGCACGTTGACGAAGTTGAGTCACATGGCCTCTTCTTCTTATGTTCACCTTCGCATCGCGTCCGCTCCTACGCCGTTACCGTGCTGCGTCTCATCACTGAGTTTGATACGGCGCTGGGCGGCTCCAACACCCGTGTCATCCGTGTAATGGAGGGAAGCCCTCAGAGGGTTTTAGACATTAGCGATGAGAAGCTGTCGCTAGCTGAGCGCAGTCGTTTACAACGCGGCATGCGCAAGAGCAATGTGCAGAGCACACTCGTGGAACTTTGCGGCAGCGATGTGCCGTACGACGCTACTTTATGGTTCAAGATTTTCCCAAATCTGGTGCGAATCAGTTTTGAGGTTTGCCCTTTTGCTGTGACTCTTACTCGAGACATAGTATGTGCCAGACTTGCTCAGATGTATCGCACTCTATCGTCCCTGGCTGAGGGCCAGCGTACAACGCCTTATTCACCGTACGAGCCTGGTGCTAGCAAGTTCAGTGGGCGCCTTGCCTCGACCTCACCAGAAGTCGTCATCGAACAATGGAAACTGTATCTCATATTTGCCTTCACAACCTTAACGAGCCTGGGTCCGACCGCTATGTCGGCTACGCAAGGTCAGCACTCGCGGAAGAGCTCAAAATCTTCACAAACGAGCACAAACAAGCAACATACCGCCACGGAGTTGTTCTCTAAAGTCCTCCCCTTCCTGTCAGTAGACAATGCCGCCATACGAGACGCTGCGGTTATTGGTCTTGGCTCTGTTAACTTAAATCTTTATCGCACACTACTTGAGTCGCTTCAGGGGATTGTGGCTGCTTGTGCAGAAGAAGCCAAGATGCGTCTGGGCAATCACAACAGAACCATCAGCAGTCCCCGTCCCATCAACTACCGGACCGACCATCTCCGAACAGAGATTACACACGTATACAAGCTAACATCGCAACAATTCCTCAAACTTCCGGAAGCCCACAATGATGAGTGGATCATCAACAACTTAATGAACTATACCAAGGATCTCAGAATTTTTCTGAGTGATACAGAAGTCCAACTCGAGGCGCGCTACCAGAAGTTACGCACACACTACTGTGGCCTTGTAGAAGTTTTGTTTGAGGGCATCAATAAGACTAGCGATCCCTTGCACTGGATGCCGTTTCAAGCTCGTAAAGCGGCATTTACACTAATGGAAGAATGGTGCGGATACGCAGCAAATCAATCTCAGATCCGTCAGCGTGAGGAGCAGATGCGTCGTTCCATGCTCGACCGGGAGGTGGATAAGAGCAGCAAAGGCAACGCAACTGCAGCCCTTGAAATTGAAAAACGCGATCTTCGAACCGCGGCTTTGAGCGCTATGGCTGCACTCTGTGGCGGGCCTGTTAGTATCACAACTGATAGCAAAGTCTTGCTTCAGTTCGATGTGATTCGTATGCTCTCATGGATACAGAGCATCTTCGAAACTCCGAGCGATCGAACACACGCCATTGGCCGCCGAGCACTTACGAATCTCATATTGCACAATCGCGAGCATCCATATCTGCTAGACAAGGCAATTGAAATGTGCTATCTTGCGGTCTCTGGTAAAGCTCTCGAGAGCTATTTCGAAGTTGTTACTCAGGTCCTCACCCAACACGAGGACTACACTTTGCCATTCTGGAAAGTACTGAGCGCCGGTCTCTACACACTCGGACATGAGAACAGCGAGATACGCACAAAGTCCGCGCGATTACTCCGAACGCTTGAAGCTCGTGAAGGAAAGAATTCGAAACTACAGGACCTGGACATCAGCATCTCTGACAAGACGGTCGCGGTATACAAGCTCGCACAGTTTGAAACATCACGAAGGCTTGCCAAGCAGCATGCCGAGCTTGCTTTCTTGGTCTTCTCGCAATTTTCGTATTACTTCAAAGACCTCAAGCCTGACCATAAGCGCAATATGGTTGCCGCTATGCTTCCTTGGGTGCAGTCTGTCGAACTGCAAGTCAACCCAGACGGAGGACCGACTGCTAACTCTTACATGTTACTTGTCAACTTGTTCGAGATCACCTACAGATCAGGCAACGTACTACATAATGAGATTCAAGCACTCTGGCAAGCACTAGCAACTGGACCATACGGTGGCAATGTTCAACTTATCTTGAACTTCATCATCAATCTTTGTCTAGACAAGCGAGAACAGAACTACGTCGACTACTCCAAACAGATCGTAGTCCATCTTTCCAGCACTCCTGCGGGACTAAAGGTCGTTGAGTTCCTGCTATTACAGATCAACCCACGGTCTATGGTAAGCGAGAAGCGCGAGCCTATGCCACCGCCACCAGACGCTGTCAATCTTCCATACTTGGCCGATCTCACCCAGGTTCTGCCAAGTAGCAATAAACAGGTAAGCATAATATGGAATTCATACTGACTTACGCTGACTTGCATAGTCTGGCTTTGCCTTGGGACAGGTTTGCCTCATTTTGCTGGTTGACCTTATGGTATCCCCAGTAGAGGTAGCCAAAGAGCACATTCCATTGCTTCTGCAAGTGGTCCTGGTGCTCTGGGATCATTACACCTCTGTGGTGCAGGACCAGTCTCGTGAGATGCTTGTGCATTTGATTCACGAGCTAGTCATCTCCAAGATCGAAGACGACACACCAGACATCGACAAAAGGTCTATCGAAGATTTCGTGGAGAGCATTCGACAACATGACACCAAAGTGGTATGGAGCTATGATGACAAGAACGGCAAGGACGTGGCAGACTCAACCTTCAAGGTTCCTGAGCCAATGGGCTACGTTTCTGGCGAAGTGATGAAGTTCTTCTCATTTGCATACCCTGGACTGAGAGAAGCCTGGGGTCGAGTAGCACTGAACTGGGCCACATCTTGCCCAGTCAGACATATCGCTTGTCGGTCATTCCAATTGTTCCGCTGCATTCTCAGTTCGCTCGATCAGCAAATGCTTTCCGACATGCTCGCCAGACTCTCCAACACCATCTCGGATGAGGAGAGTGACATACAGACCTTCTCTATGGAGATATTGACAACGCTACGGACCATCATTGAGGCATTAGCGCCTAAAGATCTCATACAGTACCCTCAGCTGTTCTGGACGACTTGCGCGTGTTTGGATACTATACACGAAGGCGAATTTATGGAGAGCCTCTTAATGCTAGACAAGTTTCTCGACAAGCTTGATCTAGGTGACGAGGAGGTGTTGAGCATCCTAGAAGAAAGTTGCCCGGAGAAGTGGGAAGGCAAGTTCGAAGGCCTTGCCCAACTGACGTACAAGGGCATCCGATCAAGTACATGCCTGGACCGGTCTTTACGAATTCTGGAAAGACTGGTGGTACTACCTTCTAGCCGTATCGTGGGTGACGATAGCCGACTGATGTTTACCGTTCTTGCGAATCTGCCAAGATTTCTGCGTTCATTTGACTCTACAGCACAAGATTCAAGTATCCGCGCCACTGCAGAAGTGCTTGCACAAGTCGCAGACCAGCACTACCAGTGCACATCGCTTTCCGAGGCATTGACTGCCTTTGCAATGAAGAGATACCGCCATGAAAAAGACTTCCTTGCGCAGACAATGTCTGCTATACGTTCTACGTTCAATTCGGAACATGAGTTCGGTAGCCTGGTATTCCTTCTCGGTCTACTCATGAACAAGATCGATTGGATGAAGATCAACACGATGGAAGTACTCTGCATCCTGCTACCTGAAATCGACATGCGCAAGCCGGAAATGGCATCCAAAGGATCTGATCTTTTCTCGCCTCTCCTTCGACTACTACAAAGCGCATATTGCCCACAAGCTTTAAGGGTTCTTGACTTCGTCATCAATCTCAACATGACTAGTACCCTCACACCGTTCGACAAACAGCACATTCGCATGAGCATGGCAGGCTCCCACTCTACCAGAGGATACAAGAAGCAGTTCGAGAAGACGCAATCATTGTACGGTATCCCTGAAGAAAGTGGCTGGTCTATTCCAATGCCTGCTTTACATTCGCAGTTGACAAGAGCGAACGTTCACGCTGTTTTCTACACGTGCGGAAACTTTGACGACATGAACGTACCGGACACTGAGACACCCAAGGTAGAATTCCGTCAAGAGGAGTTCCCGTTCAGCCCACTATCCGACTACCACCGAACTGCGACCATGACTTCCGAGGATACCCGTGGCGACAGTCACATTGGCGAACTAGTCATGAAACTAGACAGCTTGGATGACTTCTTCGAGGACGATGATGATGCGGAAACCTTGACGGATCTACCAAACTTTTCGTCCTCGGGACGGTACGGTAACGGACCATATGCTCACGACATGCGCGAGAACCTTTACGATCAGCAGACGGCGCCAATCTTGCACAAATCACTCACAAGGAACGCATCTGTGACTTCTTTTCAATCGGGGTTCATCTCGGATGTCAAACTCTCCCCCGCTAGGGATCCAGGTGTCATGACACCAGGCGCTTTCAGCTCTTTCGCCAACTCCTCTACTGGCGCCTTGCCTCCAACAAGTCATCCCCGCCCGGGTCTCCATTCCCGCTCCGTAACGTCACCCTCGGCGCCAAACCAACCCCAACGTATTTCTCCTTCCCTCTCATCAACCACGCTCGACGAACAAAATGAGCCCTTCTCCGATGACGAGTACTCTGCTGGTCGGTCGAGCAGCACAGACAAAGGCGGCACCTTCAGTCTAGAGAACATTATCAAGCCTGTTGCTCATGACACAAGGAGTCGCTTTAGGAGTGGTATGAGACGGCTGACGGGGGGTGGCGGAGAGAAGGAAGGTGCAAAAACGCGGGATGCAATCAAGCTAGCGCTGCAGAAGAGTCCGCAAGTACCAAAAGTGCCCGACATCTATCTGGTGAACCCTAAAAGCGCAGATCTGTAGGAGGGTTATCATAAATGAACTGACAGCATGCGTTTGATGGTAAATGAAGTATGGCGCTCATTGGAGTGGGCGTCTGATATATATGGGATAATGTATGGGTATGTATAGAAAGAATCAGCGAAACGACCACAAGATACCACGGCGCAACATTCGGATGGTGTTTTTCAACATGAGGAAAGGATCGGGTTATCGCATGCGCATGTACGGGTTACATCAAAAAGGTACCAACCGCTCCTTCTTTCTTAGCTGCATTTTGCTTGCGAGATACCACAGTTTTCATCAATACGATTAGAATGTTTATTGTCCTTTGCATGTTCGCCATCTTTCCCTCGCCATATGTACATTTGAGCGGTTGGGGTCTGCTGGGTGGTAGATGTATCTGAGCATTGTTACTGGGCATGGGTGTTGTGATAGACGGTTTTCATAAGCTATGAATAGTCTTGACGTACTCACGCTCGCTTGCTATAAGGAATTGCAGTAGATGTGATGTGTTTCAACCGTGGCCTTCATCCATGGATGCACATGCGAGCAAACCTCTGCACACGTGACGTGAATGTCGTGGCACCAGGTAGAGATTTCTGAAGACCGCATCAGTTATGGGGCATAAGACGTCCTCGTTTCGATAGACTTTCCTTGAAAATAGTAAGACAACATCGGAACAAGCCTAGAAGATGTCAAAGACTAGATGCAGGTTGGTTTGATGCTAATAAGTCTAGTCCATATAGTCGCATTCCATACCACCATTGTAGGGCGCGGATGTTTCACAGCCACCAGGAAGATCGTGGCGCTGAATGCACGTTACAAAGTAGCCGTTAGTTGCGCAATGGTGTCGATGATGGCTAGCTGATTGATGCAGTCCATTTCAGTAAATGCGGTGAGGAAGAGTAAGGAGTTGGCTCCGGATTCGTCGGCGGAAGAAGACGTGGATACCCTGCAGGGTAGCTGAAGGTTTAGCGCGTGCGGTAGCTCCAAACAGATGACAACTTAATCTCCTATTCGCCTTCTGACAATGCACCATCTCAGCACACTTGCTATGTCAGACCGATCTTGGGTTACTATGCCATCGCGCCCTCAGTAGTCCTCAGCCCTATGGCATTTTGGACCTCTAATGTTGCGCTCACTCCAAGAATGGCCTCTGCAACGCAGCTGAAGATGCAATGGCCCCTTTTGGTGTTCTGAACTGCGCTGGAACTGGAAGTGAATTCAGCACTGTTCTGGAGCGCCTCACTTCACCTGCGCTCTGACCATGACGCCTGGGTATGCTGGCGCACTGCTGCGATGGTGTCGCATACACGTCAAACGCGCTGTCTATATGACAGCCTGAAACAAGATAAATCTGCGTCTTCTCTAAAGTCCCAGTTTTCTGCCTCGATTTCTCATCAAGTTCTTATTTCGAAAAAAGACACAATCACCAGCTATCCGATATGTCGGGCACTTTCTACGGTGCTAAGGTTTACCTCATCCACACTACGCAGCACACTCGACCTTTCCTGACGACTGTACCTTTTATAGCCCGCGATTTCGCCTCTTGGGGATACCGAGTCGATCACCATGCTGCAGATTCGCCATATATTATCGAAGTTCGATCCCGTGAGGATGTGGAGCATATGAAACGTACAGATCGTGGTGGCAGTCGAAGGACGAAGTTGATGGGAATATGGGCAAACGAACTAGTTCGCAGAAAACGACAGCAGCGAGGAGATGCAAGGGGTGGTGAAATTCAGATGCCCGTGGCTAATGGCGGGTTTGGGTCGTTAGAAGCTAGGGTAAAGAAAGCCGGCGACCTAGTCCAAGATGTCATCGATGGGTTGGTTGCGTCTGGTGAGTACAAGTCCAGCACACGGCGTTCCTCGTTTGATATTGGAGTGAAGGCTAACAGAGTAAAAGAAACTCAATGCATGCCGCAGTCGACTCGGAAGAGTAGATCAACGGAGTCGTCGCCCACCATTCTGACCACATATACTCGTCACTTATACGCCATTCGTTATACGCCTAACGCACCTTTGCCATCATGGTCGAACCCTGACATCTTCTATGCAGATCATATTGTTCTAGAATTTCATCACCACGAAAACATTAGAAAAGAATGTCTAGTTGATGCAGTGCGTAGCGCAATTGGTAAAGATGAAGGAAGAATGGGAAGAGTGGAGAAATGCACAACTACAGGACTGAAGAGAGTGTATCTATGGATTGATGTTGCAGACACATTTTTCGACGATGTAGTGCGAGAAGAGGGCGATTTGGAAGATCCTGTTCCAAAGTATGAGAGGGGTGAAAGTCCACCTATATATGAGGAGAGATAAGGCGGATGACATTTCGAATAGAACTACTGTACGCTACCACGGGAGTCACCTGAAGATCCATAGATCAAGGTCATATATACTGCAACCTTGCGACACTAGCTTCATGCACCTAGATGAATGATCAAACACATCCGTCTAAATGAATACAGCAACATACAGAAGAAAGTCAAAGAGTGAGGGGGTGTATCCATCATTCGCTTTGATATGTCGGCCCCGATGCACTTCTGTATGCTGTCTTCCTCGATTATGCCCTTCACTCACAATAGGTGTTCCAAGCCTCCAAATTCCTGTCTCCTCTTTTCCTCTAATCATACACCACTTCCCCTCTCCTCAGTCCACCCCGATGGCTTCTCGCACCCTCCACCATCAATCCATTCATGTTCGTAACCCGAACCTGAGCCATGTATTCCTGTTGTTCTGGCGTCATCGGCTTCATGCCGTTGCCGTCCTCCCTGAAACCAAAGGTCGCGTTTATGGCATAGCCGACGCAAACACAAATACCGGCGCCTAGCATAATGAGGAGGACGATGACGGTCTCTGGGATTGCGTAATCGTCGCGCTTAATGAGAGGATGGGCGGTTGCGTTGTTAAGAAGTGCGAGAAGGAGGATTGCTGTTTGAATCATGCTTGGTATCGCTCTTGGTGCAAGTGATGTTATGATGTGAAGGCTTGACAACGGTGCTACCGTTTCCGTGTCAGGTAGGAGACGGATCTTTTTTATCGATGAGTGTAGCAGGTTGCGAGGCTGATAGATACTCTCGAGTAATTTGACGTGTATCTCTATAGCTGCTGAAGAAGAAAACGAAGTAAAGGTAGTATAGCGTGATGCTCGAAAGTAAAGACTGAACGAAAGTGAATGAACAGGAAAAAGCAGCCAGCAGTGCCTTTCAAATGATGAACGCCATGCACCATTCCAAAACAACAAACTCCACCTGTATATTGACTTGCCAACATCCCCTAATCCTCCATTGCCGTTATCTTACATGTGCACAGACCGCATCTTCGTACATTGCCTGTTCTGAAATAGCGTCTAGCTGAGTAGGCGCTGCGGTTGGCCAACGGTTCCCTGGATGACCCACTTCACTTTGTCGCTTCGCGAGAGGTATCCACCAGGCACGTGATATTGCGAGCAGACCAATGAGAATTCGAGATGCTATTTTTGTGCTTCCTGATGTGGCATCGAGGAGTGTCTTGTGGCGTTACGGGACCTGAGTACCACTTGTGACCAGAATGCCAGATGCAGGGGTGCCGTTCCGGTCAAGACAGCCGGAAGTCGACTTCCTGGTAGTAGCAAGCTTGACTGCCGTCCATACGAAGTTAGGTGCATTACCTGACGTTACCTGCTCTTCAAATCCGTTACCGTGAGCATTAGAAGGCATGCATTTTCATGCTGAACCGCACTCAAAACCAGTCGCCCGAGCCCGCTATTGCACCCGACACTACTGTCCTCCCGCAACATCACAATGGAGCGTCCCGACGACCCAGGTATCTTGGACTTGAACAATACAATGGAAACAGCTCAGCATCCATCCGCTCGAATGCACAGAAGTGAGGAGGCTCGCAGATAGGCAAGTTCGTAGTGGTTAGGGGTGGTCGAATCTCTACCATGGTTCTACGTCTCGCTTGAGCAGGCTTAACATTCGAAAACGTCGTCTTAGGCCCAGTCGACCTTCACACCAACATCCTCGAACGCATTCTTCTCAATGCGAAACAATACAAAGGCCATACACGCACTAAATCAGAAAAACGTAATCCCGCCATGGACCACGTTCAACAGCTGGTCACACTAGGCGATAATCCAAGAGAAGAGAGAGCTTACCGTGATCCTGCTAGCATCGAAAGTGTCGAATATCGCATCCGTAGCGAGCCAAACCACCTCTACGAAGACCCAGACATTGACGAAGACATAGTATATCGCATCATCCCTGGGGCCGTGGTGACGAAGAGACATTTGGACATTTGCGCTGAGCAATTCTCGACTAATTATGGTGTGTGGAGTCAGAGAGCACGTCTCGTTATGGGCTCCTGGGCTGAGTATGGTTAGTAGAGCGAAAAAAAAAACGAACCCATTTCTAACTCCCCTGTGTAGGCAAGCACATAAGACTTAGTCGCGATAGGCTAAGAGCTCAGTGTTTACCAGACGGAGTCAACAACATCCTAGTGATAGCCATTACTAAGAATGGTCTACAGGTCGGCTATTGCTTTATAAGCCAGTGGATGCACGGCGACGATCGGGTGTGGTGGATAACGCAACTACTGGTGTTGGAAGGCTACCGCAACCAGGGACGAGCTACCAAGGTAAGCAGATGTCATACATGAGAATAAGTGACTGACTTGCAATAGATGCTACAAGCCTTGGCCATGCATTACGATGTCGGCAGATCCACCCGGAGAGATCTCGTTGGAGTAGCGTCCTCAAATCCTTACACCATTTGTACTCTCCTCCGCGTTTTCGGTCGAGGCATTGAGGTACTGCCTTCGAAGCCAGATTGGGAAGAAAATCCTGTTCGTCATACGCCGCTGCCCATTTCAGCATGTGAGCCGATAGTCAAAGCCGCACCAGTCAACTATATCCGCGATGCCAAATTGTTACCTGGGACACTGACTGTCAACACAAGATTTTTCATAGATCACGCCGCGCCTGATGAAGCTTTGACAAGAATCGTATACAGTATGAACAAGCAGCTGGTCGAGCCGTGGGAATGGTTGTTTGGGCACTTGGAACCCGGTTGTGAGTATCTGTGTATTTTGGACTATTCCTTCGACTCGGAGTATAGGCTAGACTCGGTGCTTCATGACGAGTTAACAATCTCGAGCGCGGCTCAACCAAAAGAAGGGAGTTCAAACCGTACGAAGAAGACGTTTGAAATCGGCAGTTCCAAACACCTTAAACGATCGTCAAGTTTGATCCAATATGATGAGATTGATCGTTATCTGCTCGAAGTTCCCAGCAGCTGTCAGCTTGATCCAAAATGCAATCGAGCTTATGCATCCTTATATGACAGTGTGCGCAAGCTCATCTTTGAAGCAAAAGGGCTGATTGAAACAACACCTATGCTGTCCATCATTATGAGTGCGAAGCAAATACCGGATGATCTTCGCAGAGTCTATCAGTCGGTGGACTTTTGCTTCCCACTACCAGAGCAAGTGCGGACCTGGGCGGACTTCACTGAGTACGCATATGGTGTTTTCGAGGAAGACATTAATGTCGCTGCTAGGTTGTTAATCCTTCAGGCCATCCACTTTCAGGAGCTCAGAGATGATCACGAAAGCCCGCAAAGAGCAAGAGTGATGGAGAGCCTGGAGCTGGTGAAGCTAAAGAGAATGAGGGAGAAAGGTCAGTCAGCCAAACGAGTCAGACAAAAGCCTACAATTCAGCGACCGAGGTTTACAGCAAATACTTCTCGAGATAAGGATAGTGCTTTGTCTGCAAAGCCTCGGAAGGGACCTGGACTCACCCCGATGGTACCTCCTCGGAAGCCTCTCGCCCCAAAGCCTCGGGGACCGTCCAAAATTGCCGAAATGCCAGCAAAGACAGATGCATATACCACCAAGCCTCGTACAACGTCTATGCTCTCATCCATCGGGAATTCCTTTCGAAGGTTGAGAGTTTCTAACCCTCGGCGATCACTGTCAGAGTCTAAGCCTCGAGGTCCTATACCGGCGACAAACGCATCCAACGATACGCCAGCACCGACGGAGGAGACACCGCCGCAGACCCCCCTTAGCCGTAGCTTTGGACCAATCCCTCGGACTGCACCAATTCGGATTTCTGCGGTTCCCAAGGATCCTTTCTCTGCAAAAGTCATTCGTCGATACGAACACGAGGCGCATGCTGCTATCACACCACCCGCAACTCCGCTATCTTCTCAGCCGCAAGCGGACTTACCACGTTACATGGCCCCAACTATGAGCTCAATGCAACGGTATAAGACTCACAGTCCTGAACTTTTCTATTCTGATGAGTCTGATGACGGAAGTAGGTCGAGTGTGTCCGGTCGGCCGTGTTTGAAAAACAGCGGGAAGGTCTTAGATCGGACGTGGGGGAAGAGAGGATGAGCTCCTGGTCAGGTCGTTGGCAGACCAGACAGAAAAAATAGAATCCCGCCCATTGGTGGTTTGTTGCGTGGTCGGCAGATGTTGTGTCTTCTTGACGTTAAGGAGATGAGAAGCAGGTGGAGAACCAGAGAATACTGGTGTCGATTGAGTGTGGGGTCATGACGCGTCTCGACTGGCTAGTGCGTGGACCATGACTTCTTCTGTTCTATCATCATCTTGAATCAAATCAAACTTCACCTCAAGATTCTTCAAGGTGGCACCCAAAGTAATATCTGCACAAAGCCATCTCATTTTCTTAGTATATTATGAAACCATAGTGTTGCGAACCAGTCGCTCAAACTAGGTGCGAGTGTCATCCATTCGCGACCCTATATGAACGCATTCATCTATTTTACATTGACACAAGGAAATGCCGCAAAAGAGCTAGTCTCGAAAGTTACATCCACGTCTACAGAGCCCAGGCAGCAGCAGCAAAGACGACAGATAAAGCCATGGCCATCGAGTTCACGACCGACACCGAGGTAGCAGCTCCCGCACCGGTTCCGCTGGGAGCGGCAGCGCCAGATTGCTGAGCATTGCCGTTTCCGCCATCGCTTCCGCCGTTGGTGTTGTTGCTGCTGCTGCTGCTGCTGTCGTTGTTGCCGCTATCTGTAGTCGAGTTGCTGTTCGACGAGCCACCGGTCGAAGTACCGTTGTTCGTGGCGGGCTCTGCCGAGGGGAGCTCCTTCTGCTCTGGGCAGCTGATGTCGAAGCGCGGGGTGGTGGACAGCTTGTCCGAAATGGCGAACTTGACCTTGTTTGCAGGGTTGGCATCGCGGAGTGTGTACCAGAAGACGTTCCTCTTGCCGAAGAGCGCGCATCCGACATCTTTCCAGTATGTCTCTGCGTTGTCTACAGTCGATGTGGCAGCACCAAAGTCAGGACCACTGTACGCCCAGCCAGTCTCGGTAATCCAGACATCTTTGTCTCCAGCGACGCCCTCAGTTGCGCTGATAGCACTGCTTAGGAGCTTGCCAGCGTTATCGATCTTGTTGTCAAGCTCGGATTCGTAGAAGGGGAATGCGTTAACAGCCAAAAAGTCAATCTCGTCGATGACAGCCTTGTTCGACTCGTTGACCCAAGCAGTCCAGGTGTCAACGTGAGTGATCTTCACACCCTTGAGTGGCGTATCGGCAAGACGCTCGCGCGCAGTCTTGATGAATTCAACAATCTTCTCCGCGCTGTTACCGACACCAGCCTCGTTCCGGATACCAGGCTCCGACACACGGTAAAGATCTTCGGAACCGACAGACAGTCCGATAACAAGATCCGTCAGCTTTGTTCCGTATTCCTCGACTGCGGAGTTCAATGCCTTCAATTCGTTGTCAATGTTGTCCGTGCCTGATGCCCAGATACCGAGAAGGAGCTTGGAGTTCGTTGCGATGGCGGCAGGGAAGGCGGCGATGGGTGTGTCGGTCGTCTCCCACTGAATGTTGGAGTAGAGACGGATAGCGCTGAAGTTGCCTGGTGCGCCCTCCAGGTTCTGCGCGGTGGTGAACTCCTTCTCGAAGTCCTCCTGGGTCTTTGCCTTGCCAGTATCATCAGATGCACCGGAGTTGAAGCCCAAAACGAAGTCCTGCGCAAGGGCACTGCTGACAGTGGCCGCCGCGACGGCAAGCGCTGATACAAAACGCATGTTGGTTGAAGTTCTAAGGGAGCGACAGTAGTTGAAGAGTTGAAATGGGAAGAAAGGATTGTGTTGAAAGGAATAGAGGAAGTCAGCAGTGGAGGCCCTACGAAGGAGTGAGATGGCTCAAAAGCAGGGTAAGCTCCGTGTATTTTTATGCAAACGCGAGCTGATGATCATTCACGAACGGCGTACCCCGTAATTGCGGCAGCTGGGGTCCGGGGCAGATTGATTGGCCACCCCTTCGCACCGCAGCTGAGCTGAGCCTTGGCGCCGAGGAGAACAAGTCAGTTTTTGCCTTTGTGTTTGGCGCACAGCCACGCGCCTGAAACGGCGCGTATAAAGACAGTTTCGAAAGCTTTCAGGCATCACGTCAGAACCGGCTATTCTCAATAGCATCACCTTAACGCCTGGCGAGTGTATTCTGACTCTTCCATGATAATCGCAGGTGTATGCACCTACGATATAGACGTTGTGATACTGGTGCGAATGTTTGTACGTGCCTGCTTGCGGCTGTAACGCGTGAGAAGAATTACAATCATCCTATTGATCGAAGCACGTTAAAAACGTTCTACAAAACGTATGTCTGGGATAACACAATGGGTGCCTACTCATCAAGATTGCATCAAGCTTTCACGACAGCACCGGAGCGGCCCCTAATGCAACCCTTCGTAGTGCGCTAGAATTACTCAAGAGCAACGATCACAATCAAAGTAAAGGCAACACTTTTAAGCTTATCAAGAATGAATTAATGTTATGGTAATTCTGCCACAATGACAAAACATATTCTTGCGAATGTATGTATATAAATCCCCGTTCCGTTCCTTATTCCTCTTAACCCAGATTAGCCCGAAATGTGCAAATACAAAACCAGGTATCGTCACTCGTATTTACAACCCCAAGGACAACCTTTTACGCCAAACCTGACTACTCCCTGGATCTTTACCGTCTTGGTGCGGGACCAGAGCTCAGTGCTGACAAAGGTCCACCGCCGGTCACGGGTGTCTGAGCTCCTGTAACTGGTGTTGCAGGCGCGGGTGTAGGGGCGCGAGATGGGACATTACTCCTGTTGTGTGCCATATGCGCCTTGACAAGATGACCCGCACACAGTGCGCTGTTGAGCGATAATTCACCAGCCAATACACCAGCAGCGATGACACGAGCCAGTTGCCTAGCGTTGTCACCAGGTGATGTTGGGTGGGCACCTCGTACGCCGAGCAGGTCCAACATGGCAGATTGAGGTTCGAGAATGGTACCGCCACCGATTGTGCCGACTTCAATTGAAGGCATAGAGACAGAGATTTGAAGGTTGCCGTTGACACTGTTCTTCGTTAGGTTGTGGCCTTGTCGTATCTCATGAAAGGAGCGACTTACTTATGCATAATGGTAATACAGTTGGCACTCTCAACGACCTGTGCTGGATCCTGTCCGGTAGCCAAGAAGATAGCAGCAACGATGTTCGCCGCGTGGGCGTTGAATCCACCCATGGCACCAGCCATTGCAGATCCGATAAAGTTCTTGGAAATGTTCATCTGTACCAAATCTTCGACCTCACACTTGAGGACTGACTTGACGACAGAGCCGGGAATCATAGCTTCGGCAACAACACCCTTGCCACGACCGTCGATCCAGTTGATAGCGGCGGACTTCTTGTCAGTACAATAGTTACCCGATACGGTCACTACACGCATGTCCTCGAAGCCGCAGTCGGTTGCCATGACGGTGAGAGCATGCTCGACACCCTTGGAAATCATGTTCATACCCATGGCATCACCAGTGGTGGCCCTGAAACGAACGTAGATGTTGGTACCAGCGATGGCAGACTTCATAGATTGGAGCCTGGCGAAGCGAGAAGTGGAGTTGAATGCGTCTTTCATCGTCCTTTGGCCTTCCTCCGAGTCAAGCCAGTTCTTCGCAGCACCAGCACGTACAAGGCTATCGAACCCAATGCAGGGTCCGCGGGTCATACCATCGCCAGTCACAACAGTAACAGCACCACCGCCTGCGTTGATAGCCTTAGCACCTCGAGAAGTTGAAGCGACAAGTACACCCTCGGTGGTTGCCATGGGGAGGAAGTAGTTTTGGCCGTCGACGAGGATAGGTCCAGCGACACCGAGGGGGAGAGGGAGGTAGCCGACGACGTTTTCACAACATGCGCCATGAACAAGATCGTAGTTGTAGTCCTTGTAAGGTAGCAGCGAACGTTCCAGTAGTGTTGAAGTTTCCCGTGTAGCGTGGGTACGTGAGACTAGACCACGACGAATCTTGACGGCACGAGTCTTGTCACCAAGCGTCTTTTCTAAAGCATAACCAGGAATCTTTCCCTTGAGCGACATCTCGATAAGCTCTTCGTCAGTCATCTTGGGTGCTTGCTTTTCCTTAATCATCAGGTCGAGAACCTCAAAGGGACGGTTTGGCTGTCTTTGCTGTTCTTCAGAGGGTCCGACTGGTATCTCCGGTGTTCGTGTTGCGATCTGCGTAAGGGGCTGAAGACGACCGTTCTGATCCTCAGGGCCGGGGGTGCGAGGTGGTGTAGGCATGTGCATCGAAGGTACGCGAGGAGTGCCTGGCACAGTAGGAGCCCCGTCCTGGACTTCGGAGGGAGAGGGTGGCGCGAGTGGCTGGTGGGGTTCTTTGATGGTCCAGCGAGCGGCATTGAAGAGATAGCCGTTCAAGACCACGCTCATTACAAGGGCAAGGACGATCCATTTGCTAAGGAAAGGGTCCTCCAAACTCTTCAGTACACCGTCAACTATGTGAGTGCTGATGTTGCTTCCGAAAGCAAACTCGTTGTCTGTAATCGAAGGCTCGGCGTAGTGAATAGAAGGGAACTCAAGCTCATACTTGATCGGCATAAGAATGGTGACAATAGTTGATGTAGTGGTGCTCTTGGCATGCTCATAGATGTGGTCCAATCCGTTTCCAGCGACCTTGAAGGGGTCCAGCGGAGGGGTGGCACCTACGCCCGAAACGTGAGAGACCTTGCTAGGAGAGAGGCCAAATCGGAGAGTAACTACGTTGAGGACATTGACGAGGATGAATCCAGCAACCATGAGAATCTTGAACTTTGGCACCGTGATCTTCTTTCCGAAAACAGTTGTTGTGTGGCTGACAACTTGCACATCACGAGCGTTGGGCCAGTCGTTGTTGCGAGCGACGTTCTCAGCAACCTTGCCATCGACACCGTCATCCTCAAGAGCCCTGCGGAGAGCCACATGGCGCTTAATCCGGTTGATTTCAAGCTTGATGGTAAGGATAGCAGTGTAGAAAGTGAGCAGCATAATGGCGTCAAAGAAAAGGATCCAGGCGCCAAGGAAGCAAAACTGTCGCAGACCACCCTGGATGCCAGACATAGCGCCAGCGACAAGGATCAAGATCTCGAAAAAGTAGTCGCGGACAATTTCGAAACCAGTCCGCTTAATGGCCGTCTGTACAGATGACTGGATGGTCAAAGGCTCACTCCGCTTCTCCTCAGCTGCTCGTCGGCCGTCCAGAGAGGCAGAAAGGACAGCCTTGGTTAGAACGATGGGCTTCTCAAACCCAATGATGACCACCAAGAAAGGAAGACCCTCTGAGAGCAAAATCAAGTTGATAGGAACACCGAGATAGGTTGTCACGGCGAGACCAAAGAGGAAAGCAAAGGCCGACTGCAAGAGGACTGCAGTAGCCAGCCAGAAGTTAGATCCAAGTCGCCTCATAGCGAGGAAGAGAGAGACGAAAGTCAGGTGCATGGCGAGGTAACCCAGGGCCATGATGACGATGTCGCCAGTGTCAGCGTTCTGTACTGGTCTTAGCCAAGTTCACGTTTGTATCCACAGACAAAATACCTTGAGGAGATCGACGAAAGACGTCCACGACTCAATGATCCAGTTACGCACGCCGCCTGGCGCACTGCCGTTCTTGGAGGCCTTCATCATCCACTTCTTCTCTTCGCGCGTGCCCTCTTTCTCCGAGCCATGCGACTGAGCAGCGTCCTCTGGCGCAGAAATCTCCTGCATAGCCTGGAGGAAATCGGCAGCTTCGGTGTACGGGATAGAGAATGCGAGCGAAGTGTCGTGCGAGAGAGTGGAGAAGGAGCTGGAGGAGCTTGGGAGGAGCTTGGCAGAGACATTGTTGGGAACGGATTGTTGCGAGGGAGCAGAGTTGATGGTGCTCGATTTGGGGAAGACGAGAGTGACGAGAGCGAGCTCCTGGGCAGTCTGGTTTGTTAGCCAGATGTCTTGGGGGACGGCGGAGCTGCCTACCTTGTCCTTGTAAAGGGGAGTCTTGGGCTCTTCAGCCTCCCACTGCCATGATGTCTCCTCTCCTACTCTGAGCGTCTTGCTGCCGGCCAAAAGGGAGTGGAAGTCGACGCGGCTAGAGACGTCTTCAATGCCACTTTCCAATAGGCCCCTGTCGAGAACGCCCAAGTATGAGTAGCTGGCCAGAAAGGCAATGGTGACGATGGTGTGGATTGGGTGGGTGCATGCCTTCTTCGCGACGGAGAGAAGGATGGGCGAGAAGTGGCGGTCGAACCAGATGGGACTGGTCTTCTTCTGCTCGCCCGTCGACTGCCAGCGGCTGGTGAGGTAGCCGAGCATGGTGGATAGGTCACCACTGAAGTTGATTCAGTGGGAAGTGTTGCAGGGCCGTCTAGAGAGCGGCTCGCATGGAATGACGCGGAGGCGTGGCTGTGCGCAGCGGGTAGTGGGATGGGGTGCGAATGGCGAGGGCGAGTGACTACAAGAAAAGGCCTTTGACCATGTCAGTACTGTCGCTGCCGGATATTCCTTCTAGCGCCGCCATACCTCGCTGACACTCCGTGGTCGGTCGTGGTACCAAGACACGGTCAAGTCTCCAACTATGGAGCCTGAGCGATACCGGAATCCCGCAATTGGCGTCGCAGCACACGTAAACGCGCCGCTCTCGAAGAAAAATAAGGAGGGGGAGTAGAGGCTGGTGCACAAGACACACTCGGTGCCGACTCAAATGTGGAGGAAGGCCCCTTGCCGTCCCGCGACTTTTTTGTCAACGCTAGGCCAGACAGCACCCTCACCGCTTTGTATCCCGGCCCAGGCAAGACGTCTCTATTCGACGATAGACGATGAGATAACAGAAGGGTCCTGCACAACGTATGCGCCTAGTCGTCTTTGACAGCTAGTCTGCGTGACCAGCTCAGCGTACTTGGTTCAAAATATCCTAGGCCTGTTGTTCTGGCGATGCATTAGTTATGCACTTCGAGTTTGCGCCACACGCCATGCGCCACGTACGCCACAGGAAATGACGCGCCTGTCAAAATTGCAGAGGGCTGGCCTTCAACCCGGTTTGCGCGCCGCTCCAATCAATCCCAACAACAGCCGGATGATCTTCAGGGGAACTGCATCAGCATCGGTGTCGCCTTGCGCCCAGGTGCAGAACAAGGCTGAGAAAATTGATCAATCCCAAAGCCTGGATGATATCGATAGCAGATAATGCACCTCTATGAATGTTCGGCGGCTGTTACTCTAACAAATACCCCATGTCTATAACCCATCTAAGCAATACCATCGCAGACTTGCATCTAAAATATCCCGTCGTCCATGCATAATATCCCGTCGGCAGGCCAAAACGCCCCGTTGCCTTCTCAAATCTCTCGTACAGTCAGGAGCGTGGGAAACACAATGGAGAGCACTCGGCATGTTTTTATCCCCCTTCTCGACTGTACTAGAGCCAAAATGCCCCGTCAGCCTTCCTTGCTAGGCGAACTTCTCAGTCATCGGGACATCGCCGTTCGTAATCTCCCTTAAGAACACAGCGTCCGGCCTGTACAACATGACGTGGAAGTGCTCCACTGCATGCACGCTCTTCAGACTCTTCCAATTCTTGAACCAGACCAACTCTTTTACCTTTGGAGCAAACGTCTTTTGTACGTAATCACCGATTTGTTTCTGGGATTCTGCGGTAGAGAGCCCAGTGTCGGGGTCGTCGTCCAGTTCAAACTTGGTCCACACGACGAGGTGCACAACGTCTGCATCGATGCCATATGGCCAGTCGTTATATAGTATCTTGATGTCTTCTATAGGTCGGTAAACATGGATGCAAGTCAACGTAACACAGGTACACATACCATCGAATTCGAACGGCTTGCCCTTCGGCTCCATACTTCCCCACTTCAACCGCTCATTAACAATGAAGTTCATGATGCTGCCGTAATCCCTCTCCAGCCGATGGGTGAACTGCCGATACCGCCTCAACTCACTTGGCATGCGATGAAACTTGTCGACCCGGTTGCTCTCTGACCACGACCATCAGCCTTTCGCTTATCGCGCGTCGAGCCTCTATCTCACCTACAATGTCCCGCACTTGGTCCCATGTCAACACCTTGTAGTGTTCGTCAGGCGTCCCGATGATCCCTTTATCCTTCTCACTAATATCTTTCAAGAAGTCCGGGCACTCGCTCGGCCATTGATCTCTAGGAACATTGACTAGCCAGAAAGGCAACTCCTCGTGTGGCATCCTTGCTGCTGCTAATTCCGGAAAATAGTGAGCAGTCGAAAGTAAACAACTGCGTAGTGGTACAAGATTGTGTTGGCAGGGTTTGGGATTGCACTGCAAGGATGCCGGTGCAGCAGTCTAGGGGAACCCTAGCGGTGAGCCCTAGGGAATGTTGAACGACAGAAACGGCGGGTGGGACCGCGCTGAAGCTTGCGCAAGGCCGTTGTCAAGCCATGTTTTGCGTATAGCGCCCTGTTTCAACGTGGCTTCCCGCCTCGATGAGGAAGAGCACCCGCATGCTGATGATGAGAATCGGTAGCAGCTCTGTGCGTCTTCAAGTGTCTTGCGAAGGGTGCGATGCAGAAAACCCAAGATGCAGGATGCTGCAGCCAACACAACTGCCGTATACTTGTTCAAAATCAGAGCCGCACTGCACGGCAATCAAACAGCCGCATGGCCTTACCAATCGCACATGGGTCCCTCGTCTCAGGTACCTTCTCTCCAATTTCCCGCGCCTTACCGCCATCGGCGCCATGTGTCCAGCGTGATGGCCGGCAAGGATCCAAACAGCCTCGAAGCTGCCCATTGGCCAGCTTTGACCAGCTTGTGAGGCCCACCCCGAACCTCGAAACCAACGAGAACCATCACTGTGGTTGCCCCCCCTTCTCACGATAATATCAACATCCTGCTTTGACACCTGGACGTCGAGTCTAGGCAAATAGTGTTACATCGCATGGGTCCGAGGCCCGTCGCCTGTTGTTTTAGGGGCCTGTATAGGCGTGCAGTGTTAAGTATGGTAGTTTCCTCTTTTCATTCATGACTACTTCCATTCACGACTGTGCCTTGAAGCGCTACACCTGTGCAAACGATCGCTTCATCTTACTATCGTCGCTCCTTTCTCTACTACGTCATTTCAGCTTCACTCGGATCGCAAACCATCGTCGATCACTATTCCGACTTAAGGTTTACGTCGTGTCAGTCGTGTCATTCCTTACACGCGGCGGTTTCCTGGCTCACTGGACCCTTTCCAATCTACATACCCACACCAAATCTCGCCTGTTGCTGTGCGACACACCTATATCCGTCGTCATACCCTCGTGTTACTAGACGATTCTGTATATGATAATACAGACGATTACGTCTACTACCTTGCTCGCCTACACCACTCTCACTCAATAATTCTCGTCACCACAACCTTTTACAACCCAAATCCATCGCTCCTCGACTACAATCCACCACTGTCTCCACCTACGTACACGCTCAACGCAGAACAACGTTGGCAGCTTGCCATCGCCTACATACCGTCGCTACCTCAATACGCTCTCTCTCCAACACCATTCATAACATCAACCAACATGGTGCGCGATCCTCAATTCTGGAAACGTTTCAGCGTGGCGGTGCACCAAGATGACCTTGAAAAGACAATTCAGGACCCCAAGCAACCGTACGTCCAAAGTTCCCTGTCTTCCCCTTCGCACTCGCCCCTCGGATCCCCCACTTCCCAATCACACCTAAGCCCTGCTTTCCCGCCCATGGTCCAACTCCCGTCCGTACGGTCGTCCTTTGTTACATCGCCCCTATCCCAATCTTCGGGAGAGGCATCTGCGAGCCAGATACCGCGGGAGAAGAAACAACGCTCTCGTACCAAACTCCAAAAGACGAATTCGACCAAACCACTATTGCGACCGACCATCTCTGTCCAAGAGAATCCCTCGAACAGAGATGGGGATGACCTTGCCCCACCTCAAAGATCACTGTCCCCCCTTCCTGCATCACCATCACGCTCCTTCTTCCGCACCCCCAACCTCTCTACACTTTCCCTCAGCCTATCCGGTCGTCCGCAATCACGCTTCAACTTCGTGACGACGATCACGGCTGACGCGTCACATAGAGATTCATGGCTCGCTAAGCAGCAACGCAAAGCCAAGCAGCGAACATGGATCTGCTGGTGTTTCTGGATGATCTTTCTGCTGCTGGTTGCAGGCGTTGTAGTCACTGTGCTGGTGTTGAAAGCGCACAATATTATCTGAGGGAATCACATGAGGAAGATCAGGACGTATGAGATGGATGTAGATATGGTTATTTGGGCATGTTGTGTATAGGCGGCGTTTGATGTCTTTTCTACAGGACGCGGGCTGGTGTTTGGGTACCGACCTGCATCAGCGATGCATGGATCTTTCCTTTTCTTCTGTTTATATTCTAGATGATACCAGGTCTTACTTGACCACAATGCAATGTCTGCTTCTTTCCTTGACAAAATCACATCATTGTTGCGCAACTCACGGGATAGTCTGAGCACACGAATCAACTAGAATGAACTGACATGATCGCTTTTGCGTAGCCTAGTCCAGCCTATTATCCACACTTCACTATTTTACCAAAGCTAATTTACAAATGCCAATTTGCAACGCCATGCCCGCTACGGATATCGAGGTATCAACCAACATGTCCCAAACTATGCGAGCATGTATAACACCAAAACGCCCTTCGTATTCAGCCCGTGTCTCACACTTCCCACTCCATGTCTACCCTAGAACCTGTTCTTCGTCGCAGGCGGTGTAGGACTCCTTGACATGCTCCTCGCGTCCCTGCCACGCTCCTTCAACCACTTGCGCGTGCACATGTCCAGCTCTCTGTCCAGCTCGGCCGTTGGTTCCTTGCGATGAATAAAGTTGCAGAAGCCGCCGCGGACGCAGCCTTCGCCACTGTTCAGACGACAGCAGGCTTCGCGGAAATCGGTCACGGGCGAGAGTTCGCAGTAGATGGGACGACCAGCATACCAGCGCGAGTTGAGGGCGTCGCAGGCTTTTTGCGCGTCTTCTTCGTACTTGAATCGGACGTAGACATTGCCGATGAGATCTGTCAGAAAGGTTACGTTGGCAAACTGTTCAACTCTGAAGCAGCGAAATAAGAAAAGGGGGGTTCGTACGGTCATTGTTGTTGTCGCAAACAACCAACTCCTCAACAAGTCCATACTGGCACAGCTCGCACCAGATGTCCTCGTAAAATGCATCAAAGTGCATCTGCATCTGCTGCGGGTTCATCTTGTTCTTGGGGTCGTACGCCGGGTTCTGGTAGAGGTTGGGCAGCAGGATAGTCTGCGAGTACGACGGCTTGACGTGTTTCCTGGAGCAGCGGTCGCCGTGACGGCAGGCGCCAATCTTGTAGTAGAAGGAGCAATTGACCTTGTCCTGCTCGGTACCGAAGATGGAGGCGAGGTAGTTGGCCATGGTTGCGCTTGTTCAAGAGAGTGTTGGAGGTGTTGGAGGTGTCGATGTAAGAGCGCTTCGATTGTGTCGAGGGCAAACGGCGATGGCGTGGTGAGGTTGTCGCGCGCGGGCTGGAAAAGTCGCGATGCGCGAAGCTCTCTGCTAGGCAGATTGTCGCGGAGGCTAGTGCACGTGGTTAGCTGACAAAGCTAGGCGAATGCCAAGGAATCCTCGAGAAGCGCCACCTTCACTCACTTTCTTGATCATCGTCTCTTTCCAATCCAGAATGATGTCGCATTAGCTGTGGCAACGCCGGCAGCATTCAAACTAGTCAGCTACTCGCGATGGCGTTATAGACCACGGTCACTCATCAGTCTACTAGCTGCTTACAATTTGCTTCCTAACACCCGTCTATTGTCGCTGGCATTCGAGGTCTTGGTGTAATTCAAAATCATATTACTGTCACCTTCAGGTCCTTTTAACGCACCTCACGAATGACCAGAACAGTATTGCATTGAACGCTGGCACTGAGTGTTGGAACAGGAAGTCGGTCAGTAGTATAAACAGGGAATATCTTGCCCAGATGGTACAACAATATCACCAAGAGTTGATTGCTGGGTCGGAAATGTCGCAATCCTGCGGGGTTTACGAAGCGCTTTACCAGAGAAGTGAGGTAGACCATACCCGTGCGATTAAAGAGTACCATGGAGTTTGTATCAAGCCTGCATCTTTGGAAAGGCTTCCCTTGGTGACTAAGTGTCTCATGGCACGAATTTGTATGAAAGACGCACTTGGTTATTGGCGCGACGCCCCTGGCTGCGGTTGTAACAACACTAAGATATGTTGGGGTTTGGATAGTGATCTGACTAGGAAGAACGATAGCCATTGAAAAAGGAATCATGTATGACCAAAGCGTGCTGGTCTCCACACGTGTTGGGCAGCACTTGTCGCAATCAATAACGAAACGGATATCGGTTTGGGGCCAACAAGTGACGTCCGCACACCAAGTCGGTATGACCCAAGGTTCTCAAAAATCTTCTCCTACACTTACGTAAAGTTCAATAATGCCTCTCTAGATCATAACTTCTCATCTTCTGGCACGTGGTAAGGACATACACCTCGCCTCTGACACCACGCACTCTCCGCGACACTCGACCTTTCTAAGCACTCCCCGCATATCTCCTTCCAATGGAGTTCTGCTCCAACAATGACTGGTGGATGATGGTAGATTGGTCCTAAACAAGTAGCTTTATAAGTCAAGCTGTGGCAGCCGCAAGCCCAAGAGTTGGTAATTGCAGCGCATGTACAGTTTGCTGGTTTGGGGCTAGGCAGTGGCATTTCAGGAAGGAGGCAATATTCGCTTGTCTGGAGACTGCTCTGTAGATGAGTAATGGGAGCGAGTCAACAGAGAAGATAAGCGCATTGCTATGCTGTAAATGAGCCTTCAAAAGCAAGGAGAAAATTCAAAGGCTGCATTCAGTGCTTGAATGTGTGATAGTCCGTAACGGTAGTGTAGTAACATGCTTGATGCTATTACCGCTGACTTCGCGGTCTTCTTGATCTTTCACGTCAACAATGTTGTTGATCACACGCACTGTACATGTCGTTCTTCTGTTCATATCTTCACCAACACGTGTCTTGATCTCCAAGCATCTCAAAGAAGCGTATACCAACCTCCAATGCTTTCATGAGGTTGTCACTTCATTGTTTACCCTTCGACGGTGATTGAGTGCACATCGACGCAGAGACAGAAGCTGTTTGATGGCTGTGTCAATCTTGCTGGACACCAAAAGAATTCCTTGTGGAAAGTGTGAGCACAGATGCAGAGGACGAGGGCAAATCGGCACATGTCGACAATGTGGCCTACTATGTCAGGGGACGGAAGTTGTGCTCGTAATTTAGCGCCTAGGAAGAAATCACTTTCGTCGGCTGGACTGAAGGATTGGCCCATCAAGTGCCGTCGGAGTTTGATAACTGTGTCAATGTTGAGCGCAACTTCTTGTAGCGCCTCGGGAAAATATACTAAACACTCGTGTCCTAGACATCTCTCAATGATCCAGCCATGGGTGTGTCAATATGGTAAACGTATCAGTAGAGTGTCCAGAGCGAGCGTTCCTTGTCAAGGCATGTTTGACTTGGGGCCTCCAAGGTGCAAGGACTTTGGGAAGATGGTTTCCGGGAAGGTGCCTGACTGTCTCCTACATAGCCAAGCGCTTTGGGTTTGAGCAGTCACAATAAGAGATGTAACGCTATGGTCGTCCGACGTGGTTAGCCTCGGGTTTGGTTCCTGTAATCTGCGAGCCGTTTTGACAGGTGGGGATGCTGGCCAGGCTCCCGTTTGTGCCGTTTGCTGTGCCTCAGGGCTGTTCCGCGCCCCGCAGTTTTCCCTTGTGGATGAAACATGAATAACCGATAGGAAACGTGTTCGTGTGGATGGGAACGAGCCTCAGGAAAATAACTCATCTTGTTGTCGTCCATGTTCCCACACGCCGAGAGAGCCATGGAAAAAAAAAGTGCATGATGTCGGCCAGGTGTCTGGAATCTCGCTTATCAAATATAGAGACTGGATGGGCGTCAATCTGGTCGTACGAAGAGACTAGCTGGGAGGTATCGTGAAATAGGATAATGCGCTCCAATCAGATGATATCTCCAATCCTTAGTATGAAGCCTAGCGTAGCGGGCAACAGCCAATCGACGCTCGGTTGTGCTCTGACCTGAAACGAAGCGGAGCCTCCTACCAAACTTCTTTCACCCCACCCCGTCGCTTGCAGGTTCACCTTCCTTCTCGAAGCGCTGCAACAGCGCACATTCACCTGTCGTCGGGTGGCTCGGGCATCACTCTCTGGCACACTTGCGATGCTTTTCTCGTTGTTTTCGCTCGCTCCACGTGGGTCGTCGCGCGTCTTCGGTGGGTGCATGATGCGAAAGCGCCTCTAAACATCACCATGGCAGGCTGTTGTTGTTTCCCAGCATGTCTCCACAACCCTACAGCGAGATCGCATAATGATCTAGATGATGCCTAGCTTCCGTCGTTGTGTTGTAGATCAACGGCACACGGTCCTCTGACACTCAACGGCCCCTCTGCATGTCTGAGAACAGCCTAGCGCAGCCTTGCAATGCGACTTAAACTATCAACTACCGAGTACCAGAGGCCGATCTTCGCGCCGCAGAGTACGGGAGGCTGCAGCATATGCGCGCTACGCCGCGGCCATGCTGCCGGACGGGAAAGCCATGGCTGGCGGCTACAGTGTCGGCCAGCGTTGAAACACACATCCTACACCCATAGAACTCAGGCTCACAAGCTTGACTGCAGCGCCGCGTGGAGTGGCGCTGTGTTTCGATACCTCGTGTGCCTCCTTCTCTATTGGCTCCTGTCACTTCTTCTCTTCTAGGCCGGAGATTTTACAACGTTCAACAGCGTCTGTCTCACTACCATCACCTGCCTCAATAAAGGGCCATGGCCGCGTGAGCTTTACATTTTGTCATCACACCTGGCTCGTGTGCGTCTTGACTTCTTCTCTTGCGTTCTCATTCCTTTATTTTCTTGTCGGTGTACGTTGTGTTGGGTACTATTACCAAAACGTTCATACACTTTTGCTGAACAATAACTTTGTTGCTATTCTTCCGGTGAACACGAATCGATCGCGTGTCGCTCCACACTGTACTCCCATTCACAGCGTGTCAGCTGAGCCAGCTATTCCACAATTATATGGGTCAATAGTGTTCTTCACCTTGACAATACTTCGTTTACGAGCCACGACATATTCAACTACACTACCACGCTACAAGATTCCCGACCTTACGACTATCTACCGACTCTACTTGACGGACAACCTTGTTTTGCAGGTCAAAACTACAACACCACTCGATCCCGCTTTTGCGAAGGAATATCTACACCCAACATGCCGAGCATACTCACATTAGTAATCGCGGCGATGGCCGCAGCCCCCGTCGCCATGGGCCACAGCTGGATTGAGCAGCTGCGCAACGTCAACGACAAAGGCGAGTACGTTGGCGAATATGGCTACCCGCGAGGCATGGTCGCGAAAACCGATCCGGGCTATAGCGGCACCTCGATGAACTATGAGATTCCCGGCGACAAAACACCAGGCAACGTCTTCATCACAAACAGTACGCTACTATGTCACGAAAAGCAACGTAAACAAGAGCAGTCTCAGGACAAATATCCTCGTCTTCAAGCCACACCTGGTGGTTTCGTAGCCATGCGGTATACGGAAAATGGACATGTTTCTCTACCGAACAACCAGTTAGGAAAACCCAAGAAGGGCGGTACCATTTTTGTGTACGGCACCACTTCACCAAAGGAGGACGAGCATTTATTGACGGTTTTGAGCTGGACTCAAGATGGCCAAGGCGGGGACAAGCGCGGCAAGTTACTCACCATGAACGATTTCGACGATGGCCGTTGCTATGAACAGAACGATTCACCTATCGCTACCGAGCGCAAGAAGTCCGATCCGAATTTCGCAATGGGACAAGTTGTCGAAGGGGCACCAGGCAACTATCCTCTCTCCTGCGAAACGAACGTTCAGATTCCTGATAACGCCGAGATGGGCAAGCCATACACTATCTACTGGGTCTGGCAATGGAACACAGCTTCTGGCAAGATCGACCCAAGCTATCCGAACGGAAAGGATGAATACTACAGCACATGCATCGATGTCGATGTCGCATCCAAAGATGTCGCGATGGCTGAGGCTGCAGAGACAAAATTCGATCTTGGTCCTCAGCAAGATGCCATGACCGTTGCTGTAGCGGACTTCGCCTCTCGCACGGCTCTCATGACAAACGTCGTGCAAGGCGAAGTCGGACCCATCTTTTCCGGAGGATTACCTGCTGTTACGCCCTCTGTCACAGACGCAGCGCCCTCGCCAACCGGTGGCGCTCCAGTTGTCAGCAGTATTGTTCCTTCTATCAGCAGCGGAGCTCCATTCCTCAACTACACTTTGCCACTTCCTACTGATATCCCGACTCTCAGTGGGCGTCCTGGAGCAGCTCCTACATCGTCGACGAACCCCGGCTCTGTCGTCACGGTTACCAACACCGTCATGGTCACTGTTACACAGTCAGCTCCAACTCAACCTGCTGCTTCTGCAATTATTCCTCGTGCAATGCACAGCATCTACCACAAAAACGGTGCCAAGTTCAGAGGACTGTGAAGGGTGCAGTCATAGGCATGATATTTGTTTCCTTTCTGTATCCAGCGCTTTCCTTCTATTGCATGCGTACTGCGCTTTCTGGTGGCAGGCCACTTGCGCAAACGAACAGACAAACATTATGATGATGATGATGATGACGATTGCATGGTCATGAAGGCTGGGAAGTTAGTCGTTGATTTGCATTTGAGCGTTTCGGGATTGGAATTGGGCGATACCCCTTGCATGCATATATTAGGCGTTCTGGTTTGTTGGCATTTGAAAAAACTTATACCCGGGTGGGTGGCTTAGTAGGCGTTCATCAATCAAAACATTCATCGCAGAATTCTGGTTCGTTCTTACTTTAATCTTAAATATGGCTGCTTTGATGAAAGGTCTTTTACCAGTCGAGGTAACGAAGCCAAGTCAGACTTGCTTAATGTGGACCTCTTGCCATTATGACTTCTGCACAATTGGAACAGAACATTTGCCACTTTAGTTAAGGTAATGGCAAACTTACATGGTCTTCAGCTCCATCCTATGGGGTTCTATTCCTTTACCCGGCGGAGGGCCTCTCAATGCACCTCTAGGATTGATCTTCGCGTAATCGGGGAGGTACCCGTATCGACTCTTGTGGGCAGCTACAAGTGTGTATGACGCATACAGCGTTTATTGCGACAGGCAAATCGGCTGACTTTTCTTTTTGGGTTACGGTCCGGATGTTACTTTCGCTCTTTTTTTTGGACATTCGTTGGTCACAGCAGAGCAAACATGACGGTCGTTTGTACTACAACCAAAGCTTTAGACAAGCGAGAGCGCTGCACGACAGCCTTGTGGCGATTTACGTACCACCAGACGTTCGTATACTTAAACTCCAGGAGCTGGATATGCTACCTAAGGCTGAGCAAAGTGTCATATGTTGCCTCATCCCCGTGGCGTGCTACGGCTTGCATCCGATTTGCTCCCAACACTCTCTCACCTCATCTTTGCTTGGCAAGCTGTCCGAAATCCCTGCCATGTGTTCTTACGTTGCGCGGCCCGTTTGAGCTAGTGCTCGCATCCTCACGAAAAGCATCTTTGTATGCCGCGAACAGTATCTCGCATGCGCTGAAACCACACATCATTCGGTACGTATACTAACTACTCACCGGTGGATACAAGAAGATCTCATACCATAGCTACATACTGTATATACAGTACAAGGCTCATTTTCAAACCCACTCCCCGCCTTCCCCGTGCCCAACGGTTGGATGATATCAGCATGTGTTCGACAATCACAACACTGAGGGACATGTATAAGAGCGGTGACAATGTGAGACTGTCAAGATTCTTTGGCACCATATAGAAATGTTCTATATGAATATAAACGACTCACCCATAACGAGTCGAGCTGAGCTCATAGCAACTTCTTTTGCCTCACAGCCTGGAGCCCCTCACCAAAGTTATGTGTCGAGACATTCATCGTCACTGGGAACGCTGTAACCACCGAGAGTACATACAGGCCCCACCGTGTCATCATTTCCGCATGAGTCTGAACCAAATCAACGACCCACGATACTTCAATCAGCCCGGCATCCCTTACCGTCAATCCCGAAGATGCCTAGAGCAGAATTACTACGACTTTCGCCGGAACGCATATTGCACGCCGTGCATCATGACCCAGCAGGGCTGGAACTTCCGCGGATACCCACCGGGACTTGGTGGGTTTCCCAGGTACACATGACGGATAGTGAGGCGGAAGATTAAGATATGGTACATGACCCCTGGAACATTCTTTGGAAATACCGGGTTAACTTCACAATAGATCAAGTGGCAGCTGATGCGAGTGAATGGATGGTCAACCAATTCTTTTCCTCGTTTGGTTCATGTATTGTCACCCAATAACTCCTCATACGTCAGATGTCATAGCATTTCTGGCGTACGCTGCGTAGACTCCAATCCTCTGTCCTTCCCTGGTAGATACTCATCATTACACTCTGACGGCAGGCTTTCGATTGCCGCGATCAGAACTTTCTTGAAGAATCCAAACAAGTAGCCGCTAACTACGCAGCTATTTAGCCTTCTTAGCAACCTCCTCGACCGGTGTATTTCCTGCATTCGACTGCAGCATTGCCAAGGTAAAAAGTCCCGTCAGCGTCAGCCACACATTGCCCCACACGCCAATGCTCATACTGGTATTGTAGTGACTGGGCAGTTTGTAGTGTTGGTACGCGCCGATGCCAGTTGTGATGTGATGGAAGACTGTCGCAGCCACCACCGCCTTCGCATACGGAATTGACGTGAGCTTCGTTGCAGGTGCTGAGCTGAAAGGCACAGCGTTGGTAAAGGACACTAGGATCAACGCAAGGGTGACGAGACACCACCCATCGTTGCGCACGTTGTATGCTTCGAGATCGTTCGGCGCAAGGTTCAGCTGCGAAGGAGGTCGGAACCCTAGATCATATTAGTTTCAAAACTCTGATCTAAATGGTACGAAGACAAGTGAAGAGCATCTGAGCAACGTACAGCCGATGACCATAATAGGGTCGTACACACGGCACATGCCACGCAGACCGTACCAGAATGCAGTACCGTACGCGTACGCATGGAACACCTGCCAGAAGTCAGTCAATTGCATACCTTGCACAATCGCGAAAGCGACACTTACAGCTGAGTTTACTGAAGGCATGATGTTTCGCAACGCAACTAGTGATCAATTGAGAACAGCAAAGCAACAATGGTACGGTGAGATGAGATATTAGTGAACATTGGTCCGCACGCGAGCTTATCTTAAATGATGTTTGTTGACGTTCCTGGCAGGCTTCCGCACCCGCGACGTCATTATGAGAGCTTTAACAGCTCCATTGGTGTTGAGGGGCTGCAGCCACCCGTAGCCCCTCAAGGTAACCGGAACATCGATCCGCGTAGCGGACCGCGCATCGAGATGAGATCGCCCACGATCCGGCTGCAGACGATGACGCTAGACGGCAGGGATTCATTCCTACAAATGTAGGGGTATTTCTGGGATAGCGATGATGTACAAAACACAGCACGATCGTGGAGAGCAGCCTCTTGAGGTCACGTCGGAAAAGCAAGCAAACGGCTGGGATATCCTTGACCAACTTCGACTGACATTTATCGGCGTATCTGATCACCATGATATCCTGCCAGCAACGCTCCTCTTTGTTCTTGCCTTTCCTAACCCTATGACGCCCTCCACACCACCTAATCCTTGCATTCTCAGACTCGCGTCAACAACCTCTAGAGCATTAAAGCTTTCGATAGGCCCCAAATCTGTCTTTTCTCCATCTTGAACCGCAGTTGCAGCCGCATTGATAATTTTCTCAACATCTTCCTTGACCTCTGGTAAGATTTCTGCCGCAGCACCTAACCAGCGTGCTAACAAACCCTTGAAAGAAACCTGATCCGTGTCGCAACCTCCATCATCTATATCCTTGCCTTCGCATTTTGATTCAAACAAAGCGCTAGTATCTGGTGAAGTAAAAGTCCGCTTCGCAGAAGCAATAAAACCGCGGGTTCGGTCGATCCATTTGTCGTCTTTGGTATGGACTGCCATAACAGCAGAGCCATAAAGGTAAACTCCAACATTATAACTCCACTGGTTGTGGTTCAGATCCGAACATCCATTCTCTTCATCTGTCCCATCGTAGACATTGAAATCTTTGTCCACGAGTCCGACTTTCGTGCTCCAAGCATACGTCTTCTCAGCCCAGGCCAAACTCTCTGTGTCATTTGTGAGATGGGCGAGACGGGCGGCGAGTTGAAAGAATAATCCGTTTGTAATGGCGTTCTTGTAGTGCCATCCGTTGTTTCCGTCTTCGTAGTCAATCTTCCAGCGTAGTCCGCCTCCGCACGTGTTTGCACCGTCTTCATAGCGCTGTCTTTGCTCGTTGAAGACGTTTCTTGCTAGGTCGACCCAAGCTATGCCTCCTAGTTGCGGTACTCTGTTCTCGGCGGCTGTCAGGGCAGCGAGCGCCCACCATGCCTGATCATCGTTGCCGGTGGCATCGATGGTCATGAAGTCGTTTGTTGCTGTCGCTTGAGTCACGATCGTGTTCTTTAGCATCTCCTCATACTGCCAATCTCCTGTTGTTGGACCATAGTTGAGAAGCGCTTCGACCGCAGTTCCGGACTGCCACCACCAGTACGGTTGGGGTAATAATGCTAGACCTTGATCCGGGAAAGAAGACTTGAGTGAAGCAGCGAGGATGCTTGAGGTGGTCAAGAGGGCGGCTGGTTGTGGAGGAGATGGAGGTGGGGCCTGTTTCGCAGCAGTTTGAACGATGAGGGATATCGCGTTGGCGAAATAGGTCGGTATCATGGTTAACGATTACGGTAGGCACGAAGATTTTAGATTTACGATGTCGTTGATTTGAATGTAGGCTAATCAAAGCAAAAAGAATGTAATGAACTTGTAATGAACGTGTATGGTTCGCTGAACCAAGAAAAATAGCAATGAACGAGAGACTGCGCAAAATGCGACGGTAGAGAACGACGAAAAAATGGAAGAGAGGATGAAAGATCAAGCTTACGCGTAAAAGACGAAAGCTGTAGATAGCTATCGTACATAACTTACACAGCCTACAACGCATAACGCTGTTTCAACCCAGCATACTCTGCACCGACGCCGTGCACATTCCAAGATTAAACGGGTGTCAAATTACCTTGGCCTCCCCACCATAAATATAGATGTGCCATGTCATCGCCTTGTGTGCGTTGTCGATAAGAAAACTTCGTTGGGTGAACCTGCCAACGGCTGCAAAACTCTCCTGATCGGCGGCTAGGGGGCCCGGTCTAGAATCAATTTGCCTGAATATCTGAAACACAATGCCACGACGCTGCAGTATGTGATTCGTCAGATGTTGAGAACACTGGAGAAGCCGAGAAGTCGCGATACGTGTGCTGACAGGGGTCGGCAAGAACGGTTCATGCTGCGATAGCGGTCGTTGGGACCGTTGATGGATATATGCATTGAGAGCGATAGCGATGGCACTGATCTGGGTGAGGGTGTGATACACATCGCGTTCGCCATCTAGACTATGATAAGATCAAACGCATGAGTCGCGCGCGGGATAGTTGGCGGCCGAGAGACTGAAAATGTATATGCCAGGACCGTGAGATCTTCGCGATACGGCTCGCGCTGCCTATGGCTGGAAGCGGGCGATGGCTGGAGGCTTTCCCGTTACATGCTTCCTTGTCCTTTTGTCTCTACATTGCCATTTATCAGTACGCTTATATCTTCGCTGATGGTTCAAGCTTGGCTAGCACAAAACTACCCCAGCTTTCAGCATACACGGTACCTTCTCCATCTTCGATCCATCCTGCTACTTCTATCCACCTTCCCACCTCTCTACTTATCTTCGCCCTGACCTTCAGTATGCAAGGCGTTTCGACAGCCTTCAGGTACTTGACCCTCAACTCTGTAGTCGCATTGCTACTTTCGTAGTAGTGCATCAACAGCGAGCCCATAGCCTGATCTAGCAAGGATGCAGTGACGCCGCCGTGAAGACGCCCAATACCACCATCAAGCTCACCACCCATGGAGACTAACACGGTATTCTCAGGCGCTTCTGGGTCTGTGAGGTCGTGTTGTACATCCTCCTTTGCCGTTCGTCTGCGTAACTCCTTGTCGTAGTCGCTCGGCGCAACGTTCCTGAGTTTCGGTGGCTCGCCTGTGACTATGCTGTTCCGGTTTACTGCTCTTCTCTGCCCTTTGCCAGGTTTGTACAAGTTGAGGAAGGCGCGAATGGCATCGTTGGTGAAGAGACTGCGGGTGAAGAGAGAGTTCCATTCGTCTCCCTTGCCGAAGACATGACGTTTGTGGACGCGCGTTATTGAGGGATCGAAGATCAGAGCATTGCACCATTCGTGTGCGGTAAAGTCTTCTAGGTGCTCAATTCTTGGGTCGGGCATCGTAGGCAGTGGAGGGTGTGGACAGACGACTGTCATGCGACGGACGACGTGCGATAACAACTTAGTTCCGATCTAGAAGACGGCAGAGGACAATGCGACATGATTACTGACATGTTAGAGGCCATGTTGGAAGCCGTGTTAGTGCTGGTATTCACTGGCTCAACTCCTCAGTTGCGAAACGGAGATGCGCAAGTTCCGAGGTTACAAGCTGGCGGAGCGATCAAGCTTAGTGCGGCACTTACCCACAACCGAACAAACATAGAGACACGATAAGGTCACCAAGCATTGCGCCATCTCAGCGGGATAGACGCACCCTCTTGCGTAGGCTCCTATACCGGGCATCATCTGCCCATAGACACTAATCAGCTCACGCAATGTCGCATGTCGAGGCAGTGTTCAGTCATCTTCCTGTTCAGTCGCGGTTTCGTAAACTAATCAAATATTACAGTCATTACGCCGTGACTTCCTATGGTATCTCAACCCATGGAGTGTAGCTTGTTATCTCCAATGCCGACTCTTATACCGCAGGAGGGTAGAGAAAGATCACTCTACACAGTGCGGGGTAGGTGTGGAGCTATCACTCGTCAAGGCTGACAACCTAGCACGATGCTCAACGGCTGGCGCTCAGAGAGACTAACATATGCGCGCCGTCTAGGTGAGCAGCGTCGTCCATCCGAGGCTCTAGAGTTGAAGCATCTACTTTGGGGTCATCCGTCTTCTTGTTGATAGGAGAAGCGTACAGGGCGTCAGGGAGCAGACCATCGGGGGGCTCAGAGAGCTCCGACTCGTTGTCCGACTCAGACCTGCCTTTGATGTTCGTGTCAGGATAATAATTGACGCAAGCATCTTGTCTGGGGTCAACAGCAAAAGACTTCGTGGGCAAATCTCCATCCAAGCAGTCAACCATGGAGTTGATGATGGACTCATTTGACATGTGACCCTTTCCGGGTTTTTCGACAGATTGAACACCAGCGTCAGATTTTGCAGTAATTCCATCATCCGGGTCGAAATCCTTCCTTTCGAATGTAATATGCTCAATCTTTTGACGCTTGCGGATAAGCTCTTGGTTCTGTGCTCCTGTCTCTTCACTTCCAGCAACAGTGCCAGAGTCCACGTTGTTGGGCAAGTCCATGCCAACAACTTCACCTTCGGAAAACGTCACTTGGTCTTTAGTGCGCTTGCCCTTGAATGGACGATCTTGATGATCCCTGTCTGCTCCACGACCATCCTTAATCCACTTGCCACGGTGGGCGTTTGAGATAGTGTTGACAAGGGTGCTACTATAGAGCTTGTGAGGTGCGCCAATTGTAACCCAGTTCTTCTCATGCTTCTGTCGTTGTGTCAGCTACAAGTATCAACAATCGTGTTAGTCTTGAATAATCACCATCAGAGTAACAGCGACGTGCTTCGAGCTCTGAACGCCAAGTCAGTATGAGTTCAGTCATGGCCAGAAGGGACAAACATACCTTTAGCACCTGGCATATCCAGTCAATACGCTCTCCGAACAGCCACTTCTGGGTCTGGCCGATATAGTCGACGATGGACTTGTCGTAGATCGGAATTTTGAAGCCCTCTGTGTGAATATACTTGGCCTTGTCCTAAATCACTTGTTAGCAGTTCAATCGTTGTCACGCTGGCATACGCCTCTTACTTACAACTATATCCCAGGCACAGGCTTCGATAGCCCAGTCCTGGTAGTAGGAAGTCTCACCCGGAGTGAAGCGCTTGCGGTAGGCGTTGGTTGCGGTATCCTTGGCGATGCTCATGTCCTTGAATGCGTCCACCAACATCATAACAATCCTGCGGTGTTCTTCCTCGGTCTTTGGGATGGTTTCATCCTCCTGAGGTGCGTACCACTGAGCAACAGTCATCGATTTCTGAGCCTCCCTCATGTTATTAAAGCACAGGCCTTCGGCCACTGGAAAATCCTTGTTCAGGCATATCGAAGTATTAGGCTTGGGGCGATACGCTGCCTTCAAGAACTTGGGTACCTTTTCCAGCTTCTGTTCAGATAGTCGAGGGAGATTAGGTGCGGGGGAAGGCAGGGCGGTGATAGAAGTCATCGTGGTGGCTTTTTCAGGTGCACCCTGAATGGTACCCGTGTCGAGATCGCGATCTGTCATGTTGTTGGACTTGGGCGTAGGCAGGGAGTGGATTGACTTGGGAATATAGCTGCCTGCAAGTAACGTAGAGGTTAGTTTCGTTCTGGTGCTCAAATTCGAGTTCGGGAGACTTACTCTCGAAGATGTGTTGATGCATTGATATGTACGGTGTTAAAAGTGAAACGCCGTAGGACACGTATTTATGTACCACAAAGGCAGCAGTCGAAAGGCGACCTGGGAAAGTTTGAGTGAAGCGGCGCACAATCTAAGGCGCTATTCCAGGCAGCCTGTAAAGTGAAGTGAAGTCGCGCTGTCACAAAACCGGTGTCGATATGTGATCACTGGGTGATGCCAAGCCTGTCAAATGTCGCAAAATCCAAGTCTTGCTCAGTGAGATCGCAAAACTTACTGTTGTGGCCCATTGCCTGGGTAAGCAATGCATGTCGCGCTGCGTGTATTGATCACCGCAGATGGGTGGCTAAAGAACCGTCCAAGCGTCATCTGAGAATCTCGCATTCACCTTGGATTTGAGAAGCGTTTGCTCCAGCTTCTGTCCTGTTCCTTAAGCTCTTGCAATACTTGCGGCATGCCGAAACTGTGCTTTGTTGTAAAGCGAAGCAATGTAGGCTTCGGAAGACATGATACCAAATGCTCTAGATGTTGTCCGTAGCTCAAAATAATACACTCTGAATCTCATTTTGGCTGGCTAATCCTTTCATAGAGAGTGACACAAACTGACAGGATCACTACAGACATCTTGCTGAGCCGGCTCACACTATCGGCAAGCGCGCCTGTCGCTTCCTTGTTGGTGTAGTCCATCGCTGTTGACAGTGGCAATTTGCACACCCAACACGACAGTGTTCGGCTTCTCATCGAGTTACAGCTTACCAGAATAAGTTTTTCTGTGTTCTTCCAGGGCTCGTAGTGTCGTGCTGCAGGTGCATGTTGCGAAAGACATGAACGACAAAGCGACAGGTGTGCCTTGTGCTATGCAAAAACTCAGAGACGTTGCCCGTTCTTCTCTATCATATACCGCTCTCCTGATAGGGAGTTTAGAGCATATGGCCTCTTCACGTTGCCGAGGGAACACGCATCTGATAGTGGACAGGGAGGAGAGAATGATTTGACAGAATGAGCTCGTGGCGCACTTAGTATGCAGCCATCCCTGCCTTTATCACCTGTCTCACTTGAGGGGTCTCGTATCGACGGGACATCGGATATTTTGCGCGTGTTGTGGGTGGCTTGTTGATTATGCGTCGTCGCAGAACCATGCTATGGTATCGCGCGTAACTAGGAAGTTCGATTGGCATTGCTATCAACGTGATCGCGGTAGGTCACAAAGTGTTTTCTTTCGCTGTTGTTCTTGAGAGGCGCAGCATAAAGAGGATGTTTCCTGGGTGTCTTTAGGTTGGAGATAGTGACATCATCTGTAACGCGTTTTAAGGACAGTCGTCGGGGTAAGTTTCCAGTGGATCGCGATAACTGTGGATGGTATGGCTTGCTAGCTATTGGGTCTTCGTACGACCAAAGCACCTAGCGTTCGGCGCTGGTATGACTGTTGGTTACTTCCGAAGGCCATTTGCGACTCGATCTAGAACGATGACCAGCACGACATATGAAGCCGGCCAGCGGTGGGTTGGTATGGGTACGGATGCCGTCATGCTTGTCGCGGGAAAGGACGGCCGGTGCTGAGGGGCAGATTCGTCGTCGCTAGCGTGCATTGATGTACCTCGAATCCAACGACGAACCTACATGGACTTATCTACATCCCTGAAGGTCTCCTTCTTCCTCCGGTCACTGCCACTTTATGTTCCAATCAGGTCTTCTGAGCATGGAAATACGTAGGATGATGTTCGCTGCACTACCCAGAGGCTCCGCACCCAGTCTTTCTCAATGAGGCTGCCGAAGGCGCAAAGTCTGTCTAAATCCCGCAATGGATCAGAAATTTAACTAATTTAGGGTATTTTCTGTCTCTCTTTTCTCATAACCTTGGCGACATCTCTCAGATGCGTTCTGGTTGAACTCTTCGCTTTGAGCTACCCCGACAAAAGAAGCAACAAGCAGTAAGAGCCTCTCCCAGTACTCCGAATAGCCATCGTTACTGTCACCTGCTTGCTAGGGGGAAGCAGTTGATCCAAATTCCAGAGCCACGTGTCTGTTATGGCAACCGTTCTAGAGAGTCTACGTGATTGCCCGACCAGTTTGCATTGGAAGTCTTTGTCATTCTCATCAAGCACTTCAGCATAAGAGTCGAGCAACACTCCCGAACACACGTAAATCACAGAAAGACAGTGGTGTATTGGGCTCAATCGTGGGTCGGCTTGTCCTCCCCTTCGATAATTTGCTATTTCCCTTGATTTGCCCTTCTGCCCTCACTTCTCATCCACTGGAGCGGACCGATGCGATTTTCGAATTGCACGGCTGACTATACAATGGCTCGAGCTGAGTTTCACATTTTACAGTCTGGCCAACAGTACCCTCCGCACGCGTCACCCACAGCGTCCGTTCGTGTCGATTAATCTTCACTCAGTCACTCTTGAACGGCCATATATAATGACAACGACTTCATCTATAAAGCACTTTATTGTTAGCTAATGTAGGGCAATTCACTGGCTATTTGTCGGAAATACAGTGTGCTGGGGGATCTTCTATGTCGAATCCTCAAAATTCTGCTTCTGCCACCTAGGAAACGCTCTCTGTAAACACACGATTCACTTTGCGCCCCACATTGTTCTGGTCAAGAACCTTTCATTGCAGTATATCATGCGAAATAGGCAACTCCAGAACGTTTTTCCTTCCCCATGACCGCACAACTGTATTTCATTCCACCACCACAAGAAAAAGTTCTTCTCCGCACCACTTCTTCACGCAACCTTGAGACTTTCATTCTGTGTACAGCAACCGCTTTCGCACAAGATGAGCAACAACGCTTCTTTCCCTGATCGTCAGCGCGCAGCGCCCCATCTCCCGTCGGCTTCTTTTATCTCGCCGAATGCTCAGATGTTCACTGAGTCCGCTGACTTCAATGACTTCGATCTAAATCAGAATGACGAATTCTTTCCCACCCAACAGCCTGACATATACGCGGACGAAAACAGAGAATATCGCTACGATTTACTGAATTCTCATCAGCCTCATGAGAATTCCTATGACGAGCAACTAGCGTCTGGATGGCCTCTACCTGAAGAGCCCCAGCACTTCGGGACTCATCCCCCACCGCTTTTTGACACCAATGTCGCCCTCGGTAAGTTGTGGTAGTATCTGTTTTACCTGTATTGCACATACTGACGTCTTTCAGAAAGTTCAAACGGCTTTGAGAATGACTATCTGTACTCTTCGGTCGGGCTGGATCTGCCTCATGACAATGGGTATCCTATACCCCCGCCGAACCAGTCAGACAACGGTCAAGCTATTGACGCCGGAGAAGAAGCAGAAGCTTCAAGAGTTGTGGACGCTACCAGCAATTCTCTCTTTAACAAAGAAAAGCAAGCCAAGGCTGTGCTAAAAGAGCAGCGAAACCAAACCAGCGCAGCCAAGCAGATGGGCAAATCGGTCACCATTTCGCAGACAGACACTGGAACCCATATTGGCGGCGTGTACTGGACCGCCCCCGCTGATGACAACACTATCCCTTCATCTCCAACCGAGATTAATACATGTATCGCTACACTCACAAAGGCGATACAAAACAGGGAGAATTGTAGAGAAAAGACGACAACGGGCCAGCATCGGAACCGTTGGCTAGCGGGATCCACCTATTACAGTGAGGATCAGTTCAAAGCAGCGGCTCGCGATCTGGTAGTAAGTAATCTTTCTATTGTGGTCATTGTTTCGCTAACATAGTGTAGCTTGCTATGGTCGAAATTCACACAAAAGGGTGGACCAAAACCATTTACGACAAGAGTGAGCGTGAGAACTGCCAGGTGACGATGTTCTACACCTTCGAAGATCGTTTCGAAGCCCTTTGCGAGCTTCTTCACGTGCGTATTCCCTATTCTCCCCCTTGGCATCAACTACGCTGGCTGTTGCTAATTGCTCACAGTGCTCAAAGACGACGTGTCAGGACATACTGAAGGGTACCCGATTCTATACTATCATCGGAAACCCCCGTACCCTTACCTCCCGCACAGCGACCAACAAAACTGCCAACGCGCACAAGGCCGGTCTGATTGCAAAAGGCAAAGTGACTTCCATTAGCGAGGAGCAACAGGCCAACAAGTCGCACACCGGCCTTGAGGAACGTTCTGACAAGAGAGATCTTCCAGAGCCCACGGAGTCTCTTCAACCACGAAAACCTCCAAAGGGCAAGAAGCGGGCTCATGATGATATCCTTCAGGCAGAGGGTGAAGCGAGTGTTGACGTTCCCCGTCCAAAGGTGGCTGCTAAGAAGCGACGAAAGGCGTGAAGTCATCATTTGCTGTTCCGTCGTGTAAAGTTCCTGCGCTGTACCCATTTTCTTCGATCGTCTTGCTCCTCTCATTCCGCAAGGTGTTCAGAACGGCATTTTAGCTCTGTTTGCTTGTATTGCCGATACCGCTAATCAACTCTAGAACGCCCTTCAACTCGCTGCTATCACACAATGTTGTAGATGTCAGCTCCGATCTTTGTAATCTTCTCATAATACCTGCGTTCTGATCTTCACTGCGCGAAGTTTAAGAGTCTTACGTAGTCTGTGATATCTTGTATTATATTACAGATGTTCACCAAATTTTGCCTCCGCTGTCTCGTAGATCTTGACAATAACACACAGTTCTCCAGAGGTGAGGTCTTCGTATTCTTCACACTGTGAAGATGTCCAGCAGTGACAAGACTTGAACGCATTATCGCCTTTTCGCTTCGGGTTTAATAGCTCAACCGGTCAGTTTTTATGATCAGATATACCAGACCTAACGTAGCGTAGATCACGATAGAAATAGAGAAAACAAACTTGTGCTTGAAGATCAAGTGTATTACATGCACCGCATGTGCGCAAAGTTATATGTACAAAGAATCCACCTCTAAAATTCCAAAGTGTTCAACGACCCACTCATTCATCTCCACCCGCAACCGCCATTTTCTCGTTCGTCTAGAAAGATATCGAGCGAGTCAAAAGTATGCGTCTAGCAAGACTTGATGGCGGAAGCGGTGTACTTGCAGTAGCTGGAGGGGCCCTTGGAGACGGACTTGGGCTCAGAACCGGGCTTGGTGCCCTTGAACTCCTCGCAGATGGTCTTGACAGAAGAAGCGCAGGTGCCGGAGATGGTAGCGGTACCACCGAAGTTGGGGTTGATACCGGCAAGGACCTTACCGTTGTAGGCCTTGACATTCTTGATAACAACAGAGCGGGAGACAGAGTTCTTGCAGTTACCGCAGGCACGGTAAAGCTTTCCGAAGTTCATGACGGCTATAGAGTTGTTAGCGGTTGTCAGAGTGTAGTGTCGAAAGAGCTGCTTACTGAAGCCATCAATGGTGACCGTTCCCTTTCCGTTGTGCTGGATGACCTTGTCATCAGCAGACTGGGCACCTCCGCCCTTGACCATGGCGTTGCCGTCGCCCTTGAGGGAAAGAGCATCCTCGCAAACGTCGACCCACCAGACGTTCTCGATGGTGCAGGATCCTGTGTACGGTTAGTACGTTTGCTATATGTAGTGCATACAGGGGTAATGCTTACCTTCGCAGTGGACACCCTCGATCTGGTCCTTGCCGATGATGGCGTTCTTGAGGGTACCTCCGTTCTTGATGAGGAAGACAGCGTCCTTGTCACCACCCTCAACCTGACCTGTGCAAGAAGCACCACGGCCGTAGGTCTTCATGCCACCATCGAAAGTTCCGGAAATCTCCTGGGGCTTCTTGTAGGTAACAGAGCCCTTGGAGGCGGGGATCGGGAGGGAGGCACGCTTGGCGAGAGAGAAGAACTCGCTAGGGGCGGAGGCAGCAGGGCCGGCAGCGGCGAAGCCAGTGATGGCAGCAATGATAGCAATGGAGAACTTCATTTTGATGGTTGAGTTGGTTGATCGAAACTGTGGAAAGTCGAAAGAGGATACTTGGCAAAGTATGTATAAAGAATGTAAGTCTCTAAAAGAGGTAGCGAAAGTGGGATGCTTCAAGCAAACGAAAGACTGAATGAATGTGATGGTGGATGATTCTTTTTTGCCGGTGGCCTATGTGATACTTATACTCTTCTTAACTCAGCTTCTGCGCGCCGCACTGGTGATTTCACACATTACTCCGAAGATGTGCCATATGGAAGACAAGGTAGTCTTCCTCCCCGGTGATACTCAGGAGGCTAGGCCCAGCGCACCATGCGTTTGTAAGTGGGATTCAGGTCCAGAAGGATACGCTCGCAGGGTTTCATGGGCGCTAGAGCCCGTGCTTTGGTGGGGCATGGAAGTCGTAAACAAACTCATGATTGAATGTTTCGACATTGCCCATGTCAGGGTTCTCTTGTACTGTGTTTTCTTTCAAGTAATCGTGGTGAAGTAAACACCATCCAGCATAATGGGATCACTGTCCATAGTGTTAGGGTGAGCAAAAACTTGCTCTGCATCCCAGGGAGGCAGATTGAGTGATGCGATAGACTGCTTGCTTCCGAACTCCACGCGAAAGCCCGTTACCATGGGTATCTCGCGAATATGCCAGTAACACGTTCCATGTCCGATCGACTAGGGCTAGATACAGACTGTCATGCCGGCGCCAACGCTCGAAAAGATGCCAAGCTTTGAGCTGAAACCGCACAAATATCCACATCGATACCACATATCTGGAACGCCAAGGAGAACTGAAATTTCCGCTGGTCGTATGGAACGTCTGGCCAGTCAAGCAATTCTCCGGGAACAGTATTGGTGTCACGCCAAGAGATGTTTGCGACTCATTCTCCGGGGCGAGCCTTGCGCTAGAATCTTGCTAGATTGTCAGGTTGTTTCAATGTTGCCATTTCGCGCGTAGCAGCCAATGGCAGCTCTACTCACATAAGCTTAAAACAAGCTCGTCGTGTCTTGGCATGTCATGTTGCGCCAAACAGGCGTGTCGCGCATGACGCCCAGCTGTCGTTTCTAGCTCTTGCACACCGACCGCGATGGAACGGATGGCGCATGCCAACGAAGCCCGCTAAAAAGACTCGCTCATCGGGCTGATAGATCCGACTGACTCTAACAATATGTCATTGTTCAAATCTCAGAGAATTTGGTTGTCTGGCATCTGAACACATGCAAGATGCACTCATCGTGTATGTTGTGGTTTGGTAGCAATCCGTGGTGGATGTATTACTGATCGACGTCGCGAATCATGGGTACAGCGCGATTCTGCGGCGTGTCGTGCCGTGTTTCGCTGGCCGGGTTGTTGTCTTCCGATGGCAAGACTCTCATTTTATGTGAATTCGATCCTTGTCGGATCCTGCGGGATGTGTGCAGCAGCCACAATCATGTTTGGAACATTTTAATAGATGAGTTTGTGTTGTATAAGACCGAAAATCAGTCAGGTGAAGATAGCTTGTGGCGCTTGGTCAATGCACTCGTTGGAGAAGGACCGTATTGGCGGACCGCAGGCGATAGTGTGGCGCGGGGATGTGGCGCGGGGATGTGGCGCGGGGATGTGGCAGGAGGTGGCGCTTGTGCACTCCACTTCCTTCCTGCTTCCGATGCCGAAAGTCTCCGACACTGCACAGACTACTGCATGCAACAATAATGGCCCAGAAAAGGCACCAATTTCAGACTCTTCACCGCATCGCGAATGAGGTGAACAAACACATGGATATGTTGCTGAGGTTGTCCACGTCACTTGTCAGAGAAGAAAAATTACAAACACGAATCGCTGCCTTATTGCCTAAGCGCCTTATCGACCAGAAAATTTTACAAAAACGAAACGCTGCGATCCGAAAAGAAGCCAGCGTCAATCTGCACTACTCGCACATGGATACCACAAGCTAAAATAGGCCAATAACAACCTGGGATTCACCTTTGAACGAATCATGTATGTCGTGTTCTCGACATTAAGCCACACAGCGGCACAGTTGGCTGATCAGGAGACATGTGTATGCTCTCCTGAATTAGTGCGGGAACAGCGTTGAACTCACCAACCTTAGCCCATGCCCCCTCCTTCGATCCCATCGACGAGTATAGGGCTCAGGTGCATGACCGGAACGAAGGGTCGAGGTGCACACCAAACGAGAACTTCATCTCACCGCTATGCGCGGTCTTTGCGAGCTGGACTGTCTATTCTCATAGCAACTAATCTGATGTCAGTCTATATAGAAGCATGATATGCTCCAGGAATGCCGTTATGTGAACTCGTGCGCATTGGGAAGTAGAACATCATAAAAGAGTGGTGATCAAGAACTCATTAGAGCAGTGTACCATGCTCATGGCCGAATCATCAGTCAGCCTTCATATGAAATCTTCCAAATCCAATGCACCTGGTCTGCTTTGTCTTCCATCCTGTCCCATTGCATTCGTGCAAAAATGACCACTGCCTTGCCTCTAATACCGACAAATCATCTCGCGAGAGCTGCGTTCTACTCACCTTCACCAGCTGGATCTTCATGCCTTGACTATTTGCATCCCTTAGCTTCTCGCTCCACTTTGTGTGTCACTTTCCCTTCAACAGAGTCTAGCTCATACCAACCTGGAAATACGAGGTTGACTATACTAATATTCACGCATTTGCCAAGCGCTCTGCAGACGTCTACCAAACTACCTGTGTATGTCCAATCTTTAGGCACGGCGAAAGGGATACAATTAGCAAGTCTAACGATGGCGCGGCCACTCGTCGCTGGGCCAGCTTTGCCCCTACCGTGGTTTAGATGACTATGAGGCGTAAACTGGAAAGGCAGTTGTAGTGTAATAGAGCGGATGTGTTGCAACCAAATACCCCGGTGGTGAACAAGAAAGTCTGAGCGACCATCTACCCATCCGTACCACTGAACCGCGACTCGTTTCTCTAATAGAATCATCTTTTTGCCCCGTGTCTGATCTGTTTACAAAACCCAGCAGGCTCAGATCTACACTCGGTAGCTGTATTCTCATCTTCAGATACCGCATATTACGCTTCATGGTTGTGAACTGGTGTGGGGCGATTCTGTTGTCGGTTTCCGGCCAGACCCCGATGGATAAGAGAAGTGTCAATGCAGCGGTGTATATTAGAACACGCGTTTCCTGTGCGAGACCAAGGAGATGAGACGGCCGAGAAATGTGATTATAATGTGGAGCATTTGGGTAATTGCGCTCGGTGTAAAGAGTGGAATAGTAGCGGTAACGATTTAGCTGGCGAGTCGTGTAAAGGGGCGGTGTAACATCTTTCATGGCATTCAAAGTCATGTGTGGAGTGTTGTTCAGAAGGTAAGCTATCGATTCATATTAGTTAGATTGAGCGCAACCGTTTTATTCTTTAGTATCAGCATGAAGCAGAGTTTGTTACTTTCCGCATTGTGTGAAACGTTCAAACAATGGGCCAACGTTTGCTTAAATCCTACGTCAATCTTGGGATATCCAGTATGAACTAACATCCTCATTTCTTTTACTAGTGGCGAGCTGTACCAGCTTCCTACAAGCAGCAAGCCAGCCACACAGCCACCCCTAGCAACGAGTGATCATGCGGCGAGTCCAGGATGTACGCGGTCTGATGTCCGTCATCGTCGACTTCGCGATGGGGGAGGTATGCGGCCGTAACGGGATCATCTCTTTCCAGCAGTTTGTTCATGCACAAATCAACTTCCTCTTCCATCTCGTCAGAGTCAAGAGCGGTACTCTTATTCTTGACAAGGAAATTCCTTCCATCCTCTCGCTTACACTCTGCTTCCTTGATTGCAAAGTTACCATCCATTATGACACATGGACAGACTTGAGTACTCTGGCCTGGGTAGATGTCCAAGATATCAGTAAGAAAGACAAGGAATTGTTGTTGAAGCCTGTGAAGGGTTACTGTTTTGACCGCAACTTTAACGCTAACAGGCAAGTCGATATGAACTAATTCGACCCGTATCTCTGTGTTGAATGGAAGCTTGGTCGTTGCCACGACCATGTTTGTTATCGGGATCCGAAGGTTCGAAAGATTGTCTCGCTCCGATAGCTCAGAACGCATCAGGATAGTTGGAGGGTACTTCTCATGTCGAGCTGCGTGTTCGCTACGGATGAACAATCGACTAGCCATGCACCAATCATACATCAGCCTTAGGTCATCGAAGGTAGCCTGCGCATTGTACGCTACGATTCTTCCAACAGCATGCACCCTTGAGAACTTTCGGAGCGCCAGTTCTCGAAATTGGCGATTTATCGAGAAGGGTTCGGGTAAACGAGGTGAGATTGTTCGATTCTCAATGTTATATATGAACCGAGTAGCGTTTGAACCCATGAGCAAAGAAAGAAGCTTTTCGCGAATCGATGCCACAAAAAGGAGGCGGGCAATACCAGACCCTTTGTTAACGCAGTAATGCTTCCGTTCAACTTGACCGTTGGCATTCAACTCGTAACTAATAGCTGGCATTCCAGTGTTGTCGCAATGATTAGGTGTACCCAAGATGAACAGAGCTTGCGGGCTCTTGACGTCAGTCCGAACCTCTCGAAGCACATGCAGTGACTGGAGGTAAGCACTCATCTCCGGGATCCGCTGGGGAGTCAGCAGCGTGATCATCGCATTCAGATTATAGTCGCTAATCATTTTTTGTGGTGGATGATGTAGGTGTCCATGAAGCGGCCGTCCTGAGAACGCAAAGGATATATCAACGTTTGCACGCTGTCGACTGCCGTTGGTTGCAAGTATGTCTTGGTAACGCCAAATCTCCATAGTGATTGGTTTCAAGTCGATCTATTGCCTGAAAAGATGACACGGTCCAGGACAAAGTGGGCTCAGATCGATGATCACTTTGCGTATGTAATCGCGAAACGGACCGAGATCAAACATCCATCGGCTCAAAAGCCCCATGGTTGAAGCGTCCCTGAAAGTGTTGGGCTGCGTAGAGAGTAAAAATGCGTTGTTCGTGAGAAAGATACTCTTGCATTCGCCATGGAGCTGGCGGCAGGTAGTAAATATCTGGATGTCCTGCGTCGCACAAACCATCGCTGGCGACGACAGATACATTATTAAACCTATATAAGGCACTAGTAGAACTGGATCCTCATATTTGAAGACATTTCGAATGATCTTGTTCCGAACCTCCCCTGGAAGGCTGAGCAGAGGCGAGCCTGTCTGCGGAATAAATACAGTCGTCATTATAGAAGAAGGCTATCGCGTTCGAAGTTATTCTCGATGCGGGGTGTCTCGGGCGGCGGTCGTACGGTTGACTTGTTCGAGGTGTGGTGCATAGAGATTCGAGGAGGGATTTGTGACGATGTGCGACGGCGGAAGCGATCCTCTAATGGGTGGATTTATGCGCATAAGCGGTATTGAGTGGACATTCACTCCGTCGGAGAGCAGAAAAAGTCCGCTTGACTTGATTGGTGGAAACCAGTGCCCTCTTCGAGGCACTATGAGCCAACCCTTCTGACCTTTGCATTTCTTGTTACCCAATCCAGCAAAAACATCACCACAAGACTAAGCTCAGTACTAGCAACATAAGTCTGATTTACAAAATCCATGTGTGATAATACGATGATCGGCGGTTCTAGAGCTGGTGTGGTGGCGGTTTTCAAGGGTAATGTAAGCCTGGGGCTACTCGAATCGGTCGTCCTTTCGTTTAGCAGAGTGCGAATGAGGATGACGAGGATCAACGCTTCGTTACCTTGTTCGAAACGACCGTGGTATTTCTCAGATATCTTGTTGAAATACCACCCTATTGAAAATCTCGTAACGTTGACTGTGTCTCAGTATACTGGATCCAGATCATCGAACAACAGCGCCTCAGGCGTTTTCGTCGGTCATCTCAACAACCTGCACGAGTCAGGCTTGGTTCTAGTATTTAGGCCCTGAAAAAATATCTGCCACAGTTGGGAAAGTAGCCTGGAAGGATGCCTCCATCAGGACCTCAGGAACCTTTTGACCCACCTTATTGTATAGATCCTGTTGCGGAACATAAACTCCATCGTCCGGTGGTAAGTATTGCGGACATATACCGAAAGCAATGGCGCCTTTGCTAGCGAGGTGACGTTTGAGTTTCAGGGCGTTTGATAGCACTCGAGCCTGGTTGATGCCAAATTCGTGCTCGATTCGTGTCATGCAATTGTCTACGAAGTCTTGGCTTCTTGACGAGGCTAACGGCATGGCGGCAGCCTACATAGAATCGTCAGTAGTAAGAACATGATGCTAGTTATGATTAAAAACCATACCACATAGAGTGCCCATACAGTGCTGTAGCCTCCTGCAACCCGCACGATGGGAAGTCGATCTTTTACTGATCCGTTTCCGATCAGCGCTTTGACGAGATTGTGCGTGTTGCCTCGAAAGTTCCCATCAAGAGATTTGAGTGCTATACGATAAGGAGATGTTGAGGTTGTACTAGCGGCTGTAGGCCATGGTTTGCCTCGCCCCGACGCACCTGGCGGGGTCGGCTCACTATTTGTCGGGCTAGCTACTCTGCTCGGCACTTCATCAGGGACGTCGTGTAAGAATTGAGGCATGCTTGCTATGATGTCAGATTGTAGCTGGTATAGAGTGCGAGCGCTTGTTTCTAGTTGCTGATGATACTTGGTGCCGACAAGCGTGGGTGGAGTCGAAGTGAAGTCTGCCAATATGCAATTTCGGATGATGTCGTGGAAATAGATCCTATTGTAACGCACCCAGTTCCAGGTTTGAGCTGCTGTTGCAGTTGGGTAAATATGGTAGAAGTTCTCATAGCAGCACTCTTGTTCCTCGCAAGGCACTACATCATAGTCCCAGTCTGGACCTTGATCTTTGAAAATCTTGACAGCAACCTCGTCAAGCTCTAGTGCCGAATCTATGATGTCCACCAATGAGAACGCTTCTTGGTTCAGAATCCGCGCTCTCAGGTCAATGGTCTTGATGTGAAGAAAGAAGAACCGGTTCCTAGGATCCTCGGTATCTAGGTGCTTTATAACTTCGGTGTTCAGATCGTGAACATACTGAGGAAGTGGAACACCTTTTCCCATGCAGTTCATCGTTAGCAAACCAATGGTGTGGAGATACATTCTCTGTCCCGCTGGAGTCGAAAATTGGCCCATGCCCCGCATTTTGATTAGGGAGGCAGCGCCATCCACATGGTTACTCCATCCAGCTAGGGAGTTGTCATTGAACGTTGCTTCGAACATGCTCAGAAGATTGACTGAGGTGAGGGTGCTATCGGCAGTTACGTCTTCAGGCGATGAAATTGCCGCATTGGCCATTTTGATAGCTTCGAGGTACCAACGTGTCGCTTCGCTTTTGAGACGAGAGTCCATGTAAAGGTTGGCTACGCCAGCGATACCCAAGGCTGTCATTGATGTTGCAACGAGCGGATGGAAGCCGTGTGTGGATAGGTGTTGCTGGTACTCGATTGACTGTATCGATGGCTGATCCACACCCGTGCAGTAGTAGGACATGAAGAAGGATATACCCTGGTCAATGAGCGGCGCTGTGATGGCCGTTCCCGGACATTGTTTGGCCATGATCTGTAGATATGCCTCTCGGAGGTCTCTTGTATCTCGTGCATCACGCGCGGCAATGGCTTTTGCCTTTGACTTTTTCGCCTTCGCCTGAGTTTGCGCGGTCTCATCGTGGAAGAAAGCGTCGACAGTTCGATCGTATCCAGGGCATTGGAATTTTCGTTCAAAGCATTTCACGCAACCACCTGGACGCTCGTCGCACTGTAGACGTCTAGTCAGCAATCTGCATCATCGAGGCTAGATCGGACTCGTAGCACAAATCGGAACTGAGACCTGAAGCTACCATCTCGCACTGGATTCCCAGTTAGGAAGAAGCTAGTTGCGACAAGCGGCAGGCGACCGCAACCTCGCGCGGCATACCCTGGAGGGGTTCACAACGCAACTTTGGACGTATAGATGGAGGCAGCCCGTTACTCACTTTGATTTTTCTTTCGCGGCACTTCTTGCAGCCTGTTGATGGCCGCCCACGGTACACCATTTTGAACACAAGTGGCTTTGCATCAAGGATACGGAAGACGACAGTATCGAGGCTTAAGAGGCACGGCCTACGGCAGAAGGCTGGTAGAAGTCTGCAGAGTATTTGTCTCTGCGACGTGCAGACTTACCCAAAGGACTGACGGCGACGATGCTTAGCTTGAACACAATAGACGTTGATGGGTGTTTCTGATGCAAGCCACGACAAACATTCCGACGGTACTGATGCATGTCGTTTCGTGGAAACCGGAGCTTGCGGCGGAACGTTGGTGATCCGACAGATTGGGCGGCCAAGACGACGATTTTCTCTATGTGCAGAAGGGCGGTGATAAGATAGGATGCCTGACGTTAGCGTCGACCTTGCGCTTTACTTTGAAGAAAATGTGTGCGATTGGCCAGGTTACTGTCAAGCTTGAACAACATGGTTGAGTTCCCAGCGAACACCTAGATGATGTCGGCTAGAACATGAATTCCTACTACGATGCGTGCTGCGGGTGTCCTGCGCTGGGGCCGAGACGGGGTCGCTTTTGCATGCCGTTTGACCCTAGACTCCAACCAGATACACGGCGAAGCTCGGCACGTAAGCCAAATTTCTGTAGTGATGATCTGCATTTTCAGTATCTATTATGCCAAAATTCAGATTATGTCATCAAGCAGCAAAGCATGAAAACGATTCGAGGCGTTGTGGCGGAGTGGTTATCGCGCAAGACTAGAAATCTTGTTCCTTCGGGAGCGTCAGTTCGAATCTGGCCAACGTCGTCTTTTTTGCCAATTCCTGGTCCTCGCCAGCATGGGCACAGTAATTTTTTGTTTGTTCATATGATTGTCTCTTTTGTGCTGATCGTTGAGAGGAGAGGGCAATTCAAAATGCTCAGAGAACAACCGTTTGGCATCCGTTCGGGCCAAGGCTCGAGCAAGTGCGGTTTGCTAGTTTCCCCTTGTCATCAAATGATGATACACATTCGGGATCAGTGAGTGTTTCCCAACACAACAGATGAAAACCAACAAAAAGAACTCATTATTTCCACATTCATTTCCTGGAACATCCTAATCACCATTTTCAAACACAGTCGTGTGTCGCATCTCAACAACGCCTGCCGCTCAGTTCTGCATTTGCTCCGACTCCATCAATCCTGCCCATCACATACCCCAGCGTGACAGTATTTCTTGCATCCCAATTCCCACTCCCACGAGCTGCTCTCGTTTCCATATCTCCAACTGTCGTGTTTACTCTCGTCAAGAGACCTCCAAACGCCGTTTCCGCACTCATAGATACAAGTGCAGTACTCCGAGCCGTCATCCTGAAGCACGCACAAAGAGCGATCACCTGTTTGCTCTGCGTACCAGCCACCGAGTTTGGGAATAGGAATTTCTGTAAAAATATCAGATTGGTCCACGAGGGGACGGAAAGACGACCGATGAACGTACGGAGGTTTTGCATAAGTTCCCATCCACAGCGCCTACTACCAGCTCCACCTCTTGATTCAAATGTTGCGATGACGCCAGCAATGAAGACAAAGAGTAGCACTACGTTCATGGTGTTGGTAAGTACCTAGGTAGGGTAGAGGCGTCTTGGATATGACCCTCGTCGCATAGAAGATGTTGATCGAAATGTTAGAAGAGATTAGAGTGTTGTTTGCTGCTAGGATACCTCAAAAGCACATTGACTTTCGCGATGAGCTCGTGGTACACACACGTGGCTAGCTGCAGACCGTGCCTCGAGGCTACAGCCGGTGGACGCTTGTGCGCGTACGCTACGTTTGTGATACGACGTCATGTCGGATGTCACATGGTGATTCATATCAGTGCACGAATCAAAGGACCAAAGATGAGCTTTATGGAATCGTGTATTCGTAAGAGCTCGTCATATAGATGTCATGTCCAGAACGCCTCGCTATGCAATATGGGTATCTAGGGCAATCATGCCGGGATGTGGAAAACAGTAACGCCGTCATGTAGGAACTAGAACCAAGCCAAACTCCAGAGCGCAGGCATGTTGGGCCATCGCTCCTGCCAGGCTGCAAGTATATCGGGAACGCGCTCGTCGAAGCCAGAACGAGCAGCCCCGCCACCTGATTGCCATCCACTATCGCCATGCTGCTCCCTCTCTTTTGCCGCAGCTTCATTCAAGCTGAGCGCGAGGTCGAGAATAGCTTTACCACCAACGAGGGCTTCCTCATGATTATCCCTAATATCAACGTTGAAGACATGAACAGGTCGGTTGAGCTTTCCGCCCTTGTTGTGGAGATCTTCTAGCACAGCATCGAAGCAACGCTCCTCGCACGTTACAACGACATCAACTACACCCGATTCCGTCCCCTGCGAACCTTTGTCTTCAGCATGATCCAGACGTGGTTTGCCGGGCACCCAGTCTTGAAAGCGCTCAGGATAGCCCTTAATGTTCAAATTACGACCAAGCATGTTGAGCAGGCCGTTGTGAGTGTAGAGGGCAGTATTCTGCTGAGCGAGCTCATCATGAATAGCACGGTAGGTGGTGCTGTTGAAGTGATAGACGTTAGGCTGGGTGATGGTTGGACCGGGGAGTCGGACAAGAGAGCCAGTGCCAAAGCTGATTGTGGGGAGGTGCGCTGAAGCAAGCTGCAGATGAGCTTCCATGGAACTAAGCAAGTTAGCAAGAAGTTGGGTTCGCAGATCAGCGCTGGACATACCGGTTCTGGTTACTCGCACACACAGTGCAGAACTTGAGCTTGAAGCTGTCATCAGGCACCATGTTCTGCTCTGCGTGCGCGTCATTGGCGCCGTCCATACCCGTGGGGCTGGGCTCGGTCGGCGGCGGCGGAGGAGGTGGAGGAGCAGCAGCAGCAGCAGCAGCAGCAGTGGGCGTAGGCTGCTGCTCCTGCCTCGCGCGCAGTCGTGGGTCGGCAGACATGGTCGAGATGAAGCGTGGGCGGGCGGGTTGCTGCTCGACGCGTCTGTAGGCAGTTCTGCAAATTCTTCACAACAGTTAGCTACGGGTCCACACATTCGTAGGTAACAATTATTGCAACGTTCACGCGAGATCAGAATTTTCAGTGTATATTATTATTAGAGTCCTCAAAGGCTATTGCCTAGGACAGCTCCAATATGTGTTCATCATCGCATAGGTGGGCACGCATCGGGGGTGGGAAGAAACTTACAGTGAACACAGTAGGAACCCAAGCTCATAGTCCCGTACATGAAGGGGATGAGCAAGAGTTGGAGAGAATGGCGGTGGTGGTGTTGGTGGTTATGCAAGGCACGAGGCCTGTGAAGGTTGCAGTCTTTGTCGAGCTCAGAGCTCAGGTCAATGTCTTGTTAGCGGCTGACTAAGCATTCGGGTGAAAGATTACGCGGGGCGCCGAACAACAGACGAAATGGAGGGGCTGGTCGACTTGATACTTTGCCGTGTTGACATCAGGTGTTTTCCTGTTCCTGAAGCGCTTGGACAGTATAGCATTGCCTCGTATAGATCGTATGCTGTTAGATGAGATCGTGGGTGACGCTATGCAATTGCGCAAGCAGCCTCTGTGCCCAAACAGGCATGTCTAGGCAACCCAGCTCAAACGCACCTGTCACACGGCATTCTGGCCTGGGTACGGTGGTCGGAAAACAATCATGACATGGCCAAAGGAATGATATCCGAGCCAGCTATGATGTGTCTGCCCTCGTGACAGCACACGGTGAAGACTGCGTCAAGGAAGTTCCTCGTCGGACTCGAAGCGCATTCGACAAGCGGTCCCTATGCAGCTAGTCGGTGACCTGAAACGCCTACTAGGGTGAAAGTAGCCTAAGCATGCATTGATGGGGTTTGCAATCATGGAAAGGAAGAGCCGTCAGAACACACACCCCTCGTTGATGCCAGCAAGGCTCCGTGTTGAGGCCCGTTGACTTGTTCTTGTACTTGAGAAGTGTTGCCCATTGCGGACCTCTTCTTATGCCTTTTCACTCTGGCGACGCTGTCAAACTTGTCCTGAAACACAGCATTGGCATCTAGCACCTCCCCCGCTGCCTGGTGCCAAAAATAGAGTTGGCCTTCACCACCACGCGCGCGCTGGTCCACGACAACATCCAGAACCCGCTGAGTCTTTGGCCATAGTCGCGTCGCCCCTTAGCCGCACTGTTGCCGTTCCCCTCCTGCACGGTGCCCATTCAAAGCCACAGACTTGTCCCTCGGGTGCGCAGCTCATCACCCGTTCACTGGGCGAGTGTTAGCGCCAGGCCTGAACTCCCAGCGAGCGCTTCTCCAGCCGCTCTACAGTGGAAATATCTTCACGCCCGCCGCTCCCCCTCCCAATCGCCAGGCGCATCTGCACAGCCGACGCCATCCTTCCAGAAGGCCTTGAGCGCGCTCGCCGGCCCATTGGTCATCGTCGACTGTGAAACATTCGATACAAACATCGAGTCACTGCGCCATCTGCCGTTGCCATTCCAGAGCCGCTCCAGACGTACCGACTCGCTTTGATTCGAAAGCTGCTTGTGCGCCTTGTGCGCTGGCCACTTGGAGCCCGTTTTGCTGCTGCTGCTGCGGACTCTTGCCTGACTACTGAAAGCTGACTTCTGTCGCGAACCGGCTCTGCCACCCACACTGCCCTCCACCGCGCTGGAAAATCCCCATATAGCTTACCACCGAAGACCCAGACAACCTGCACAAAGTCCCTCTACCGCGCATGACAGACACCAATTCAGCATCAGAGACGGCCGCCGACCCGCACAGGCTGAAGGACACAACAGAAGGAGCGGCTGTCCAAGAAAAACACAGCGAGCGAGACATGGCTGCCGACGTCTTATCCCCAAGGAGCGATCCTGGTGCATCCGCACAAGTGGGCGTGAATCGCACATCTCTGCCCCCACTCGTTACTTCCCCGCCTTCCAAAGCGAAGCTTGAGCGCGCAAGCTCCTACATGAACAAGCGCCTATCCACCTTCTCCAACGCATCCAACACACACCAATCTGCACGGTCAAGGCCGCAATCGACCGCCTTCCCCATCTTCCACTCGAGTCTGCCCTACTCGCTCGTGCGCGATTTCGCATATGACCCGCTACATCCTCTTTTCTATGGCCCGCTTCCGGAGCAGCCTTCCGACATCTCCACTCCAGCGAGTGAACACAGCCGTAGACTATCAGATCCGCCACCTGTGGCATGGCGCAGCGACCGAGGTGGCTGGTCTGCGGGGCCTTGGGATGAAAAAGACGGCGAACAACTCCCGCAGACAGCATACGACGGAGGCCCGCCCTACAGCGAAGATGACGACATCTCAAGCCCGGTGGTCACCAGCCACCACGGCGCACGACACAAGAAGCACAAATCCAACATAGTCAACTTCGACCACACTCGCGGGCGAAGAGGATATCCGGAGGAGCAACGGCGCGGCTCGATAGTGGCGATGAACGGCGAGAGCAGCCAGTTCGTCAGCGATGAGGCTACAAACGGACCTGGCGGCGAATATATCACATACCCGCCCGAGTCGTCGCGGCTCGGTGTGCCAGAAGGAGCATCACGACGAGACTCACATTTCGCAACCACCCTTCCCCAACGCGCCTACGCGGATGCCGACGGAGACGTCGAAGGCCCGCCTTACGACTCCGACGATGAGATGTCGGAACCCGAGGACTACATACACGATGATAATCGCTTCTCGCGCGACTACCAGTTCACAATCGCGTCGCCCGATGAGGAGATGCACGGCAAGGCCGTTGCCCTATTCGACTTTGCACGCGAAAATGATAACGAGCTACCGCTGGTAGAAGGGCAAGTGATACTGGTATCATACAGACACGGCCAGGGCTGGCTAGTAGCTCAAGATCCGAAGACCGGTGAAAGTGGACTTGTGCCCGAAGAATATGTCCGCCTCCTGCGCGATATTGAAGGAGGTTGGAATGGTCTCGTTGGTGCCATACAGTCACAGCCTGAACTGCTGCCTCCTGAGGCAAACAACGGACCCGAGAGCCTACTCAGCCCGATTTCGGCCGGGCCTGAAGCGAAGACGCCTACTCAGGCTGATCATCCGCAGAACTACACGCCTGTCATATCGACGTTTTCGACAAGCCACAAAGACCTAGAGAAGTATCCAACAGATAGGCTTGGGACGCCCACGACTACTGAAGGCGGCCCATTCTCGAGAAGTAAGGATACGGGGGGTATGGAGGGCGTCGAATCAACACCGGAGCCTGAGTCTCAAGAGCAGAAGCCATGAACATAATCAGGTCGCTTGCCTCACCATCATGTAGCGCAAGTTTAGAAAACAAAACTCACGGCAGTGCGGCAAGCATCTGAGTAGCTTGGGAGCTATGCAACGCCAGGTCAATGCCCCGACCGCTGGGGTCAAGCGTCCGGATTTCTATCAAAGCTGGTCGCACAGAAACGAAATGCTCAACGCGTTCACGACATTCGCTTCAACCCATGTCTTGCCCCGTTACTTTTACGAACGCATTCCTCGGCATGTAGCGGTTCTTTGTGTTTTTGTGCTCTATATGCAGAGCGCCAAAAACGATACTGTTGTTGCCGCAGTAAAGACTGACAGGTACATCAGCCTGACGGAGACGATGTGGAAGGATCTCATATCGGCCGAAATAGGCATCATTGTAGTTGTACTTTCTTGACGAACGACACTTGGCTTGGATAGAACAGCGAGCCGAGTAATGACGAGCTGGGAGGCAGTTACCTCTTGAGCTGAGCAATAGTGATGATGCGGTGTATGAACCGCCGTCCTTTGTAATAAATGATTTATTTTCCAGAGATTCATTCCTGTGTCTCGGCAAATCATGGCTGAGGTAAAATCGTCTCTCTATCTCTTTTACGTACACACAACACTTCACAGAGATGATTTGACTTGGTATCACAACCATATATTGCACACGCTACTTATTGCTCCTCAAAACTTGCATTGTTAGAAGGTTGTACGATTACTCTACATGGGAGCCAACATGTGACGACGAACCAGTACGTTGAACAAATCGTAGTGTTCGACCGTTATTTTATTGATCTGAAAATATACTAGTGCTAGTCCAAGGATGCGACCCTGATACCACAAGTTCCTATGTCCCTCATAATTTGCCCATGTCCAACAGTGATTGTACTCCTTAACGCGTGCGCTTGCCAGACCAAGTGGACACGAAACAACCAATAAAAGCATACTATACAAAAAGGCCGCCCAAAACGGTAAGAATGAACAAGAAGAATATTGTCATTGTGCTAGTCACAATGTCGGAGCGCGCCTAAGACCCTGACAGTACCGAACGTAAAGTGCATCTATGAAATGCGAGTGTCGGATGCCTGGTGGGCGAGCCTGCTGGAAGGTGTCGATCGCATCTTCTACCCGGTAGCCTAGTCGCTCGATCATATACGACACGAGAAAGAAGCCGGTACGGTTAAAGCCATAGTGACAGTGTACCCCAATCAGACCCGGTCTGCCTTCAGCTCGGATCTTATCAACGAGGTCGAAAAACTCTTTGACCTCGGCTGACTGTGGAGGTTGTTTTGACACTGTCGGAAACTTATGATATAGGATGCCGCCTTCTTCCAGGCCTTTTGGATCGTATACAGGGTTGTCGTGCGAGATATCGATGATTGCGCAGAGCTTGCCTGCCCAGTTCTTGGTGAGTACCTTTGGTGTGTGCTCTTCGTCGACCTCACGAAGTGTCTTCATTGCGCGAAAGACACCAGCAATAGGCTCCGATACTGGGCGCACGGCCTTCCATTTTTCCAGATTTTTGACGTCCCATTTCCCCTCAGTTGACAGATAGTTGAGTTGCCAAGCAAGCGATAGACGAGGATCGATATAGTCGGCAAAGAAGGTGCCAATCAGCCCAGCTATTATACGGGATGTAGACGGCGCAAATAGTAAGGAATGAGCGGCAGGCTTGGGCATAATAGCAGTTTTGACAACTAGCCGACGCGGATGAGGCGACGGAGTGTGTGATGATGGACTTGTGGTGTTGGAGAGCATTGGCCCGTCAGCCGTAGTTATGCTCCCTTCTGTTGTATTCTCCTCTGTGGACGTGAGACTCCCATTATTGGTGGAAACGGAGGTTGATTCGATGGTCCTGGTATCATCTTCGAGTTTGGGTAGGTCTGTTGCATCAATACCAGAGTCCTGGTGCTCTGTACGCTTCGGCTCGTTCGGGAGGACTGCAGAAGGTACGAACGGAGCTGCTGCAATGGGCAAGCTCGCCTTTTCGCTCGGCGGCTGGATTGCACTGACATCCCTCCCCAGAAATTCGACAATCTGCTTGACATTTGACGCAGGAGTGACCGTATCTGTCTCACCAGCGGCAAGGAACAAGGGAATGTCAAGCCCCTTCCATACTGCCTTACCGGGAAGGCCTCCTTTCGGTGAGCCGCTTGAGTAATCGGGGCACATACCCCGCGCCATCCTCAACCACACAGAACTTCGACTCTGTTTGTTGAAGCGCAGCTGCAGTTTCTTAGTCTCATCGTCAGCGTCCACTCCTGCCATGCGTAGAACGCTCTTGCTATTGACACCGCCTCTCCTATCCCAGCGTCTGATCAGGTCGAAGAGAACAACGGGTGTCAACGTGACTGAACGCAGCTTTTTGGCCTCTTTCTCGGTAGGGGGCTCAGCCTTGGGACATATAGCAATCAGTCCGCTGACATTTTGCGAAAGGAGATGTGCATATGGCGAAGACGAAGAAGCTAGGAGTGCGGCTAGTGAGCATCCCATACTGTGGCCAACGAGCACGACAGGTTGTCTGCTATCGACTGCACGGTAAGTCTCTATGACGACGGCAAGGAGCTGCACTAGAGCTTCCGTGGTGTAGGCGTCCCATGCTTTTGGCTCGAAGCTCGACACGCCACACCCAGGGAGGTCTACGGCCAAGCATGGAGCGAGATTGGAAAGGCTGATGAGAATAGGACTGAATTGAGCGATAGAACCCCCAAGACCATGGACGAAAACCAACAGTGGAACTGGACACGGATACTTGGGGAGTTTGTCCTCCTGATGATGTGGACGGTAAAAGGTCCGAAGTCTGGGATATGTGAAGCCGGAAGAAGAGACGGTATACGAGCGAATAGTGGAATATTTCTTCAGCAGGCCCGAGTCCGTTGTAGCAGCCTCATCTGCGGAGGATTAGCAAGACAAGGCTAGATGATGGCTAGCTCAGCCACGTGATTGGATGTTCGTCCACGGGTATCACTAAGGCTTAAACAACTCACCGGCCGCGGTATCAGGTGCATCTTGCGTGGTGAGGGTATTCCCCTTCCCCTTCCCTTTGCTCCGATACCAAAGCACAGATCCGAAGCCACACAGTGCTGTCAATTGGAGCATGCCCACAAAAGTCAGAGTCAACCGCCCTCCGCTAACTACGAATGGATTGAGAAGTTGGAGAAGACGGTAAGCAGATTGCTTTATACTCTGACCGTACCAGAGATTAAGGTCTGAAGCGGTCTGTGTCACTGGGTTGCCGGGTGAGGCAGCGAGGGGAGCCTGTGGAAGACGCAACGTGCCATTGCGGAACAAGCCAGGACGCGAATGAGGCTCCATGGCCCTTTGCGTGCTGGAATGCTGAAAGTATATGCGACGGGGCGTCGAGGTGCTGGCGTGCGGGACGGTGACGCGCGATGAGCGGCAGCCAATGGAATGAGATGCTGCCTCTCGTGCCCGGATCGCTGGAGAGAAAGAGCCGGTGCGCGAGAGCGTCTCTCACTGGAAACCTTGCGCACGTTGGGGGAATGACGAATACGCAGCTATGATGGACAGTCTCCAATCTGGAAGCTGGAGACGCGTTCGATATCTGAGAATATCATCCTGGCCAGCGATACGGAAAGATAGCGAGCGGTGTTTGCTTTGTCCGATAGTGTTTTCTCCAACCCAAATGGACAAGGAATCGCGTGGGAGTGTTTGCGATATGAAAACTGCCTAGCTAAAGAGGTTTGTGATGGGTGCATGGGCGGGATGACGTTGGGTTGGGCTGCTGCCAGGCTTCGGAAGCGGCGTTTTCTCCCATTCATCGTGGGAACTTGGCAGGGATCGTGCTGGAGCCTTCGTTTGCAACGACATCCCCCTGAACATCTTTCGTCCATTGCAAAACTTTATGAGGAACTGTACTTTGTCTTCCCATTTCCGCATCTTATTGAAAAGTATCTCCCGTCATCCGCGTGGCTGTGCATGTCATCCTCGGACCTGTTGGTGCGACACTATAAGCCCGACATTCCAACGACACATGCTTTCTTCGTGCTTGGTCGTTGATTCTTCCACTCTTTCAAAGGTAAAGTATACCTGTGTTGACCGGGTACTCGGGCTTAGACCGACTAGTCCAGAAGTTGTCGGTATAGATATGTTACAAATGTGTACATAACCAAGCCATGCAGCCTTATGAGCTCCGACGACCTCGCAAGCATACCAGATCCAAGGCATGTATGCGAGTCACTCCCCGCCATACCCATCGCGAGATGGCGTCTTTCCAGAACACCCCGCGAGCGACTTCGCCGTTGCAGACACCGCATCTGGTCAAGCCGAAGCCGCGCCGGTAGTTACGCCGACACACACCGGATTTGGCCGCAACCAAAGTAAATCCCCCAGACCAAAAGACATGGCGCTAGATGGCTTCCAATCGTCATAATTCGGCTTTCAATCAGCTTTGTCGCATTGGTCAACCTTTGTGTCTGACAGAACTAACGCGCGCAGTACCAGTGTGCCCTCATCCGAGGAACCCCTCCCTCCTTCCGAGCTTTAGCTACAGCACGATGTGACAAAGAACTGTCAATGCCCCACACAGACACCTGTTGGAGCATTCGGATTGCTCGATTATCACTAGGGCAGTCGGCGATTGCCCACATCCCTGCTGCGGGAGTACCTGGGTACACACGGTAACTGCTAGCTATCAACCGTATCTCGTTCCCGGGTGACCACTTCGTCCATTGGGTTGATTTTATCATTGCTCATTCTTCGAACCTCTTCGAGGTAATCTGTGCATCCTCACTTCTACGCCGTTGGCCACATCAACCTGTTCTAATCTAACATATCAGCTCGCCTGCCATGGACCCGCGCAATCTTCAGAAGCAGCGTGAACCGGAAGAGCCACGCTTTCTCAGCTTCCCACACCTTCCCGATGACGCCAAACTTGAAGATGGAAAGCCTGCGTTGAACAAGTACTCGTCTACACTCACCACTGGCCACAATTTCCCGGGGGCCCAGGTTCGCTATTCCCGGTGTCACGATGATTGAAGCATTTCAGTCACTAATGACTCCCACCGCTTAGGCAATGCTGTACGCAGCTGGCGTGCCATCACGAGAGGCCATGAAGACGCAGCCCCACGTGGGAATTGCAAGCGTTTGGTGGGAGGGCAACCCATGCAAGTGAGTTCACCCACGGATTTGTTGTCATAATACTGATGATATCGCAGCATGCACTGTGAGTAGACGCATGCCTTCAGCATAAGATAGGGCGAAGGCTGCCGTACCTTGATATGTGTACTAACGACGCAATAGTATTGGATCTTGGGAAGGAGATTAAGAAGCACGTCCAGAACGACAACATGCTAGCATGGCAGTACAACACAATTGGTGTGTCTGACGGAATCACTATGGGTGGAGAAGGTATGCTGGTCAACGTTGGCGAACTTCTACGCATTCTGACAGCCTTCTAGGCATGCGCTTCTCCCTCCAGACTCGCGAAGTCATCGCCGACAGTATCGAGACTGTAACATGTGCTCAGCACCATGACGCCTGCATAGCCATTCCCGGATGCGACAAGAACATGCCCGGAGTCATCATGGCTTTCGCGCGACACAACCGGCCGTCACTCATGGTCTACGGTGGTTCGATAATGCCAGGTTATTCGGAGACGCTGAAGAAACCCATCAACATATCGACCTGCTACGAAAGCCATGGCGCATACATATACAAGAATTTGAAGAGTGCGACGGAGGGTAAGTTTTCGCCAGACGAGATAATGGAGGACATCGAGAGAAATGCTTGCCCAGGAGCTGGCGCTTGTGGAGGAATGTATACGGCAAACACCATGTCAGTCTGATCTCCTTGTACTAACTATATATGAGACACATGTTGACTTTGAATATCATAGGTCAACCTCGATTGAAGCAATGGGGCTAACCCTTCCAAACTCCTCCACTACACCTGCCACTTCTCCTACGAAGATGCGCGAATGCGCCAAAGCCGCCGCCGCGATAAGAGTCTGCATGGAAAAGAACATCACACCTCGAAAGCTTCTCACAAAAGCTTCTTTCGAGAATGCTCTTGTCATGATGATGGTACTAGGTGGATCTACAAACGCTGTCTTGCATCTCCTCGCCATGGCAGGCACAGCAGGGGTCCCCTTGACACTCGATGACTTCCAACGTGTGTCCAACAAGATCCCCTTCCTCGCCGACCTCGCACCATCAGGAAGGTACATGGCAGCCGATCTCTTCGATATCGGTGGTATGCCATCTGTCATGAAACTTCTTGTTGCTGCCAACTTGCTTGATGGTAGCATCCCGACCGTCACCGGCAAGACTTTGGCAGAAAACATCGAATCATATCCGTCGCTGCCACAAGATCAGGTACTCATCCGCCCACTAAACAACCCGATCAAGCCCACCGGTCACATCGAGATCTTGCGCGGCAACCTCGCTCCCTCTGGTGCGGTAGCAAAGATCACGGGCAAAGAAGGCTTGAAGTTCACAGGCAAAGCGATCGTTTTCAACAAGGAACACGAGCTTGACCGTGCGTTGAACCTCGGACAAATACCGCATGGCGAAAATGTCGTGGTGGTAGTGCGCTACGAGGGTCCCAAGGGAGGACCAGGAATGCCAGAGCAACTCAAAGCTTCAGCAGCCATTATGGGCGCCAAGTTGACGAATGTAGCTCTCATCACTGACGGTCGATACTCTGGAGCTTCTCACGGTTTTATCGTTGGACACATATGTCCTGAGGCTGCTGTCGGTGGTCCTATCGCCGTCGTGAAGAATGGTGATATGATCACCATTGATGCAGAGAAGAACCGGATTGATATGGATGTGCCGCAGGAGGAGATTGATAAGAGATTAGAGGAGTGGGTAGCACCTAGTATGCCGGTTACTAGAGGTGTACTGGCCAAGTATGCTAGACTGGTTGGTGATGCAAGCCATGGTGCTATGACGGATTTGTTTTGAAACTAGAGTACATAACATGCGAATTGACATGAGATACAAATGTTCACCAAGATTCGAGAGCCACGCATCTGAGAAGACGATATACGCTGCATACAGTGGCGTTACTCTCTCTCTCTCTCGAAAGGACTTGGTCTTCTACTAAAAAGCTCGATTTCCACAAGCCATACCCCAACCATACTGCAATATGAACGTATGCGCTATGGGCTGCTAGTGTGTGGGATGCAACACATTATATACCGGCAAAGCGGAATCTTGAGATTGGGTAAAGCTTGAAAGAGCTTGGTTCATTTGTACAGATGTCAATTAGCTAACATCATCAATAGAGCAAAGTCACGATAGTAAAAATGTTGCACACAGTCGTCGAGGTAGAGGGGTATCATGTTGCTTTTGAGGCCCAAGCCCAGTGTCATTGGATATCCTAGGCTAAATGCAGGCCCAGCGAAGTCATGTCTTCAACGCCATAAGCCGTAAACCGTGTAGATCCGTAACCGTCCCGCAATCAAATGCTAGACAGTGCTTTTGTCGCATCCCTGCCACATGCTTTATGGAAACATTTACTCGTCATCCTCCTCCTCAGCCTCGAGGGTGGTCTGGGCGATACGGTCCAAATCACGCTGGCCAGATTGTGTGATGCGGCGGCCACCCTTGTCCTCGTCCTGCTCAAGGACACCAATCTTCTCAAGAGCCTGCATGACCTTGCGGTCGACGGAGCCGGAGGCGTCAACGTGGTGGGAGGGGCGCGAGCCGCGGTTCTTGGTGGATCCGTGGACCTTGCGGAGACGGCCTACACCGACAGTCTTGCGCTGTTCCATTCATCAGTACCGTACTACACATATCCGTTGTCTCGAAATCTTCGCGTACCATGTAGACGTGGCGGGCGACGGCAGCGGCGCGGACGTAGAACCAGTCGATGTCCTGGGGAGGAAGCTCATTGGAGTCTGTGAGTCGTTAGTGGGCATTCCAGAGTAGGCATCACAAAGACGGAGATGTCAACTTACGGCTTGTCTTGACAGTGTCAACCCAGCCTGTAGATAAGGGTCAGCAAGCTGAGGTTATCCCCCATTTACGGGATTCAGGCTTCATCCTTCACCCGCTGGATAGAGACGAACCTGGACTAGGAACTGTCAGCTTTTTCTCTCGGCTACTGTTTCGCGCAAACGGTACAACTTACATGGGGAGCTTTCCCTGGCGCTTCAAGAAAGCCGCGTAGGCTTGGACGAACTTGTGGGACTCGATGTCCTTGACTCCTACACCGGGCATTTTGGCGGTATTTGATCGGGTTGTCGGGTTGGGGTAGGGAGAGGCGGTCGGTGGGCTTGTCGTTGAAATGCTGCGATTTTCAAAGATATCGCAAGACCCGAATTTGGTGACCTACGGTGGCTCGCTTGCTCAGGATAAATGGTCGGGCCGGCGCTAGTGGGGCGCTAGATCCAGGCGCGAACCATCATCATTCCTGAGACCGTGCGGTGCAACAACAACAACTGTTGAACATCTTCATGACTCGGATGCGCGATCGAACATGATTCCGCTGTTGAATCTCCCGCTGCTAGAAATACTGTGCGGTACTCTAGTCTGTAGACATTGCTTCTCTAGATCGGCATTCCAACGCACCTTCGCATTCTTCATCAACTGCCAAATAACATGCAACGACCAGACTTTCCTTCATGTCTTCTGCAACAAAGCTCTATACATGCAACTGCTCAGTCATCTGCTTGCTGCGCAGACCTTCCTCTTTAGTTTTTTCGCGATATTCAGGGAGACGTCTGGGCTACCTGCATATCATGTATGGAGATCTTGATGACGCTCGCACAGTATAACGAATCATATTTTTGTACAAGTACCCGATAGTAAATGATGCATGGACTCCTGCCGCATCGGAGTAGCGTCGTTAGTCGGCATGTCACTGCATGCCATAGAGGGCGAAGTATACATTCACAGACAAATTAAATTTCAATTCGTATGTTATTGATATTGGGTTTATTTGAGCATCATGATCAATCCAAAGATCCCATCTACCATTTGCTGATGTCAACAACGGTAACGGTGACCGAATTAGTGTTGCTAGGTGGCAGCTGTCCACCGCCCATAATCAAGAGCTTTGACTGGTCTTTCAGGATGCGAAGATGCCTGGTGTATGAGCTTCCCTCAGGAGTGTTGACCTTGATCCAAGGTCCCTGCCCAAGACCCTTGTTGATGTAGACCTCGGAGCCAGAAGCGTTGGTGCCGCTGTGAGCGCTGGCAATGATGGTTCCATTCTTGCCACCGACAGGGCTCCAGACGACGTATGGAGAACCAGTAGGGATAGTGCCATCAGTAGATTTCAGGCTGATTCCAGTAGCCTCGCCGAACTTCTCGGGGTCGGAGACGATCTTGTAGTAGACAGGGAACTGGTAGGAGTCTGTGATGACTGGTCCACCGCCGTATTCGTATGTCATGATGTACTTGCCATTGGGCAGCTTGGCAACAGTAGGCATTCCTGGGCGGTCGGTGTAGGTAGGGTACGTGACGTCGTCGACGACTGGTCCCCACTTCTTGAGGTCGGTGGTAGTCTGGTGAACCATCTTCTGACCGTAGGTGGCGTTGTCTCGCTGGTCGGAGTAGTAGCAAATGAGGGTCTTCTTGTTCATCATCAGGAAAGGCTCCCAAACAGGAGTCAGACCATTGTTGGGGCGAGCTTCACCACCAGCTGCGATAGAAGAAACAAACTCCCAAGTCTTGCCGCCATCCTTGGATGCGTAGAGGACGATTTCCGTGGTGGAAAGGTCGGTGGGGATGGAGGATCCAGATATCAGGACGGTGCCGGCCTTGTAACCACCAATCTTCTCGGGCAGCACGTAAAGGAATGGCTGGTAGCGCAGACCAAAGCCATTCTGAGTATCTTGAACGCGCGAAAACTCCTTCCAAGTCTTTCCTCCGTCGGATGACTTGAAGATAGGGAAGTAAACTTTTGGTGGCTCAGGCGAGTAGTTCTCCCATGTTGCAAGAAGCGAACCGTCAGGGAGCTGCGCACTGCGGGCGTAAAGCACACCAGGGTCGGTCCAGTTGGCGTTTCTGGGTGGCGAGAAGATCACGTTGCGAGAGAAGGTAGGTTGTTCAGCCTTCTGCGGGAGCGCTGAAACAACTGTAGACGCCACGCTAACGAGCGAGAGGAAGAGGGTGGAGAGACGCATCTTGAAGGCTTGAGAAATGTGCAAGATGATGGGGCAAGAAATGCGGACGGTGTAGACGTGGTATATAAACAAACGCCAATACAAGTCTTCCGCTCATTCTACCAGGATCCCTACCATCATGCCATGCGATCTATAGTTTGCTCCCGGTATTTGGTGCGAGATAGTTATCGGAGTCTGTCCGTTAACGTCATGTTGCCCTGCCACATCTGGTAAGCATCCCAGCTCTCCACAAGAACTACGTCTTCTAATGGCGGGGAATCTCGAGACCGCTGTCCGGAGAAATTGTGGAGAACAGGGATCTCCGTGTCTTGCGGGGAAGGCGGTAGTTTATACACCGAGGCATCGGTGCTTCTACCAGCAACTTGGCTAGCTTAGCTAATTGCTAGTGATCAAGCGTGCCGAGGCGCGGAGGAACAGCTCTGAACAGATTGGTCCGGAAGAATACTGAGAGCATGTGACGAGGATCTGTCCGGACTTCAAAAGCCAAGTTCTTGGGTGTCGGAGAGATGCCGAAGTTGTGCTGTTGTGATGGTAGGTGTCGGCGTTGGGGGCTGGAAGTAAAAGGCGGCCCACGGACAAAACGCACGGCTTGGCAGGCGGGTAGGAGCGTGCTATGGAACGCGACACGCGAAACCTCGCTACCTCGACAGCCACGAAGTCTATCCTAACATCACCTCCATTGCTACCGCGTTGCTACACACCCCTCAGTCGGGTCATGCGATACGTCTTTCACCTCATATAAGGTAAGATGAACTTGGGTGCGATTGTCAAATCGACGTGCGGAAAGTGTACACGGACAGAGAACGGACGGCCCCTGGGGTTGAAAAGCAGGTAATACATGCATTAAGGCTACGAAACTGTCGGCTTGCACTCCCAAGGGGTAAGGCGAGTTAAAGAGTGTAGGCAGAGATGAGGCAACCCGCACTTGTGGTGATGACTGCGCCCCGCTCATGGAGTCCGCCAATCAGCAGGGCGACACAACAGCCTCGTTGATCACCTTGCAGGAGTGGTGGCAGTGCAAGAACGACCGCAGTAGACGTCTCTGGTTCGTTCATCCAAGAAACAGCTGACTACAGTCTTGACCGGTCAAAAGTATCATCATGCCGCCCTTCCTTACGTCCTTCAAGCGACTGTTCCTGCGTCCTGCCGTGAACACTACGCGAACATGGTAAGTCTCTATGCGGCTCTCAGGCATCAAGCGGGGCAACTCGTTGCTATCGCAAGGCTAGAGACGATGATAGGATCAGTGGCTGATTTGCGCTTTGCAACAGGCTTCCTCAATAGCTTCTCCAGTTCCGTTACGTTTCAGCCAGCCTCAAGTGATGGTCAATGATTCAAAAGCCTCTGACGCCGGTCGCGAAACACCTCTTCCACAATACGAGAAGACCCAATCAGTCCCATTTACGCTAAATCTCCAGGAAGATGCAAGGAATCCAGGCCAATTTCAACTTGTGTTCAACCTTGGCTCCAAACAACAGCTGACGAACGGCGTACCTCTGAACTGTACACCTCACATCACTTCTCCTATGATACCGCGAAACGGCTTGAAATCAGACGCAGAACATTCGGTAGTAGTTTCACCTCAGGAGACAAGCCCACCAATTACCCCCCTGCATGACAAGCAAGGCTGGGCCGATCTGGAAAATGTACCTCCTGACTTCCTCAGAAAGGTTGTGCCGGATTGGAACGTATCGTTTTCTCGAAGCGACTCGACAGCTTCTGTCCAATCAAAAAGGCTTACCGACATCAAGGCCAGGATCAAGAAGAAAGGAAAGGGCTATGTGGTGCGCTTATTGAAAGGTTCCACGGATTCAAATGAGATTGCAGAAGTGGAACTAGGTCAACGAGCCAACGCAGAACAAACACCAGAAACCCAAGAGCTTGATTCCGCGATTTTACCGGCAGAGTTGTATTGCCCTCCTTCCGCTGTCATATCGACTACCGACATGCTTCATGCACGCAACGATGTTTTCGAGATCGGTACTTCAAATTCGCCAGGCATACAACGACCACACCCATCCACCGTGACTGAATCTGTTGAGCCTGCCGCATCATCCATGGAATGCCCGCCGCGCCATAGCCTGGCTCGGAGCTCGATCGCAGAAGATGGTCTGAGTGACGCTGAAACTCTCTTACCAGACGTTCGCTCGATATACGGCCGTATGGATGAAGACCAGACCGACGTGGACCCATTCTCTCAGACCACCACGACTCTTCCCACCCGTTCAACCTCGGTTTCCAGCATTGTGAAGACGCCAACTCGTGGTCTATCGCTTGTTGGGCCTGTACGAAAACGGATAGAGAAGAAGACCCGTCCCCGAATCAAAAGTCGTACACTGGCCCTGGACCTTAAACGGTCTGATGCTCACAAATCGGTCAAGCATCGAGCGGGGCCGGTACTCAATGCATCACCCAGCTTGACTATTGAGACTGAAGTAGAGTCGGCAACTTTGCGCCAACGCTTTCGTCCAACGTCTCGCAAGTCTGGTGACTTTATTCCAGCGACCAATGAGTATGGTACTTGGTCGCAACAGACACGAAACCTTAAGGCAATGAAGCCGCAACATCTACGTCACTTGTCGGCGGACGATTTACAGGTTCCCTCTAGGCCTGGGCTGGGATTGCGACTTGTGACTGACGTGCCTCAAACAAGGTCTGCACACGTGTCGCCAGCGACGCGACGAAAGAGGTCACCCAGGGTTCGCAAACCCGCATCATTATCATCGTCACCAATGGAGGTAGATCACGCCAATGTGTCATGTTCTCCTGATTGGGAGGAAGTCGATCGTTCAGAAGAGCTTCGTGAAGCCCTGGGAAGGGCGCTGGGTAAAGCCATTCCCGACAATGAAGATGTCGAAGATGACACCACAGAAGTATCGGTACCCAGGATAATTGAGCCACTGGATAGCGAACACGTTGGTGAGATACCACTGCCTTCGGAAGTAGAGATTCGATCGGTGCCACTTGGGAAGCGTAGTCCAACGTTGGTGTACTGGGGTCTTGCGCTGAGTGCCTTATCAGATAAAGCTTATGAAGGATTCCGGTCGCTTCGTGATACCTTCGGGACTGAGCCAGCTGTGCCACAGGGACATGTTCGTGTTCGGTGGACTTGTGTAAGTATCATGACATGCCCTCCAGCTAGACCATGCTAATGGACCGCAGTCATGTGGTGAGCCGCTGTATGATGATTTTATCGAACAGCGACCAAACGCTGCTCGTCTTCTTGAAGCCTTTCTCAATCGCCCAAGAGCTCACACACCACGAAGTTCTACCAGCCAAAGTAGTACGGCATCATCAATGGCCTCCATCTTTGATTCTTCCAGTAGAGCTTCCACACTAACTACGCCATCTTCGACTTATGGAGGACCCAATTCTTGGATAAGAGGCAGTGATACTTCCAAGTACAGCCCTACTCGTACGCGTACTACCAACTCCTTCAGTGTTCGAATGCCGTCTTTCGCCGAGGAGTCCTGGCTCTTGACCTGTGCAAATGAGGGCCGCCTCACGCCCAAGATTGTCCATCTTGATGTTAACGAAGGACGCATAAGAAGCGATAAAGATCTGGCTCTTGCGCTACGCGACCACTATGACCAGCTCAATCGACGATGGTTCAACTGGGCTCGTCTTCGCGGACTTACGACCATCGAGTTCGTTCAATTTGAAATCCATCGTAATCGTTTCGCTGATATCCGTGCTGTGCCATCCATGCCGCCCAGATCTGCTACCTCTTCATCGTCGACTAACGACCCTGAGAAGTCTCAGGCCCCATCTCAACATCCGTATTCATTCGAGCCCAACGACCTTCTACCTCCTGTTGGAAGCACCTACCTTCTCCATTTGTTCAAACACCCTCAAGACTATGAAGGTGAGTTGATTACGTATCTTCGCAGCCCAAAACGGCGCCAGCGTCTGGACTTTGGCATGGGCTGGGGTGTACATCTTGTAGAAGGGTTTCTTGCGCAGCGGGTGTGGGCGGTAACGATGGGTATCTGTGGCTTGGGTAGCCTCGCGTTTGCGATTCTATGGACTATTAAGAAGGGTGACGTGCAGGGTGCGTTCGGGGTTGCGCAGTGGGTTTTGGGCTTAGCGGTCTTGTTGGTCGGTGGTATGCAAGCGTGGCTGGAGTGACTAGATGCGTAGAAGTGTGTGAGCTGCTACACGTTGATTATGCTGAGCGGTTTGATCTACAAGTGAAGTAAGCACGTTGCATGCGGCTGTTTGCGCATGTTTTGAGATAATTTATCCATTTGCCACTACGAAACTGCGAAGTCGAAGCTTTGCATATATAGCCAGCTGAAGACCATTTCTACCTACAAGAATGAGTAAAATACACTTCCTTTGTCACTAAATCGACTTCTAAAGTACTTAAGGCTACTCGTTGCCAGCACGTATCCCTATGATGTTCGTTCTTCCGTTGACATCAAACTAGCGAATAGGGTTGTCGTTCCCTCAAAAAGCCGAGTTTCGATTTGTCACATGTGTATGGCGCAGGGACAAAAGATGATCCTTTTATCGGCATTTGTGGTAGGCTATGAATCAACACTGCTATTCATCTTCGCCATTGGACTTAGGTGCTGTATGATTGCTGGCATATTTTGTTTCAGGAGTGGGAAACCTTCCCACATATGAGCTGATAGGCACTCGAAAAATGCTGCAGCGGCAGAGGAGGCGTGGTCTGTAGGCGTATGCGGAGCGGATTCGCTCGCGATCAGTGGAGGTCCTAGAGGGCCGCCAGAAGACACATGTGGTATCGTCACCCAGAAAGCAGAAAAATGACGACAGAACTTGAGAGTACTCCAGTTACTACTAGGTGACAGAGAATAGGGGAACATACCAGCCTGACAGCACGCAAGGGGACTCGAGAGCAATATTGGCAATAATCATGACAATGCCAGAGGATTTACGTTATGTCTTGGCCTGAAAAAGGGAAGCTGATGAAGGAGCCCGTAGGTTTACAGACAAGTTTTATATGGACATCGCAATCGAAATGCCAGAGACTGGAGGTTTACGTGATGGTAGGCAAAGGGTGGCAGCTTCTTATTGTGCTAAGCTGTGACAGGAACCTTCTACTGAGCTACGTTCGAGACATAGTGGAAATCTATCATCAGGCCCACAGGCATCAGACAAATGCAGCCTAAAAGGAAGAAGACGGATAAAGAGGAAAAGTAAAAAGATGTTAAAGTCAACGACGTCGCTCCTGCGATGTTGGCTTTCCCGCGCCCGTTGTCCAAGAACGCGCCCCCTCCGAACACCCGACTTGTCTAATCTCGACGACGTTGCCGTCAAGCACGCCTGCCTCGATCTAGATGCAACGCCGCACACTACTATTGGGGGAATATTGGCCGTTTCACGTTTGAAACGAGGCTGTACACGCGAAGGTCGGTGGAGTGGGTCCGATGGATCATGTACGCTGTCAGGGGTGCGTGACAGTTGCGCGCGCGAATTAGGCGAGCCGACAAGAGCTGTGAATCATGAGATGGGGTCGGTTGATGGCTTCGCATGTAGTGCGGTGAGATGGGTATGAATAATACCGAAAAAGAGAGGATGGGAGAACATGGTTCGGTGGATTCTAGGACCCGTGGTTCGCCAGTACCGATCTTGCTGAAGTTTGTTTCGAGCTCGCCATCGACTGCATGAACGCCGACCCTCCAGTTCATCAGCACCACATCGTTCAACCCCGTTGCAGTCGAATCTAGACGTTTGACAGGCGCCACACAATTGCGGCGTTCTCGGCACCTCGTCTGACAGAAACAGCTAAGGTCTTGGCGGCGCAAGTATGCAAAGGCGAAAACCAGGAACAGGCGGGATGCACGTTTCATCGGGCCCGCTCCACGCTGTCGCTAGAACCCGAAACCACTACATCACCGACGAGAACGATTCATTCAGAAGACAGCCAGGCGTACGATGCATACCGTAGCCCGGAGACGGAATCATGGCAGGGCGTAGTGCTTCTGCCACTGCTCCAGAGCCGCAGTTTGACGCTGGGCTGCAGGCACGGGACGTCCTGCGCATCCTGACAATATCGCTTGTCTCTCCACATGAGGAAACATGGCGATTCAAACAAAACAGAAGACGTGCATAGTTTTGCGCGCGGCATGAACCCGCCATTCTGGGCACTCATTTTGCGAGTCGCCCAGGATGTGGGTCAATGTAGGCCGAGCATTCGAGCAGAGACTGAATTGAATAAATAGAGCACGTCGGTACCTCTCCAGAAGTATCATCGCTACAGCTTCATTCTACGGTTCTATACCAGTCCCTTCTTTTCAATCCACATTCGTTCTTCAAGTCCCTTCACTGTGTGAAGCCGGCAGACACTCTTTCAACAACTACCAATCGAACTTTCGTTTCCATCGAACGACTTCATTCTTTCGAAGAACCTTTCCATCCACATCAGTCAACATGTACAAGACCATCACCTCCCTCAGCGCCATCGCGGCTCTTGCTGCCACGGCCACCGCCCACGGTACTGTCACCGGTGTCACCATCGATGGTGTCTACTCCCAGGGCTTCAAGCTCGACTACTACTATGCCAAGCAGAACGGCGGTGAGATCCCCGAGCACATTGGCTGGTATGCCGAAAACCTCGACAATGGCTTTGTAGAGCCCAACTCCTTCTCCACTGCCGACATCATCTGCCACAAGGCTGCCAGCCCTGAGGGTAGCTCTGACGCCATGGCCAAGGTTACCGCTGGTGGTGTTGTAGAGTTCCACTGGTCCGTCTGGCCCGACAGCCACATGGGTCCCGTCATCACCTACGTCGCTCCTTACACTGGCGACATTGCCTCAGTCAAGAAGGAGGAGCTCAAGTGGACCAAGATCGACGGCGCTGGTTACGAGGACGGCGAGTGGGCTGCCGTCAAAATGATCGGCCAGAACAACACTTGGCCCGTCACCGTCCCAGAGAGCCTCGCCGCCGGCAAGTACGTCTTCCGCCACGAAATCATTGCTCTCCACGGCGCTGGTTCCGAGAACGGTGCCCAGAACTACCCTCAATGTAAGTATAACTTTTGAGTTCTATATTCGAAACCGATCACTAATCTGACCCCTACAGGCCTCAACATCGAGGTGACTGGTTCCGGAACCGAGACCCCAGAGGGTGTTGTCGGAACTGAGCTCTACACCCCCACAGACCCCGGCATCCTCTTCAACCCCTACGCCGCCACCATCGACTACACCGTCCCTGGCCCTGCTCTCTTCGGCTCCGGTGGTTCTTCTACTCCTACAAAGCCCAGCACTCCTTCCGCTGCTCCTACCCCCAGCGGTAACGCCACTACCCCCATCTCCAGCCCTGCCGCCAGCGCCAGCCCTGTTGCTACTCCCGTTGCCACTCCCATCGCTGAGGAGGAGCCTGCTACCTCTTCTGCTGCCCCATCCACCGGTGGTGACGAGCTCCCCGAGACCTTCACCATTGACACTTTTATCACTTGGCTCGAGGGTAAGGCCAGCGGCTCTGCTTCCAAGGCTCGCCGCCACGCCCGCTCTTTCTTCTAAGCGTTTCGCAAGAGTGACTTCTCGCATATGAGCAGATTTGGGGGATGATATGATTGATGGATATTCTTCTGAGAGATACTTTGGTTCGTTCGTTGGACACGACGACTGGTTCACTTCTTTGTGTATAGTGCACCTTCTTTGTAGCATAGCGCTTTGGTTATTAAACCCTTTTCTCCAACCTACCACGTAAGATTGAGTGAGCTTATTGATCATATAAACTATGTCTGGTGCTGACTTTGTCATTTCTCAGGCTGTCTCAACATGGCCTGAAACTCTGCAGTGCCCTAGATATAATTGGAAATCAAGTTGAGCGGTAGAGGATGTGATGTCGAAGGCATTCCGTTGGTCTGAAAGAGGCGGTAGTGTTGAGTTGCACATTGTAGGCGTTCGCCTTCACAGCAAAATCATGCAAGATCCGCCGTGATATCTACGTAACTATCGGGCTACGTTACGAAGACATCAATCTACTCGTATCTTGGAAGCTATCCTCAAGACAGTGCGTATAGCTCTGCGCTCGATGAGAGCCCACACTCTACCCTTTTGGGATTCTGAACTAGTTCGTACGAACTAGGGTGCCGGAATTATTTATCGGTGCCGAGGATGCGAGGAATAGGAAGAGAGAAGTGACCAGGGGAGAGGAGGGGCAGGGCAGCCGCATTGCGAAGGAGTTTTCACCTCAAGTCGTCGAGCCGTTTCAAATCGCGTTCCTTGCTGCTCTGCACTCGCATTAGCAGGTGATCACGCTTCAAGCAACAAGAACAATGACCTACTTGATCTGTGATCGATGCTCCTGGCTGAGCCGGGTTTCTTCTGCCACAGCCACGTTCATCCTCTGTTCGTACCTCATCATGCGACGCTGGAGACGGACGACCCTTCAGGGCGCACTCGTGAAGTTCGCTGCCGTGCAAGACATCAAGGAAGGCCTCGTTCATGGCCAGGTCATGGGTCACAAAGAACGCGGTGCGTTCACACAGATTCAGAAGGAGAAGCTGACGGTGGCAGGCACCCCAAGCTCGAACGAGACGGGCGAAATTGCGGCGTTGAATGCCGCACATGGGCTCAACCTCCCAAGCTTTGAAGGCGCTGGTGTCATGGAGGAAGGCAGGCATAGTAGTGGTTGGGGTGGAAACGTTGGTGATGTTGACGGTGGGGATTCGTGTGGTGAGAGAAGTTGGTCTTCAGTCGAGACAAGGCGGTCGGAGTGGATAGTAAATAGACTGACGAGATTAGTACGCACGGAATCGTTGGTAGACCACCGCTTGTCGAGAGGCGCGTGACGAAGACTTGCTCAGATAACAAAGACCAACGTAATTGCAAATTTCTAGAACATTGATAGAGGAAGTGCAGAGGAATGAACATATAGTTATTGATACCGTTGCATATAGGCTTGACGCGTAACCAATATGTAGCAAGCCATATATTAGTCTTTCGACAATAAGACCTGGAGAGGTAGTACGTTGCATTGTGTTAAAATCGCAAAGTGGCCTAGACCTACCCTTACATGTACTTGGGATGCATGTTTTGACGGTCCGCAGCACCGCACTCAGGTGACGCCAGACGTTCCAAATGCCTCCATGCCAACAGCTCCACCCATTTTCTGATGATCAATTCCCAGTTGTCCTTGAGCTCAATGATGGGCTTGTAATTCTCCAAGGCTACTCCTAGCACAGCCTCTTCGTTGGCAAAATCGACACCGTGGCGAGAAAGTTCGTTGCCATAGCTCCACTGTGCGTATTGGAAGAGTAACCTGGAGAGCAGAGCGTTAAGGTCTTCTTCAAGCTCGTAAGGTGTAGTCATCAATTTGGAACCAATTTTCATCTCTGCGAGAAAGCCACACACAAAAGGATTACAGTCAAAGCTAGTTTGGAGCGATTGCACAGAGTCTGCAGTGATGTGACCGGGGACGCCGCCGAGCGTAACAGGATCCATGAGCTGGTCCTCGAACATACTATAGACATGGTGTAAGATAACCTCAGCCTCCTCGCCTGTGAAGGCGACCAAGTTGTTCATGACGTCCGATTGCTGGCGGATGTCATCGATGCATTCGCGATCGTAAAAGTCATTGTTCAGATGAAGATGTTGCCCAAGAGGAGTTAGCAACTTGAAGCCAATCGAGCGACGGCAGGTCGGGTGAGGGCATCGTATGGCCTGATCGCTTGGACTAGCAGAATAGAATTCTTTAGTAAGGCAGTCGCGGCAGTAAAAGTCGCCGCTTTCATGACAGTGGAGGGCGTACAAGGGAACGGTGGTCGACCTGCAAGACGCGCAGCGGTCGCCCGTAACTCCCATCAGCTGCGGAGCTTCGACTCGAGAAGTGTCCATTGTGATGTTATTTGAGAATAATTTGCAGTTTTTGGGAGAAGCACAAGGGATTTGCATGGATATAAACGCTCACTTAGACGCTATCACCCAGTGTATCTGCCATTGTCACCACGACGCTGTCACACTTGTCCAACAGATAGGCTTCACGATGTTCTTGTTGGTCGACGGAAGAGCCAGGCTAGGGATAAAGAGAAATTCGGCGAACATTGTGAGGTGACTCGTGATGAAGATGTTTTGCATGATGTGTGATGCTCTGCACGAGTGACAAGACGGGGTCGTGGTTAGCGACCCATTCGGCGGTTCCCTGGACCCCTGACATGACATGCGCGCTAAGATAGGATCAGATAAGTATGTGACGCCATCGAAGCCGAGCTGTCACTGGTGCCACGGCATAGCTCTGCGCAGCTGTCTCTTATCTCAGCTACCGTCCGAAAAGCCTCGGGTTAGGCGTACGAAATTCATCTTGTTTGTATATGCAGCTCCCGGCGAGCAATGAGAAGCCGGTCACCATGGCCGACGAAAGCACGCCGCTGATTCAACGCGTCGACGTCAGACCCCATCGCGACCGCTACCCACACCATCGCCTACGCTTTATATGCACTACTTTGCTCAGCGCAACCATAGTCGCAGGAGGACTCGCTGCAATCTTCATCTTCAGCTTTGCGCCGCCCAGCCAAGACGAATTAGCCCCTGCATCGCGACTTTCGACATCTTCGCTATCAACCTCACAGATACCCGCAGGATGGACACGAAAGTCGGCCCTGGATTTCCAAGACCTGCAGAAGTCGCTGCTGGAAACACCCAATGCTGAAAAAGCAGAGGAGTGGAGCAGATACTACACAAGCGGGCCGCACCTTGCAGGCAAGAACCTCAGCCAAGCGCTGTGGACCAGGGAAAGATGGCAGGAATGGGGAGTCGAAAGCACAATTGTTGACTACGATGTCTACATCAATTACCCCAAGGGCCACCGATTAGCCCTCATGGAGAGCACTGGGCACACAGATGACATGGCAGACAGCACCACAGTTACTGGCCAAGATTGGAAGGTCAAATACGAAGCACGACTGGAGGAAGACGTCTTGGATGGGGATGGATCAAGTCAACTCGCTGATCGTGTGCCCACCTTCCACGGGTACAGCGCCTCGGGCAATGTGACGGCGCCATATGTTTTCGTCAACTACGGAACATACAAAGACTTTGAGCAGCTGCAGGCGGCAAACATTAGTCTACAAGGCAAGATCGCCTTGGCCAAGTACGGTGGCGTCTTCCGCGGTCTAAAGGTCAAGCGTGCGCAAGAACTGGGCATGGTCGGCGTCGCTATGTACACTGATCCTGGTGATGATGGAGAGGTGACCAAGAAGAACGGCTTCGCGACATACCCCAACGGGCCGGCCAGAGAACCCAGCAGTGTCCAGCGAGGAAGCGTCCAGTTTCTGAGTGAGTTGCTACCTGATCTTCTCTTATACCACGCTGATAATGCCTAGGCTTTGCACCAGGTGATCCTACCACTCCAGGCTATCCCTCAAAGCCCGGCTGCCCCCGCCAGCCCGTTGACCACGCCATGCCGCACATCCCCTCGCTTCCCATCTCCTACCTCGATGCATTCCCCCTCCTCAAAGCGCTCAACGGCCACGGCCCGAAAGCCTCGACCTTCGACGAGCATTGGCACGGTGGCGGGCTGGACTACATGGGCGTAGAATACAATGTTGGACCTTCGCCTGACCACTTAGTGCTGAACTTGGTCAACGAGCAGGAGTATGTCACGACGCCTCTGTGGAACGTCATCGGAATCATCAATGGCACCATTCCCGACGAAGTAATTGTTCTTGGCAACCACCGCGACGCTTGGATTGCTGGCGGTGCTGGGGATCCTAACAGCGGCAGCGCAGCGCTCAATGAGGTCATTAGAAGCTTCGGTGCTGCTATGCAGGCTGGCTGGAAGCCCATGAGGACAATTGTCTTTGCGAGCTGGGACGGCGAGGAGTACGGCCTGGTTGGAAGCACTGAGTGGGTAGAGGAGTACCTGCCCTGGCTCTCTGGTTCGACAGTCGCATATCTGAATGTCGATGTTGGATCAGTCGGCCCGGATTTCAAGCTGTCAGCGGCGCCCTTGCTGAGTAGAGTGGTTGAGGAGGCTGGTAAGTCTGCTTTTATACTCTGTTCATCCGACTCAGCTAACATATGTCAGCGCACGTGGTCAAATCCCCGAACCAGACAATCGCTGGTCAATCGGTATACGACGTATGGGACAAGCGTATCGAAACCATGGGCTCCGGCAGTGACTTCACCGCCTTCCAAGATTTCGCTGGCATTCCAAGTATCGACATGGGCTTTGGTGGCGATCCCAAATCTGCTGTCTACCACTACCACAGCAATTACGATTCGTTCGACTGGATGAAAAAGTTTGGAGATCCAACCTTTGAGTACCACGCTACGATAGCAAAGGTTTGGGCACTTGTAGCAGCAAAGCTCATCGACACACCTGTTCTCCAGCTCAACGCCACGGACTACGCCATCGGTCTGCAAAAGTACGTTGACGCCGTCAAACAGAAGGCACACGATGCCGCACCTAGTAAAGACCTTGGCGAATTCTGGCAAACTCTTGATGAAGCCGTATCCCACTTCCAGTTCTCGTCTACCCTCCATGATGCTACCGCCTCTGATCTCACGATCCAATACTCTAACATTGGCGATATACCCTGGTGGCAGCCCTGGAAGAAGGTGCAGCTGTACCTTGCCATCCGTGCGATCAACACCAAGTACAAATACCTGGAGAGGAAGTTCTTGTTCCCTAACGGCCTGGATGGACGAAGCTGGTTCAAGCACGTCGTCTTTGCTCCTGGGAAATGGACCGGCTATTCAGGTGCCACGTTCCCTGGTATCGTTGAGGCCATAGAAGAAGGCAACGAGGAAAGTGTCAGAAGATGGGTTGGTATTGTGAGCAAAGCTATTAGTAGCGCTGCAGACTGGTTGGAGGAGTAAGCAAGGAGTCACAAAAACAGTATGGACTATGTGTAGATTAGCCAATTCTTAGTCCTGGAACCGACACATCCTTCTTTCAATCGTAGCTTGAAGACTTTCATGTTGTGTGAGGCATGCAACTATACTGCGAGAGCACAGCTGATAGCTAAGCCAGCTTTCTCTCGCAGGGTTCCCCTTTCGTTCGTTCGTCACGACCTCGTACTTGTGGACGCATTCCACCGTGTGGAGTTCGAAGGTCGCTGTTGCAGTATATGAACGGTGAGAGTTCTGGATTCAGGAATGTGGCGGCGATGGGAGGATGGTATGGATACACCACGATAAGACAGGTTCGAATTGTTTCACTCTCACTCTTATTCTGCGCATATGTGGTATGCGTCAACGGCTTTGAAGTTACTATCAAGAACGGAACGCGGAAGATCATTTGTTGGCTGGGCCAAAACACAAGGCTAAATCTCGATCAGAAATCTGTGTTTCGTGTCTTTTGCTAACGACAAAGTACCTAGGGATCCTCGAGCCATGGGACATGACGTAGAGCAACAATGAACCCCCTCTCGATCTTCCTCAAGCAACTGACAAGTCCGAAAACACGATGAAAAGAAGTGACATGGAGCACAGAAATTGAGTCTTAAATCTAGGGCTGAACCCAAAGGTAGTCCCAGACCGAACCACAAATCGTCGTAAGCTTCGAAAAAGTCCTCATTAGCCAGTCACCACGCAATGCCAAAACTACGTCTTATATTTCCTTCAATACAGATGCTCTCGGGAGCGAGAGATAAAGGAAAAGGACGTAGCTGTCTTGCAATGGTGGGCAAGAAGAGTGTGACTCTACACAGCCAACAAGGCACGGACGTTGATCTAAGTGCGGCCATAAGCCACAATACCCTTTCACCACCGGTGCCTCCAGCAGTTGCCGAAGATTAACCATGTCCAACAATGCTCAGCCCGGAAAATATAATCTCCAGGTCATGTGCACGTTAGCGTGCCCAGTGGACGAGGAGCATATAAACCCCTTCTCACCCATCCCTTCTCCTCTCGTTATCCAGGTCTTGAGGGAGTGCCGACGTGTGCGGCCTGCCTCGACCTTCCCCAACAATTTTTTGAACCAGCCGACGAGTCACTGGACTTGTTTATACTCGTTGGCACAGTGTTGCCAGTATTACACTACCTCTGGCTGACGCGATCTTTTTCATTAAGTCTTCTCGCTTGCGAGTTACTTGAGGAAGAAGAGATCTTTTCTTCATTATCTAGACTTTGTTTATGTGCTTGGGTGTATTGGCTGTCATCGGACTTTGAGGTGTCGATAGCTAGCGGTGACGCGTCGTACCTATGTACATTTTGCAATAACAACATCAGATGATGTTGTCAGCACGTACATGTTCGCTATGGTGTGCGGCCTTTCTTGAAACTCTCTGAACGTGTGCTCCATCGATGCCAACAGTATTCATGAGCACATTCATACACCTTTCCCACTCATCTACCCAGGTACACTGATCTCGCCACTGCTACGGCCAAACTCCAAGCTGCTGTTCCACCGGCCAGCACCCTACGACAACAACAAGTCACAGCAAATCGGGACAATCTATTATATGGAGCCCTAACTACTAGAAAGCCGTATGCGTACGCGCAAATGTCACGTCTACTGACGTCTCTGCAGACAGCCGCATCACCCACCAAAGCCTCAACCGCCCAGCATGCCGACTTTTCCCTTCAATCATACAAGACCAAACAACAATACAAAAGCGACAAGAGATGTTTGCTTAGTCTGACAATGGATGTGGGCGTGGCAGGGAGAGAACGTTCACTCAAACTGGCTAGGACTGAGCGCTGTAAAATCTACGTAGCCACCTGCAGGTCACAACTCTGTGCATTGCATTACATGATGACATCTTGAACGGGGTATTCATTATGGTTAAGTAGTCTGACAATCAAGTCGGTCGCTCTTCGTTATCGTCCCCTTCCTCCTTCTTTCTACGGTGTACGAGCCTTCCGGGACAAGACCGCTCGCCAGGCAAGCCGCAGGCGAGTGCGTAACTCCTCCTTCAAATGAGTCAATTGATGTGTTGGGAAATTGACAGGCATTCGAGAGCTTACTTGGCTTAGTGACATGAGCCACTCCATGTTGGCCACCTCTCGCGTCAAGGCAATGTCGATTTCGATAGTGAGTAGAATGACCTCGCGTTCGAGCCGTTGCCCCAGAATTCGCGCAGCTCGAAGCTCCTGCCAGTTCCACCTTGGCAAGACGGCCCATTGTTCGATTGCTGCATTGTTGTTTCGGATGTCTTGCTCAAGGACGTCGCGCTCAGCGATGAGCGTGCTGGCGATGCGAGGGCGGGGAAGAGGAGCTGCCATTGTGTATTTGTATCTGTGTGTGATGACTAGAAGGTTAGATTATCTGGTCTCTATGATAGCATCCGAATCGAAAGGTTTCTTACTGTTGTGATGAGATGTGTTGCACAGCAACTTGTCCTCGCGGCCTCACTATTATGAACGACAAACACCATGATCTGATGACGTGACCCACGATTCGGTTAGCTCCCAATATTGTTCCCTCCCCTCTCGTTTTTTCCTCAGTCACTTGTAAACTCTTCACCATTCTCTACCTCCTTGAACTTCAGCAACACTCGCCACGATCTGTTACCTAGGTACTCCGTCAAGCTGAGTCTCCCTCTTCCCTTCCCCTACTTCGCAAATTCTGTGGCTCAAAGCCCACTCATTCTCTTCCCAAGATGACTGTCGTATCGGCAGTTGTAGTTATTGATCTCATGATAAAAAGCACTTTCTGAGGGCATCTTAAGCCAATCTCTCGAATATCTCTCTATGCACACAGTTAACCCAGTACAGTTCTCTCGCCGACTACTCCACTGCCGCCCCTTCACCGTCATCGCTACCGCCTGGACAGATCACGTACCCAATCTCCAAAACAAGCTAAGTCTTCCCCAGGTCCCTTCAAACACTTGCACGTTGGGGCGGCCTATCTACCGACACTCAATGATGAACCTGTGTTAGTTTTCAACACTTAGGCCCGAAAGCTTTTTGGGTTTATGACGAATGTTTTAGCAAAGCCCTTGGAAAGTCTGAGAATGTCAAGGGCGTGAATTCCACTCCCTTACAATTCTGCTTTTCTCTTACTTGCAAACACTTTGATTAATGATAACGTATCCTAGATTATTTCCGATCACGTCACACTACCACGCCACAGGCTATGCCATCACGACCTTAGCGACAAGAGACAAAGTACAGGATCAAAAAAGGGTTGCAAGTCGATTTGGTGAAGCAAGGAGAGAATCTATGCGGATTGCGAGAACAGCGCTTGCGCTTGCATGGCCATCAAGACTTCATAGAGCTCTGGGGTCTCAATGTCCAAAGCTCCCGCGTCTATGAGCTAGATCAATTAGACAGCAGGTAGGTCCTGGCATGGTACTCTATCTACCTGTCTTCTCCGCCTGCTGTGTACATCACAATACTGGCAAATCACTGTCCGGCAAGAAATGAGCGAAAATCTTTTTCACAACAACGTGCTCTGACTTCATTTTCTGCACTGAAACATGGGATGCCTTCAGAAATTGTTGAATTCATTTGATTACATGAATCGCGTCGTAACAAAACCTCGAAGTATAGTCTGAGAAACCGGTACTGTTCAGTGTTGCCGTGTTGACACTTGCCTACTGACTCATTGGTAAAAGCGTAGAACAAATTAATATCCTGTTTTCCACGCTCACAAGCCAACACCACTTATCCATACAACCTGCATATTACTTCAACTCACGCAAGCAGTAGTGCTTCAAACCAGTATCCAATATCATGTACGGCTCCAGTGGCTATCAAGCCCTGCTGCTAAAGGCTTATCGGTGTCGTCGCTCAGCGCCCAGGCTCTACACAGAACGACACGCTCAACGGACCGGTCCAACTCATTCCTTTCTCTTTAGCACGACGGCAATCAAGGGAAGATCCAAAGAGTCCCCAATTCTAGATACGACCCTCGCCTCGACAGTACTGTCGCTTCGGCTTCTCGTGGTGCGCCTTTCCCACCGACAGATAGCCGACAAAACGTTTTGACTTCCGTCTTGGCCCGCTATACCCTTTCTCTGCCTCTGTGTAGATCAGATCCAACTATAGAGACATGACGATTCGTGAGCTCCGGTGCGACAACACCAAAATTCGAAGCGTAGCGAGAAGACACTCGTAGTGCAAGCTGCCCTGGAAAGGGTAGAAGGCAGCACCCGACGCAACTCTACAAAACGACAAAACGACAGGACACGATACTGTGGCGTACCCTCTTAATAGGCGTTCGTTTGTGCGCCCAATCATCGAGGTCAGAACAGGTGGGATGAAGATTCGCATCGTTGCGCAAATTGAGTTGGGGAGGACGGAATGATACGCCTACCCAATCGCAACCAGCCGGCCAGACGAACTTCGACTTTGCTGTTGAGACTACCAAACTCATGTGTGCGATTACATGGTGGCTCGGTAGCGCAGTGTCAAGCGCTACGCTGGCTCACTTTAATGACCGAAAGCCACTCGGCACAAGTTAGTATGTCAATAGAACGAGATGATTTCATACCATACTCTCAATAACTAGGAACAGCCGAGCAGCTGACCACTTTGACGTATTAACAGAGAAAATCATCATAGCGGCAGCTGTCCCCCTGCTTGAAAGCCTGCGACCGACGTTTCGCGCCGGCCGGGCATGCGAACCGTACAACAAGGCGCGGCTCCGAGTCGAACTGTCGAAACAGATACTACGAACGATTAAACCCGCACGAAACAGCCAAGAGTAAATCACATATGAACATGTCACATGAGTAGCTGCGAGAGAGTAACACTGGCGTGGCCTGGAATCTAGAGACACCATCAGCTAACGCCGAATAGGAGCCATTTCGTCGCTCTCTCCACGTATTCACCACGATCGTCGCGCGCATTTCGCCTTCCAACGTCCTCCACCATCCAATCTGCACACCGTCGCCTCTCGACCCGCCACCTCATCTTCGCAGAGCCAAAACCTACACGGCGCGGACACAACGATTCCGAACAACCCCGCCTGATAGCACACGAGCAATCCCAGGGCCATAAGTGGAGTAGGAAGGTGTGGCAATGAGGCAACAAAGACTTCTGATGCTGAAGCTTGTGAAGGGAAGTAGGGCGTGTGCCTGAACACTTTTCGGGATGGACAGGGAAAGAAGAGACCAGGACATGACTATGAGAGGCAGCAGCCTACAGAATGAAGGGCAAAAGATGAGGGAAAGCTACTACCTTGCGTTCAGAATGTTTGGAGAGGGGGGAGGCAGATGGAAGACTTTGTTTAGAAGGATGTGAATGGGTATAGGATGTGAAAATGTGCTGCGAGAAGAAAGCAGGCGTAGGATACACGGTGCCATTGGCGACCGGTCTGGCGAATAGGAAAATAAAGGGAAGGTCGAGTGCTTGGCAGAAAAGGGCGAAGATGGGGAACACAGCGGCACAAGAGAATAAGTTTGATGACAAGAATAAGAGCAAGGTATCACGAAGACAGGAAGCATGGAAGGCATAGCTGTATGCGGAGGAGTTAAGGGAAGTGGAAACGAGGGGATGAAATGCAGCATGTATTGGGAATGCCATAGACAGCAGGACGGGATGATGGGCTGGTACGGGGCTGAAGCATGACATATGTAGGTGAGCCAATCGTAGAGTATCACGTTGTCGGACAGCATTACAGCTAACGACATGCCGTATCACGAGCTTTGAAATGCGTGCGAACCGTAGCATCAGAATGATGCCGGACACACTTCAGTTTTAGCTACTCGTGCATATTCCAAAGTCATGTCACATGGAGCTGTGTGGCACTTCTAAAGCATGGTAAGATAACCACTCGTGCAGACAAGTCGATCCAGCGAGATACGGCAGATACCAAGAATCGTGTGCCGTAGTTCGTACCAAGACATCCAGTATGCTTCGCCCGTGATATTCCGCTGTCGGTGTTCTGTCAAGTCGTCTGTATCCACGATGCGGGATTGTCGAGGATGCAGCATCAAGACGAATCGGTCGGGAGACAACGGTGGCGGAACCTCTCTTTGGACATGCATTCTTTGCGTAGCTTAGAGATTCGCTAAGAGAGCTCCCGCGCCCGTTTCTAACGAGTACGAAAGTTGACTCTCTTTCGCCCATAGTTTAAGACAAGTTTGTCTTGGGGGTCAGGGTGCACTGGCGTGCTTTGAATTCACCCGGTCTTGGACAACCAAAGCACGCATGCAGCTGCTACCTAGGTAGCCTGCTGTCATGTCACTTCCGTCGTGCACGTGAAGTTAAACCAGATTGCAGCAGTCATCTCTTCAAACTAGACCGTCGTTTCTGCATGTGCTTGAGAGGCACTCAGAGTTCGGGCTCTAAGAGGCCCTGCTATTGCCATCTAGGAAGCGTTCACAATGTTTGCTGCTGCAAACTCAACGCTGGATAGCAAACTGCGTCCGTCTGAGCCCATCTTGTCATCTCACAGCGACAGCATGTCCTAATGACAGCTGTCATTGACCGCTTTCTTCGTTTCGTCGTTGAGCTCCTTCTGCAAGACACATTCTCAGTCGTGGTGGCCCGTGCGTCACAGAGCTGGTGAGTCCCATGAAGGTGGGCCTGATTGACTGGCTTCCACCTCCCCCCACCAACTCCTCGATACTCTCAGCCTCTGCAATCTTCGCTGTGTAACATACTTCCCATGTCCTTGGGCCTGTCAAATTACTACGCAACTCCTGATTGCACGGCGGTGATAGTTTCGAGCTTGCCGCGGAGCAGATTGATAGCTCCAAGGATAATTGAACTTTATCCTTTCTCCAACGATGAGTACGTGACCTTCGAAGGGCTCGAGACATAACACTGATGGTCACAGCGTACAAGGTATGTACTGGCTTCGCCGCTGGTTCATCTTTGACTATTTCGCCGCCTTCGTAAGGCTCGGGTTGGAGGTAGCTGTTCAACTCAAGGCGGTCGCTCGTCGCCAGTCCTGTACGATAGAGCCGATGGTATCTGACCATTGCTGACGACATTACTTTTCCAGGCCATCGTGGCGCCGAAGTTGCTCGCCTGAGTCCAGCACCAACACACTTAACACCATGACTCTCCAATAGCCGTGGCAACATTTCAGGCCATGATAGGAAGTCTTGTCCTACCCCATTTCTCGGGGAGACCAATAGCTGATATACCAGTACAGGCAATCATTTCCTGCCCTGTCATGTTGACTGCACTTTCGAGCGGACACAGTCGATGTCGGTAAGACACCGCTTTACGTACGCATCAAACGATACATTCGACCTCGACGAACATCTTCTCAATTCCGGATTGCACATTCCAGTTGTTCAGCCTGGGGTGCTTCGAAGTTGTTCTACAATCAGTCGCCCAAGCTCTGCAAGGCACGGTCCTTCGGTACGGTATAAGAGTTTCGACGCACTCTGCTCTTTTCCATGAGTCTTTCCGGAGCCATCAGAAGATAGATACAGCTCTCCTGATAAGTCTGACAACCCTCAGTCAGCAGCCATGTACAACGGCTGAGGCGGTAGAGGCTTCAGCTAGTGGCGTAGCTAGATACTTTAGAGACAGGCTGCCTCATCGATCCAGAGCACATCATCGTGTTCTGTCGGGCTCGGCATTTCCAACGCTCAATAGGATCTTTCTTTCATCGTACAGGCCAGGAGTTCAGTCGGCGTCTTACATGCCGAAGACTCATTCGGTGAGTCCTGCATGCAGCGCCGCCTGCATCTTACTCTCTTTTGCAGCATCGTGCTGATGGATGAAGTGGACCACGCATGAATCAACAACATAACTGTCGAAGGCACAGCTCTGTTCCGCAAGACGTACAGGCCCCTCGTTGACGTCCGAAACTCGTCCTACGCAGTCCCGTACGACTTCCTGAAGGTTCTAGCAATGACACGATGTTACAATGCTCAGGGAAAGAGCAATCATTCCACTCTCATAAGAATGATGGTCCCTCGTTCGCTGGCTGGGGATGAAACGCCAGACCACGAGACACGGTCCAATCGCTCTTGCGCAGGATCAAAGCTAACAGTTGGTGCCTACAGTAAGTTGAATCAAAGAATGCCTGTGAAACATACACTGACTGTGTCTCCACCCCTACAGTCTCGTCCATGGCGTCGGCTCATTCTTTGCGGCTGAGAACACTCGAACTGTGGAAGCCATGCGTCCAAGACGCTGCGCGCGGAGTTTGACAGAGCCGGGTAGTGCCAGGGCCTCCGATCTTGGAATGATGTCCTTCGCCAAATTGGAAGACCAAGAAGGTTGTGCAAGACCGTAAGGTCAAGGTCGGAGGCTCGGCCCCACACTCTGAAGACCCAATTCCAGTAAAACCCAAGGGCATACCATAGCTCTCGGTCCAGCCATCATAATCACAACCGGAGCAGACGTCGCAAGTCTTAAGGCAAGTCCACAATTTTGACGAATAGTAGCAACGATTCCGAAGCTGTGTGTAAGGTGTTTATGTAAAGCGAATCTTAGCGATAGTATGTTCCAAACAATTTGCTCGCGACAGAGGTAAATTGCTGACTGCTGCCAGCTATCCATTATTCAACGTTGGATCTCCTCTCTTTCGTCCTGTGACGTCGATTGTGGACATAATCCCGGCAGATGAGGCAAGCATTGCTGTTGATGCTAACATCTAGCTGCCTCGTTATCACCTCAAGGTCGCGACTATGTGATTCGGGAATGTGACTTCCAAAACATAGCCAGGTGATAAATTTCGAAACTCTGGTGTGGTCATCCGCAAGCTAGCATGCTGATAGTCGCAGTCCTGATGCGTAGTGTTGTGAAGCAGGGCTCCAACGCGCCGTACTTGAACCGCTGTACGATGTAGAGTTGAACCAACCCTGCTCGGCACACTTAAAACGCATGTGTCGTCGTAATAAATACCTCGTCGACAGCGAGATTGGCCCAGCGACGCGTGGATGAAACACGACTATGACAATGGGCGACGGCCATCCGAAAGTGTGGACAGCCTGACCATAGCATGACCCAAACACAGCTTCATCAAGAAGTTTTGACAGTCTCAAAGCTGATTGCGAATGGGTAAAACGAAATTCCTGGCCACTTTTTTTTTGGATGTATATACTTCGAAGGTCGCTTGACGTAGTCCAGGTCACCCATTCAGCATGCCTGCATTGCCAGGCCCTTTATTTGTTCGGTACTGCCTCGCAATGGCGACTATTGTGTTTGTACCTGGTGAGATGATGTGCGTGCGAAGGTTGATTACGGCTGCGTCTCGCGATACAGCCCAAGATGGTCCTGCTGTGGTTCGGCTCTGCTACCACCGATTATTGGTTCCCGCCATGTCGCCAGCATGTCGATTCGAGAGACGCAAGAAAACTACCATGACTGTCGGCTTGAGGGAATCGGTCCTCTGTGCTTCTCCCTGTGAGGTGATGCAGTAATGTCTCCGTCGTTCACTCTTTTCGATGAGGGTTAGGGCAAAGGACCAGCGGCAGCCCCAAAAGTCAGGTAGCAGAAAAACATCTCTGCTGTTGGAGATGCTCAACAAGAGCCTAGAGCCTGTCAGCTTGACGTGCACCAGAGAGATGGTGCATCGTCTCTGATTGGGTGATAGACCCATGAGTAGAGTAGGGCAGCGGCAGAAGCAAGCCTAGGAAGCGGCGGCGAAGCTCAACAACCTCGTTAATCGCCATGGGAAGTACTTACTAAAGCCGGTGGGAATCTTCTCGCACATCTCCAAGCCTCGCAAGAAGATGCAAAAGCACAAGGCTTGGTGGCTGGGATCTTGCAGAGATAGGTCTGCGTGTCCAAGACCTCAATCACCCCGCCAAGAGCGGCAAAAGATGCAGGAATTGGCTGAGCACGGTCTGGAAGCCATTTTGAGGCCCAGCAGTGGCTCTCTACAGCTTCGAGAGACGAGAGGGTGAGGGTGGCTGGCTACCATGAGTCAGGGAAGACGTCCGCTGAGGCAAGGTTGAAGCTGTATGCGCCTGGAGAGCAGGTGATTGAATCGATAGCGAAGACCAGAGAGCTTGTACGGACCTCCAACAAGTATTGCAGCTCGATTGCGGAACGTTGGTGCTGGTGCTTCATTAGTGGAGGGGTAATAGGTCAGGACTTGGTGATGGAGACTTTGGTGTTGCAGCAATGAACTTCATGTGGTCGTACGACCGTGCATTGTTCAGATCACCGCCTCGCGCCACTCGGTACTACACCTTCCCAAGCTGCAACTACTCGAGCTGAGTCTATGGATTACCCCTCTGCAATTGCCCACATTGGCTGCCTGGAGGCTCTTTCCTCGCCTCACTATGGCAGGCAATACCTACGATGTGGTGATATTGAGCTCCAGTCCGCCGGCCGCTTCCCCGCAATATGAAGCCCCCTCCCGTCGCGTTGCCATGCTTGCATCCTCGCCTCTATCATTCTCTCCTCCGGAAAGCCCGCTGAGACCAACAATCGACGCGTCGAGGAATAGCGCAAGGGCAGCTCCCATCCCCGAGGGTGCTGTTAGAGGATTTGCCACCGTTGGCAGTCTCGTACGCTCTGAGCACTTCACAAGCCGTCTTGACGACGACTTCGATGCGATACAAGGAGCACAGTCACGACGGACGCCGCAGGCTGCCATAGAGTCGGAATTGGTTGTGGAAAAGCCCACGAGGCGGTCTACAAAGAAGACTGCTACTACCACTGCTACGGAAGGGTCCCAGAAGCCCAAACCGAAGCCTCGAGCGCGCAAACCAAAACCCAAGTCAGACAAAGAAATCCCCGACTCGGACGATGAGCTCCGACGCCCGCCGGAACGACCTACCAAGTCCCCTTTCTTCGACGAGAATACGTTGGAACCTCCGGCCGAGGCTGCGGTTGAAGCCGCGAATGCGTCTAAGCTGACCAAGTCGGGTAAGCCTCGGAAGCCGCGTGCAAAGAAGCAGAAGCCTGGAGAAGAGGGTGCAGAGTCCGGGCCAAAGCCTAAGAAACCGAGAGTCAAAAAACCGAAAGCTGGGGCAGGCAAAGATGCTTCGCTCGTGTCTGCACATTTCCTCGAGGAAGCAGACAAAGGCGAACCCTCGGGAACACGACCCTCGATACAGGTTCAAGACACACACGCAGAGTATCCATCCATCTGGGAGGCGCATGAAACCCCACCCCTGAAGAAGAAGGCTGCGCTGAGGCAGCGTCGGCCAGATCCCATTGCAGAAGGACTGGACTTGGAGGAGGCTGTCGTCAGGAGACGAGATTGGACGCCGCCACCTGACACGACAGTTCCATCGCCGTTCACAGACTCAGCCGGAAAGGAGAACAAGACACTGGCGCAGAACGCTGATGGTACCTTCACAAACCTACTCTCCAACTTTGCTTATGCACAGTCACCATCTGCTCAAGTCACCGCAAAGTCGACCAACGCAGATACGGAGGTAGTGGCGGCGACTAAGCGCCGGAGAATCGAGGTAAGTCTGCTTGCATGGACACGTAGCATGGAACACTCCTTCTGACCATTATCGGCAGCTCGTTGAAATACCCAGCAACCAAGCCAACCCTAGAGACTCATCACCTGAGAAGGGCAAAGCCCCAAAGAAGAAACCACGCACCATCACAGATCTTGTCACGGAACAGTATGCATTGAAGGATGCAGAGCCGAATCCGAACGATTCGAGCAGTAACTTCTTTGATTCTCGGGCTTCAACAACTACAACAAAAGTGCCGTTGAATGATACGTCTACAGCCGATGGCAAAGCGGTACCAAAGAAGCCAGCAAGGAGGCGCAATAGCTCCAGATCAGGCACAGAGAAAGAAAAGGCCGACCCTAAGCCAAGATCAAGGAAAGCATCTGCGAGAGCTGCCGCTAAGCCAAAGCCTGTTGCAGAAAAGTTACTCAGCCCTTCTTCTGCAATGTCGCGTCTACAGCAGCAAGATGTCCTGTTCGGAACATCAAGTCAGCTTGCGCTTGAAGAGTCGCCCACCATGATACGACAGATCCAGTTTGCAATGAAGGAGTCGGAGCGAGATGCCGATAATCTTGATCTTGTCGCATGTGGTGCGCCCTCGCGCTGGCCACGACTCGACAGGACTGAAGGCAAACGGGGGCTCTGGGCTGCGAGTGCACGAGACGGCGAAGGCGGCATACTTGAACAGCTGAAAGACATTTATATACCAGAGCCAGATAGGACGCAAGATATTCCCTTGCTTATGGACAGCACTGACGACATGCCTGGTGGAGAGTTTGATGATCAATCTACGTTTATAGACATCGACGACATACTGTCAGACCCTCCTCTGACAATCCCTGTATCTTCTAAGTCGCCAACGCCACTTGACGCCGCTTTCCATGCCTTGCCATCTCAGGAACATCGTCAAAATAATACCCAGAGGGAAAATACAGGCTTTGAAGACATCGACAACTTCATGCAAGAGCCGCCACCTTCGAACCAAAACGCTGCGTCACCGAACAGCTTCGTCGATATCGATGACTTCGATTTTCCACCCTCTGCGCAGATGCGGAAATCACCCGTCCTGAAATTTAGATCTCCGGCTTCAGCACCACCAACTATGGACGGCTCGCCGAAGAAGCGTGGTAGGCTACTGAAGTCACACCCTGCGATCTCCAAATCAATCTCTACATCCTCTACACCAGTGTTGGAGTCCTTACCTCCAAAGATCAAGGCAAAGGCAAAAACTGGTCACAAGGTACCTACAACTCCACCAAGGGGATCAGGCCGCTTTGTCGATATTGAGGAAATCCTTGATTCTGAAGATGAAGCTCTTCAAGTACTATCACCCACACCACCTCGAATACGAAAACATGTTGATTCTGAACCTCTACCTTTGATCACCCTTTCACCCACGACATCGCCTAACAAAGCCCAAAAAGGCACCAATGTCAGGGCCAAATTGTTAGCTGCTGACCCAGCTTTGACGCCTATACATCGCATATCAAACAACCTACTAGAATGGGTGCACATTAAGCCCAGCGTTTTCTCCCAGATATCAGCGCATGTCCGCTCGCTGCCTCCGACCATAGATCCCAAACATCCTAGCTGGCATGAGAAGATCCTTATGTATGATCCTATTGTTCTTGAAGAGTTTACCGCGTATTTGAACGCCAACACGCCGATACGCGTGTTCAAGAGGGCGACACAAAAACAGATCAAAGCCTGGAACTCGGACTTGCAGCGTAGGGGCGAAGCGGCGGTGAGTGTGGAGAAAGACGCCGAGGACGTGCTTGCAGTAGAGAAAGAGCTAGAAGGGTACATGGCGCAAGGGTGGTGCGAGAGTCTGAGTATCTGCTGTATCTGGGGAGAAGGACGGGGCAAGGGTGGAGCGCGGAAGGGTTTCTACTGATCTTGCTGTATGACTGAGTGTGGATGAAGCGCTGACGCTGTTAGAAATAGTTCGATACTGCGCGCATACCAGATAGGCCTTTCCATATCCTGGAAGCCGTTCCCTCGGATCAAAGAGTGAGGCTTTCACTCTCCTGATTCTTGTATCTCGAGTGCAGTATGCCAGTCGACTAGATGCGAGAATACGAAGTTAGTTGATGTCTCATGTGCAGTTCGTACAGGGCCACTTACGATTTTCAAGCACTTGGGTAGCTTGTATGCTCTGACTGCACTTTGGACAGTCGTACGAAAAGACGTTCTCGGCTTGTAAGTCATGCAGATTGGTATGCAGTGATTTCACCCCATCTTTCTTAGAAGATGCAGAGGCTGACTTCGTTTCTTCCAATGACGTTTCGTGGCCGCCTTCAGTATGAATTTTTTGGCTCTTGCCGTTCGTTCTCATCTTCTTCATAAGCATCGCTCAAGCACTTCGTATTGGTGGAGTCTGTAGTGAAGAACGAAGTGATGCGATGATTCCGTGCGACAAGTGGCTGGAATCCGGATATGCTTACAGACAGACACGCGCAAGGCCACGCCACACCTTCGTGGCATATCTGACGAAGTAAAGATTTCGACGAAGCAAAAACGGCCATCTCATCAACCTTACTACCCGACGGTATTGTGGCTTGTTTCGATCGCGTAGGGCCAAAGCGGCCATTAATGTGATGGTGCAGGGTAACGACAGATGGTCGACGAGGATACTCGCTCTGAAGCTCTTTCAAACGGCCCATCAGGTCCGCAGCGAATATGCGAAGCCACTCCATAGCTTGCTCGAAGCTTCCCACGCCTGAACGAAGGTTTTTGCTGACAGCATTGACTGGACTACAAGTTGTGACGTCACAATACTGGTTTCTCTGCCGCGAACAACGTTTTACACCCATTAGCCGGACTCCTTGCCTAATTTTGCTTCCAAGTTTTCGATTGTTATGCGAAGAATATCATCCACGCGGTTAAAGCCAAACGCATCTAAGACTTGTTGGTCGAGCTTTCCTCCCAGTCCACGTATCTTGGTGAGCTTGACGATTTGATTTGCTAGAAAATTGCATGTAGCTTGCGCCGGGATCACAGTTTGCCGATTAGGTTTCTTAAAACCAGCACCAAGTTTAGCCACAACCTTGTTGTGTGCAATGCCTGCGGAGCATGTATACCCTGAATGGGTCAAGACTTCAGCTCGAATACGACGGATGATGCCGGCTCCGATATCGAGGGCAATGTCGTCCCATTCAGGCCTCGGATCAGCCTTTTCAATATCCACAACGTGATTGTCCTCCCAATCCAAAAGCGAAGAGAATCTAGGCAAAGGGAGATATTGCTCCAAGTCGTCAGGTTGCTCTGCAAGCTCCGGAAACTGCCGAAGCATAATCTGATGAACATGAGCCGATAAATCCAGGAATACCTCATCTATATTAGCTTTCTCGACTTTCTGAATAGACTCCTCTAGCAACAGGCTGCGAATGAATTCGAAATACTTGCGCGACTGAAGGTGACATGGATCCAGGGCTGACTTGTCAGTCGCCATATGTTTTGTGACATCTGGCCGGTATGCCCATGTTGTCTCGCCTTCTCTCCATGTTGCGACGTGTTGTAAGACAATGTCCGGACAGACTCTCCGGGCTTCGTCTATCGATGCACCTCTTTTGAGTCCAGACTCACGTGCAGGATAGTTGAGCGCGATGATAGCATTCGGCTGTTGTACGGCCAACGGTGTTGAGGACGGTAGACATAATCTAACAATCTCGCATTGCGCGTAGAAAGCGTCAAAGTCGATCAAGGCGATGACGCGAAGCGGCGATGTGGAAGAGAACTTCTTTAGTTCGTCAAGGTCACGACGGGTGTATTGTGAAGTGTCCATCGTTCATCTGCAACTGGATGTCAGTGATAAATGCCATACGACACGCTCCTTTCCGCAGAATCTCCCTACATGTACTCACTAACAAGCGTCTTTATTAGGAATGGCGCGATGCGAAGACCCAAAAGGTATGGAAATCATCTCGCCTATCAAATCACAACTTTGTTGACTAGCGCGAGATAAAACTCTGACAGAAATCTGAGCTGAAGACGCTTACGCTGCTTCGGCATGACGCGATGCTGCTCAAGGCCTCGCATTTGTATCTGGACAGCTTTCTAAGGCCGGCAATGAACCCACTTGCCGATTCAAGTTCGCTACATACAGCGGAGGCGTGGGAGAAATAGCACCTCTGTACAGCAAGTAGCGATTGCTGCCTATGCGCTTCGTGTAAGACTTCATCTTCCCGTGGTTCGCTCGGAAGCCGTGAAAGCCGGCGAGGCTTTGATGATTCATCTTTCTTGTCGCATCTGCAGGGTACCGGGCATTCGGAGATGCAACCTATCGGCCCGCACACGATCGATCGGCAGCTAATAAATTCACTTGCGATCGCTGCAGCGGAATAAAACCCAACATGCCGTCCCCACGTACATCGACCGTTTCCGGCAAGCACCGCTGCGCCATATGCAACAAGACGTACTCGACCAATAGCCATCTGCGTCGCCATGAAGCCACACGTGAGCATTTCCCACACAAGCAATCCTTCGCGGCTCACACGCGTCAGATTATGGCAGACAGGACTTGACATGTCCCTCGTGCCAGGCGCAATTTTCAAGGAGGTGTGTTCGTCTTGCTTTGATTTCACTATCTATACGAGCTGACGCATGTACAGAGACCTCGCTCGGCGTCACATGCAGAACTGTTCTGCCCAGGACCATGAAATCATCCTGCCTATTCTAAAGCGTGGTAGAAAGCGCCACTCTTGCGACAGATGTTCAAAGCGGAAGTTGTCATGCGACACCAAGATGCCGTGTGCGCGCTGCCGCTCTGGTGGCGCGGTATGTACCTATGAACGAGTAGACCATGCCTCTTCACCTGCCACTCCACGCTTCGACGTCGATACGCGCTCTAGCCACAGCCAGGCCGGTGATGCAGGGCCAACCTCCAATGGGCAGCGTGGAGGCATCTCTATTGAATTTCTTCTCAACTTCACGAACCCATCAGGCTACCGTCCATCCGCAGTAATCGCCGCTGAAGCTGCCGAGCTCGATGATGCAGACGGTGAAGCGCGCGCTCAGCTAGACCCGACAGACCAGCAAATGGCCAATGACCAAATGTTCTTCGATCTCGCCGATGTTCCTTCGGTCTTCTTCGGCTTTCCATTCCTCATGGAAAGGGATGCTGAGTACATATCTCCAATGATAAGCGATAGTCTAACGCCTGAGCTCGAGGATGCCTACGCGCTGGAAGTTCGTATCAGAGAACTGATACACGAACTCTCCGCTCAGTACAGCGCCATGCTGGAACGCAATGATGCCATCCAAATGGCTTTTGACCTCCAGTTCGCAGAGTCAGTCTTCACAGTAGGAAACGTAAGACACTTTGTTTGGGCTTTCTTTCGCTATTTTCACTTCTCATTTCCCATCCTGCACAAGCCAACGTTCGACTTGCAGACGGCATCACTTCCTCTCTTGCTCACACTTATTCTGTTCGGCTCCATGTCTTCCAACGACTCGGGTTCTTCCATCGCAGTACGACGGTTCTCATATATTGCGGAAGCTTACGTTTTTGACAAGCTGATTTCGCGGCAAAAATTGCAGACGCCCCAATCAGCATTCGTTAATAACGAGGAGCTTGAACTGATACAGGCGAGCCTTTTGTTCTTGGTCTTTTTGAACAACGTCAACGACCTCGCTACACGACGGCGAATTCGACTCCAGAGGATGCCGTCAGTAAATGCCGCTGTGCGAGCATCAGGCTTGTTCGCACATCGACGAAGACCCTTTATCACAGCCCAAGGTACATATGATTGGCGGGGTTTCATTGCCGATGAGATGCGATTAAGGTACTAGAAGCTAACACATCTTCCGTGTTCACGGCCGCTAACAATAGCTGCAGAGTGGGAATGTGGACTTGCATATTTGAGACCACCATATCAATTTTCTTCAACACCCCACCACAGATTGCTACAGCTGAGATGACTGGTAACATGCCATGTGATGAGGATCTATTCAGAGCCGAATCAGCCGCGGACTTTGAGCGGGTTGCCTCACTTGGACGGTCAAACCAACAGGCTTATACATTACCCGAACTCATGTCACGCCTTCTCCTCGCACCTCTTGAGGAGAACGAAAACAATGAGAAACATGTCTCAGCAACAGTAATGTTGATACTCATTTGCGGTTTGTCATTGCTTTACCTCGACTATGAAGTTACGACTGACCCTCCATAGCGTTAATGTCTGCCATCATGTCAGCCAGAATGAATCTTCTAGTTTCTATGACTACAGAGCCTATGCTTCGCGCGACCGATCGATGGAAGCGTCTGTGGGACTCTATAACCCACGATAGCGAAGGTAAATTGTTGCCACACATCGGGTTTGAGAAGCATGCTGCAGAATACTGGTGGCTGACAAGGACGATGTTGAGGGTCATACAATCAGGAGACCAGAGCTGTCGGTATCTACAGCTTGTCCCTTGCGACTCGGGGCAAATTTTGCATGATTTTATTCGCAAATACAAAGACTTTGCGGGATAGATACTACATTTTATAATTCACTTCAGGCTATAACATGTCTAGCGCAAAAACATTGAGCTGCCCCTTGATAATGTAGGCAAGAATGCTTCTCCATTACACCCATGGTTCTTGATCGCATCCACCTCCAGGAAGTCGGTAACGACGTGGCGACATAGTCTCGTTTGTACGGCGGCGATTACATCCTTATGCAGCAGGCACAACATCAACAAGCGCAAACCTGTTCTTCTGTCCGAAGAACCGTCCTTTCACAGACGCAAAGGCCGAGGCCGCGAACAGCCCCTCCGCTGGAATGTCCTGGTCTCTCTTCACACTAGTGACTTCCAGCAAATCTCCGTTGTCAAAGTCGAGAAACCACTTGGTTTGGTATGTAGTTTTGCTTGTTGGCGATGTGCATACCTCGTTCGGGTCGGCAGTCGCATTGAACCGTACTATTGACAAGCCGTAGTTTTTACGAACAGTCGCAAAGCGGAGACGCTGCTCGGGATCCTCGTTGTCGGAGTGCCAGATGCTAGCCTTGACATTCGAGCCAGGAAATTGGACACCAAACCAGGTGAATCCGCCGTCGGGGCCACTACCACCGTGTTGTCGATCGTACCACGTCATTGAGCGCTCCTCATTAACCTGGTACAGTGATTCGCCGATAGACAACGTGCCCGAGGTTTGGCCACTTGGGAATGACCATTGCGTGGTGTTACCTTTCCTCCAGTTGAAGAACCCTGTACCAGCGTTCAGAATCACCCTTGAGCTCGCTTTGACCGTCAAATTGTACTTGTAGTGGTCGGTTGAACCACCTGAAATCATGCTTGCAACATCGTCGTCTGAATTGCTCGACAGCTCAAATCCTTCTCCCTTGATGCTCAGTTGACCATTCATTGACGTGGTATTTCCTTGAAGAGGAACTGTGCTTGAACTCTGCCAGTAAATCTCCGGATTCCCAACGTCGAGCAAAGAGGTTCTGATGTTGATCTCGTTGGTAGGAAGTACGACGGCCTGAGCTAGAAGTACATATTCGGTATCGTTTCCCGTAGTAAGGAAATGAGAAAACCAGTAGGAGTTAAAGCCTTCGGCAGCAAGCTGGGTGCCAGGAAATGAGAGTTGTGTTGGCAGATTATTCTGGCAGTGGGTTCATTACCGAAACGTCGCTGCGGCGTGTCCGCGGAATCCGACTCTTACATGAGCTCCGTTAGTGAGTCCCTCTACCAAAGGTATATGGCCCAGACTTTGCTATGGATGACGACATCAGCGTGTTGATTAGTGTTTCCATATAATGATGTGTCTGCCGCAGTCTTTCTCATGTGAGCCCATCCACGCCGTGACCCGAAAGATTCGCCACTGTCTTCGGCCCCACTCTATAAAATGGTGTTCCGACGATCGGCGCGGGCGGCTACACGTACGGCTCAGCAGGCAGCAAACAGTACGGCAAAAAGGAGGTACTCCGATTCCTCGACCAGTGAGGTGACCCTTAGCAAGCGCGTCAAAAGTCAAGCTGCAAGTCGTTCTGCAAAAAGAGTCGGTACAGAGAAGGAATTGGGGCAGAAGACGAACCAAGACGAACAAATCAGAACTAGCAAGAGTGATAGTACCAAGGCAGACGATGAAGCCGTGGCGGAGAAGAAGTGGAAGTCATGGTCAGCCCACGCAACGACGACGCCGTACCCTGATTTCGGCCATCCTACACACCGCGAATGCCAGACAGCATACGATATGCTGTACAAACTACATAACGACGCTGTGGAGGCTGAGATAGACGAGCACACACCTGAAACAATACCGTTCGTTCTAGATGCCATGTTTGTTGCAGTCCTCAGCCAAGCGACGAGTTGGAACAACGCAAAACGCGCCATGGACAGCATGAAGGAAACGTACGGCTCGGTATTTGCATATGACAAGATACATGCTGGTGGACCAGGTAAATTACAAGAGACTATCCGCTGCGGCGGACTCCATATCAGGAAGACCAAGATCATCATGTCCATCTTGGATGAAGTCAAGCGACGATACGGGCACTGGAACTTAGACCATCTCCTGGAAGCAAGTGACGAAGATGCCATGAAAGAGCTGATGAGCTACAAGTACATTGGCTCAAAGTCTGCTTTCGTCGTGATGGGCTGGTGCTTGAAGAGAAAACGGTTCACTGTGGATACGCATGTCTATCGCATAGCTGGTTTGTGGGGCTGGAGACCGAAGGACGCCAATCGTGAGAACACACAACTACACTTGGATGCGGTAATCCCAGCCGATCTTAAGATTAAACTCCACTTCTTTCTTATACAGCACGGACGGACCTGTCCTGCCTGCCGCGGTGGAAGCAAAGATACCACGGGCTGCGAGGCGCACAAGGTAATAAAAAAGGAGCTCAAGCGAAAATCGTAGAATTGCAGTATCCTATGCTTGTATAGTAATACACCTTGTACTATATGCCCTTTTGTAATAATGTACAAGTGTTTACAAACCAACCTAAAACAAAGCGACAAAGGCAAGACTTTATGTCGCTGTTGCGAACACGAATCACCGAGCACGTCAACCCAGGAAGTTAAGACGCCAATAAGCAAATACGAGAGAATGGGAGTGGGCGACACGATTGTAATGAGCACATGGTAGCCGAAGGCACAGAGAATTATATTCTATAGAGGAAAGGTGATGCAGCAGTCACGAAGTTATGATATGAACAATCGAATCAAATAATTCGCACCTCAACACCTCCTAGCTATTGTATGACTGATTAGGTGTTTGCGGCCACCAACTCGAAGCCAAGCAAGGATGACCGTCTATCTCTCTGGATGTACTCTCGACATCCACATGTGAATGGCGTGGCATGCGCGAAAAAGCTGAGGCTTTGTGCGTGCTGTCCAGCAACACTGTCGAGGTTCTCGGTGTCTCAGGCCACCACCCAGAAGTCGAGCATAAGTTCCTTCCGGTGCCGTGAATGAAGTCCACAGGTCTAGTATTCCAACTCGGAGCCAAGCACGCATTTTTATGCCTGTTGTCAAAGGTTACGTTATGTCTCGTGCCTTCATTCTCACTGACCCTAAGAGGCAACTCTTGTACGCCTAGATATTTTCTTTGCCATTCTTGACCCGTAGCTCCCGGATGAGGCATTCGCGTTTTAGGCGGAGGCTCGGTGTTGACATCGATCTTTTCTGTGTAGCTTCCTGTTTTGTTTTCGTAATCCAACTTCATGACCATTTCACCGTCTTCGGCTTCGAAACGCACGCGTACAGGAAGCCAATCCGGGATCTTTTCTCCAGCCATAGTATCGAGGGCTTCCAGAAGGGGTTGTTCATCGACGACAGAGACATCCCACTGGATGTGTATCAAGTTACATTGACTTATGACCCAGGCCTTCATACGTTCTGCACGTGATAATTCCTTCGAAATCTCGGGGTGGATGTCTGGCGAGCTGGATCGTGATCGCTGAGTAGATATTCCTCGTATTGTACGGTGCCATGGACCAATCGTCATCTGAAGCGGCGTGTGCAAGCGTAGTGTTACAAGCGGTAAATCTTGAGAAACAGAAGCGGCCCATCTCAAGGACTTTGCAATATGTATTGCGCTGTCGACATCAATGATTCGTAGTTGCTGAGGTGATGGAAGCAGCGATAACTCTGCTTCGATGGGGAAGTGTCGATACAGCGTGTCCGCAAGACCGCAAAGCACTGTCTGCAACATCCAGTATCTTGTGCAGAGGATCATACTTCGCACGGAACTGAATTCTAGCGTATCCGGCATTAGGTCAGCAACATCTGGTGATGGCGGTATGGGTACCGCAGAGACTGATGTTTGCATCAGTTCAGATACGTGTTGCGAGAGATCGATTTGTATCAGACGCTCCATGTGCGACATGGCGGTCGCAAGGGCATTGGCGTCGTCAGGGTTCGAGATAGCGTGCCGAACTAAGGACACTGCGTAGGGGCACTGAATGAAGACGTGCATGATGGCCATCGATGCTCTTTGCGATGATGACAGTATTATCACGTCTGAATCGATCGGTGGAGGGTATGTCGCTGATAGATAGAATTCGTTATGGTATACTGACGTTCGGCCTGCCAATATCGCCTCGTTTACCTGCTAACATTAGCACCGAATGTCAAAGATCAGATCGACACTCACGTCATCAATATAAGTGTTATCGATCAGATCCCAGAAATGCTCGTCATCAACATCCGACACAGATCCTGACCTCAGCAGTTCGGCGAGGCCAAATGCATGTATGGCGTGGTACATAGTATCCAGCCCCAAAAGAGCCTACGGGGTTGTCAGTGGAATTCTAAAGCTATCAATATGCAAGCTTACTTCCGCAGCGTAGTGCAGTTTCGTTGCTAACAAGACATCGTACGTTGTGTTAGCGTTAGTGCTCATTACAATGAGCTGCAGTTCCTTCAGTGCTTTGGCTTTCGACGCTTTAGCGACCTTGCGCCTTGAGTGTGTATCATCTCGAAACGTCCCATAGCTGTCGACTAGAAACTCAACAGCAAGGTCTAGCATCTTGTTCGATCCGATGCGCGAAGGTATCGACTGTATCCAGGTTCCCAGTATCTCAAAAGGTTGCCTTCCTATAGGGTCCGGTCCTAACATGCCAACATATCGGGCGATCAACGTGGTCTCAGGAGAGGATGGCTGGTGAGCTACGAGTGTGTTCTCTTCGCTTAGTTTCCAGAGGTAAGCCTCAAGTGCACGTTGCTGTTTGTTGATTTTCTTTTTTGACAGATGGCTTCTATACTTCGAGCGTGGCGCCAGGGTCTGGAAGTAACCTTGTCCATCCTCGGCGCGCCTTTCTGTTGTAATACACAGATTTGGAGGCGTTGTTGAAGGCGAGGTGAACTCTTCATCAGAAGGAGCCAGCGAATATGTGATGGGTGTGGTTCTTGATTTTCCATGTTTGGTCAGCTGGTTTGGGTCTTGCACCACAAACGCCAAAGCTTTTCCGTAGGAATAGGTGCACGGTCGGTCTTTCTTCTTGCATGAGCTACATTTGGGTCGCTCCTCATCACACTACGCGATTATTAGCACGATCTTCATTCCATTCCAGATGGCTTGCTATGCTTCGCGGCGCTTTATGTTGCTCTCTGTCAACAGCGGGTGCTTTACCTTGACTTTCCGCTGACGACACGTGTCGCATTTTCCAGTTTGTGTCATAAGAAATGTGTTCAGTCTATTAGCGTTATCAGAACCTCCAGAGATCCTGGATGCGCTAGACTTTTGTGCTGGATGTACGACAAAAGGGTGCCTGCAGAACGTGGCTGCCTGGTTGACGATCGAGTCAGATGCGGATATACTTCCACAGTAGGCAATACAGTCAATCAAAGTTCATGAACCGGGAGTATACATAATCCGAGACGATACATAACTATTCGGGCAGTTCTCTGAAATGGAATCGCGAATGTTGATGGTTTGGAGGGCGCCGTCTGTACACCGCGAGTGGCGAAGATCCGGGCTGAATCAGCGTAGCCGGATGCAGTTAGCCTCTCAAGGTCCGTCGGAGATACCCTTCTACCAGACCGTCTTCCGCAGCTGTATAGCCCCTAGAATGCCTATATCGGCATGCGAAACTGGGGCCTTTGACTGCATTGTTTCTGCCGACTTTTGATCAAAACTCCATCATTTTGAGCTTTGTCAAAAAAAACATAATGGAATTGTGTCTGCGTGGGAGGCATATCTCGCTCACACAGCCTTCATCTTCTCAGCTCGGGAAGCGTGTTTGTATTGTACAAGATCTGATGACAACTTGATTTCAATAACACGAGATAATAGTACATGTAGAGAGGATCCATAAGCTATGGTTCAGGAAAGCGCTGTCGACGCTTTTGCGATGAGAAAGCGATTACTTTTGGGCTCGAGACGTGTAAGAACATGGTTGAGGACGACGTGCCGAAAACATGTTCAAGCGTCTGAGCCACACGACCACGTTAACGCTACGATAGGGATCAGTTCCAACTACCAGATGGAACTCTCGGATCGGAGTACAGCGAGCCACTGCTAGACGCAAATATCGAGACATCATCCGTATCGCGGCTGAGTTGTAGCTGTGGTGAGGAGTTGCAAAGAGGTTTGATGTTCTGCCCTTAGACCCTTCACGCGGTCTCCCTCCCGATGCCGGCCTTATATCGTGCCAGACACCTCTCCCTCGCAAATTTATGCTCAACTACTGGCTCAGGGTAGCCTTTTGCCTTTGCAGTTTGTGCTGCCTTTCCACCCGCACCATAAGGGTTATGTATGGCCGGCCCCTCTATCTCTTCAAGCTCTGGAACCCACAATTTGATGAACTCTCCCTCCTCGTCAAACCTCTCGGACTGCGTCCATGGGTTGAAGATTCGAAAGTATGGTTGGGGATCTACGCCAGTTGAAGCACTGAAGCCCCAGCCGCCATTGTTCGACGAAAAGTCGCCATCAACGAGATGTGTGAGGAAGTATTGTTCACCAAGACGCCAGTCCAGCAGGAGGTGTTTTGCAAGGAAAGAAGCTGCGATCATGCGAAGGCGATTGTGCATGTAGCCGGTGTGATTCAGGCAACGCATTGCTGCGTCAACGATTGGGTAGCCTGTACGGCCTTGAGTCCAAGCCTGGAAGTGGGCGTCGTTGTATTCCCAGTCAATGTTTGTGTATTCGAACTTGAAAGGCTTGTTCATGCTGAAGATACTGTTAGTTTCGTTGCAATACCAAGGATGAGATGCAACTATACCAGACATATGGCCAGTGTACAAGCACATGTCGATAGAAATCACGCCATGCAACTTCACCAATCCAACCTTTGACACCATCCTTCCCACCATCGAGCTTTTTCGCGCTATTGACATCTCTTGCCATACGTACACTGGTTCGGGCTGCTAGCGTGCCAGCGGCGTGATGTACGCTCACGCGTCCAGTGCTGTTCTTAGCTGGGAAGTTACGGGTATCCTTGTATCTGCCAATCTTTTCGATTAGAAAGCGTTCGAGGCGGTCAATGGCGGCGGCCTCGCCTGCGGGCCACAGGTGGTGGAAGCGTTCTTTTTCTTCTTGTGTCAACGGCTTGCAATCTGGGAGGTCGGGGACTTTCGAGTCAAAGAGCTGGGTGAACTTTTGGCGGAAATCTGGAGAATTACGTTCAGGTATCGGTCGCTCATTCAAGAGATGCGGGTGCGCGTGTAGATACGCAATCCATGCCCGATACCAGGGGCTGTACACGGCGTATTGTTTCCCACCTCCCGTCTTGAGACTTCCGGGCGGCACGACACAATCATCGTGTTGTGGGTCGAAGTTGATACCTTTCTCCAGCATCTTACGTACTAAACGCTCTTCTCGCCGCAGCTCGTCGGGTTCATATTCCAGGTTGCAGAATACGTTGCTTGCATTCCAGCTCTCAGCCAGCTCCACTAGTCGCTTTGTCACGTTCTTCCTCTCCGCAATTGTCTCAATATGTAGCGGAATGTCGAATTCTTCGAGCTCCTTTTTCAGGGACTCGACCGAACGCAGTTCAAAATCACACTTGGGTGGGCTGACCAGATGAGCTTCCCAGTCTTGTGGGCTCATGAACCAGACACCTATCACACCCACACCCTTTGCTTTGGCCAACTGGGCAGCCTGCGACAAGCCTGTATTGTCCCGTATCCGCAAATCCCTCTTGAACCAGTGCACGACGGCGTCACCAAATTGCGCCTTGTTTGCTTCCCGGATAGCCGTGCGCCTATCTTTTGTGCTCTCTAGCGTCTTTGCCAGTATTTCGATGGGCCGCGGTATCTCGTTTGCATTGTACAGGGCGCATCGCTCATTGCTCATCTCAGCAGGGTAGTATCGTCTGTCAACTATCCCTGCTCGCTCTTCTGGCCGCGAATGATCAAATCCGCCTTCACCTTCTTCTTGTTCTTCTTCTTCTTCTTTCTTTGCTGCCTCTCCAGGCGCTCCATTCTCCGCGTTTCTCGCTATCGAATCTATCGGTGGCGCGCTGTCTGCGAAGGCTTTCGGAAGGGGTTTAGCGATGCGCGAGCGCTTGTTGGGTGCATCGCCGGATACATCGGTGTAATTTCTTGCAGATGCTGCATTGGATGGGATACTGGCTTTACGTTTTGGTGGCATCGTGACTAGTCTCTTCGCTGAGATGGCTGGGCAGGATGTAATGCGAGTGGAGGGACTGACGCGTGGGAAGCTGTGGATCAGATATCGCGAACGTGCGAATACCATGCGCATTCGAATAAAGGGGAATTGAGGCCATGACTGCTCTATTGCCCTCGACGCGTTCAGCTTTCGCGTGTGTTTAGTACCGATCGATGACGCAGATCGTCCCTGAAACATGGAGGGTCCAGATCGATGTCAGATTAGCGAGCCAAGCCCTGCATGTAGCCTGCCACGCGACTTATGCATCACATACGCTTCGTTCTTCTATCGTCAAGAATAATGAGCGTATATACCCTAGGTGGGCAGCCAACACTTATCAAAGCACATAACCATCACCACTGAGTTGCGCATAATCTTCTAAGGGGCACTGACAACTTCTAGTGCAATCTCAGGGGACATCATCGCGTACTCAGGACCAACTTCGCGCCCTATATCTACCTTAACGGGCAGTCGGTCGTAGCTATGGGTGTTATGCATTGCACGAGATTTCAATTTCTCGTCTCCTGTTGTCAAGACGATTACCAAGACTCGTGTCCACGTCGCCCTTTTCTCTTCACCGACTCAGTTCAAGGTTGCTCAATCTTGGCTTCCCCGCAGTTATCCAGTCCCTTCAGAAGCCACATAGAGACTGTTCCAACAGGCCCGACTATGCACAATTGTTCCAGTGCCAATCCCATATTTCAAGCTGGATATGTTCTTTCCGCCCGCATATCGAACCGACTTCGTGCAATCCACTAATCCGTCTTACAAACGAGCTCTTTGCATGCCATCAAGTTCCGCTAGACGAATCTGAAGATGCCGACGGCTTCTACAACAATGGTAGAGATGCCGTCGGCATACACGGGTTAAATATACGTTCTATTCTGTCTCAATTCCTCTCTTGGCCTATATCAATTACTTTCTCTACCAGTCGAAGATGGCCAAGACCAACGTCCGATTATTGTTGCTACATCTTTTGGCGTGTCTGACAAGTGCTTCCGCTGTTCAACCAACTATTAAAACAACAAATGGCACGCTGAAACTAAGTAAGCGTATGAGCCTAATGTGGTTGAGCTTCGTCAACGAGCTATCGCCAAATGCTCGTTTTTGTATGTGTACTAACGCTCGTAATTCTACACACTGGTATTAACGAGGAACAGCACTGGATTCCGGTTTGATCTGGCCAACATACACAAACAGAAGCGCCACAAACATGGTGTTCAGAAAACATGGTCTAAATTTGGAAGATGATACTTGGAGGGCTAATGCGATCAGTCGCCTAAACAGCGCTTCTGCAGGCTTTGAAGCTTAGCAGATGGTAACTGTCAGGTTAATAGACTTGGTCTCATCTTCGGTGGAGAGCTGATATGAACCACCGATCTTATGAGGCGGGTTCATGTTCACCTACTTGTATCCACAATGCCTGCAACGTATCCTACTATATGCGCTCGTCCGGAGTCTTTGTCACTCCGGTACATGGAAACCCCACGTCGACTTCGTCATACCCTGGAAGTAAGCGCATGTAGCGTGATATCCTCGTGACAGAACGCGCACGTGTAGTAGTGACGGTGTGAGCTCAGTAAGACGGAGATTTCACCGGTCGGAGAGAGGATTGGAGCTTGGCTGAACATTATGTTGGTAATCTGGAATCCTCAGAGGTTGCTTGCTTGCTGGGTTTGGAACCAGTTATCTAGTTCCAGTCATTTAGCTAGGTGTTATATAAGCAGTAGCACAGACGAAGCCTTTAAATTCTTGGTGGCGCTCCTGAAATTCGGCTCTGCTGCACTGCCATTGGCCCCCAAAGGCCTTCCACCTTAGCCGTTAGGGCGAGGCAGACATGATTGGGATACGAGTATGATGCCAGGACCAATGCCAGAGCTTCGCGAAGGCTCTCTATTTATGGCTGAGATCAGCCGCCGATCTCTGAGCGACCTGGGCTTTGGTGCTCCTAGCAGATGGCCATAGGAGCCGGCCGCAGTGGAGGAGCGTGGGCGATGGGAACGATGCGTCATCGCGTGCCGCGACGAAGAGCACAACTATCTAAGAAGGAAGACTAGAAGAGCGACGGTTACGAGCAGTAACGGTGTCGGTGTTGGCGCAAGGCAGCGGTAAGGACAGGTCGGCAGGTACAAGCCGCGTGTAGCGAATCTCAAGCGGGGGTCATCCATGCGCCATGCTGCAGTCGCGAACAGCCAAACGTCTCCCTTCCTAATTTCATCGCTACTGTCGCAATTTCCTCTTTCACTCAAGTTTCGTCGCAGATGATCGAGGGCCTTATTATGGCCAACACCGCCATGGTGGCAACCTATAGTAAGCCTCCTTCTCGGCCCTACGAGGCGTCCCACGAACGGAAGTTCTAACCGTGCAAGCCAAACTACACCATGCCAGTTCCCCACGCACAGCCACTTACCTACGGCATTGCTCACGATGCGATCCGCTTGGTTGAAGCTAAGGAGCAAGATCGAAGCCGACAGTAGGAAATGGCTCGCCTGATACACCCAGTTCAATTTCCCGTGTTGCCTGCGATGCTGCCTCGCACCTAGATACCGAAATGGGTCACTACTCAGAGACATGCGAGAAAGCTTAATTGAGCCTCATCAGGCTTCCCTCTGACTAAAAGAAGGCGTTGCTCCAATGAATATTCTTGTACACTACGTCGAGCGGGTCACGGCCACCAAACATAGCCCTTCATCCGAACTACACGTTCTGGCCGAACTTACAGCGTGGCTCTAGCGCGTCTTCAACCTGCAAACGACAAATCCTACTCGCTGCTGGAGAACTGGAAAGGATCATGGGGCCAAATCGAAAGAGTACAGTGCTGCTGGGAAGGCAGTGACTTCGGTCGTGAGTCGGTAGAAGATAGCTGGGAAAGCACAAAGCTCGTGCTGAGATGGAAGGCCTCATATCATATATAAGAGTCAGAATGGGAGACACTCTGGGTCATATACATTATCGAAGCCATGGAGACCCCCGTTTCACCAGCTCTGACCATGACCTCTATCCGACCCCATTCTAGCGCTATAAACAACATCGAGCATTCTTCTCTAGCCGATTTACATTCTTCTATAACTCTCCATGTTGTGTCTGTCCTCAAAACTCATGCTCTTCTTTGCGAAGTCTACAGTCTACTCTGGCAGTCCGTCCGGTCCATCCAGTGCTCAAGTCAAATGTCTCATCGAAGAGAGATACGCACAAACTCCACAGGACCAGGCTCCGGAAACGACGCTCGTCAATGTGGTCCTCCAGACCCAGAACCGCCGGCAGCACCACCGTAAGTATTGCATCCTTTCGTATCAGCGCTCATTCATCATCGAACGAGTCATACCAACGTTTTGGCCGTTTCATTAACCAATTCCACCCAGAATCATCATCCTTTCCCAATCTGGCAAAGCACAAGCGCCCCACTTCCAGGTACCAGACCCTGCCGATCAGCAAGTCCAGCCGCAACCACCTACGTCATCCCTGTCGTACGTATGCACCCTTGCTGGAAACATCTATTATTGGTTCTCTTCTGTCTTTCAACTTCTGACTCTCTACTCTATAGGCCAGAAGCCTCACCAGACGAGCTTGAAGCTACCGAAACTTCGTGCCCACCCGATAAACCCGAGCCCGAACCGCATCCAGCACCGCCGTAAGTATCCAACCCATCCGAAAGCATGCATGCGACATGTCGCGAACATTCAGGCACGATTGTCACGCAGCATAAACATTAACCCACCCCTAGTGTAATCATCCTACGCGACGAAACACTCAGTTCGTCCCCACCAGCCTCCGCGCCACCCACTTATCCTGCTACAACACACACACCCCCCTACGATGGGCTCCAAAGTCAGCAAAGTCAAAGAGCAAGCCTCGAACGGGAAGCTTCAGCCAAGCCAAGAGCGTCTGGATAAGGAAGAGATGAAAGAGCCAGACAATTACTACACACATCGCAGCAAGAGCATGCGTCGGAAAGCTGGCAAGACTGGAGCTAGCAGTGGCGCCGGAGGTGCGCAGGGCGGAACGGCTGGAGGCGCAGGTGGTGGTGGTATCGCATAAATGTTCAGACAACAATTCTTTTTGGCTACCAGAATAAGAAGTTACATGCAAGATGGAGGCAGATTGACGACATCCGGTAGACACGGGCATGGGGGCGTTCAGGGTTGCTTTTTTCCGGGAATGTAGCATAGCGACGCATTTACATGAGAATTTCACCTCTTAATCATCGCATGATAGGTGGATCTCTTCGAGCAGTAACCTTGGTTACTTTATCACAGCGCGAAGACTACTTTTGCGAGTGAATACATTACATTACTCAAATCTTCTATCATAGGTCAGCCCCTACCATCTTCAATACCTAATGCATGGTTGCGTTCCCACCACCAACACGATAGCTCTCAGGTGGACCGTTGTGGCTGTATACAACTCCACCCAGATCCAACACGACCTTCTGCAGGATGACGTTGGCCTCGACTAACCAAAGCTTCAAAGTGTGTTTCCCTGGAGCAAGCTCGCCATGGTTGGTAGTGTTATACCACGCACTGTCCGCAACGGCCTTGCCCCAGCCAACAGGGAAGTTGGGCTGAGGCTGGTCAATGACGAATTCGCGACGCGCTTCCGTCTTGTTGTCGACTTGTGCGATGTAGGCGAGGGGTACCTTAGGGTTGATGTTGTGGGTAGGTGTAAGGATAAGAGTGACATTGAGTCCCTTGGTGGATGTTGTAGGAGTGAAGGTGACGAAGTCATACTCTAGACTAGGGGCACTGGAGGAGTCTAGGCCTTCGGCGAGGTTATCTGTGAGCTTCACACCAGAAAGGGTGCGTCCGTACTTGGGCAGAACCTGGTAAGAATGGTCGGATGAACCAGGAGTAGTGCGCGTGTAGTGTTCTGCTTCAAAGGCGAGCTGGCCAGCTGACTCGACGAAGCCAGCGTTGAAGTCTTCTGGAATGGAGGTCTTGTTGACCATGACCATGACTTGTGGGTTGCCACCCTGAGTACCGTAGTCGGTCGAACTGGAGAAGTTCAGCTTACTTTGAGCACCGAATCCGTCTTCAACCTTGCTCCAATCGACGTCAACGTAAATGCGAATGTCCTCATCATTGGGCTGCATGGTTCCTTTGACTTGGGAGAGCGTGACGAAAGGATCGGCGCTGATGTTCCACGAGAATGGTCCAGTACCACGGTGAGAGATCTCAACCCATCGCTTCGGGGTGAAGGGAGTCATAGCCGGAAGAGTCAAAGAGGATGCACCATTGCCGTGCCACATGTCATCACCAGGAATGGTAGCGTTGGAACCTTCGACCGAGACACCCATATCGCCTGCTAGCGAACGCTCCTGAGTTTGCACCCAACGAAGGTCAGGAGTAGATTGGCGCATAGGTTGTTGCCTGTTATGATATCAGTATAAGAACAACTGACAGAAAATGTACTGAAGCTTACCAGTATCCTTGGTAGCCCAAATGGGTTTGGTCCATCATGTGGTCCCACTTGCCATTGAGCTGAGTGTGGTAGAGCCTTGTAAGGTTATGGTCCTTGTTCATGCCATCAATCACACGCTGCATCCATCTGTTCGCGCTATTGCGACCCATTTGCGCGTAAATGATATTCCTGGCGCCGGAGACCTGTACATCAACATGATTACCACCAGCAAGCACGCGATGGAGGATGATCTCGTAGAAAGCAGGTTGTTGTTCGGGAGAAAGTGCAGCGTTAACTTCGTTGGCTCGGTCTGCGAGAGCCTCCCACCGTGCAAGAATGTGATCAGCCTCCTCGTAGTTGAGTACACTAAAGGAAGAGGGCTCGACCCATTCAAACTTGCGCATGTTCGCGAGGAAACCATACTCATCCATGATTTCTGCGATGGTCTCAGCATGTTCTTCGCCGAAGTTGCGGGCAGCGAATCCAGCAAGCCACTCAGGCACAGACGACTCGTCGTAAGAGTCCATGTCGTAAGCGATATCGAACCAATGGCTGATGGCGATCTCAGCAGGCTTGATGTCACCAACATTGACGATCCAGATACGGTCAGCTTCGCGGTCCTTGGCCAACTTCATCTGCTCGTATGTTTTCTGAAGCTGGATGGTATCCTGCCACTTGAAGTTACGAGAGTCACCGACGTAATCAAAGTGGTAGTAGACACCAGCACCACCAGATCGCTTCTTCTCGTCGCCGACTGGGAGACGGCGAATGTTTTGCCAGTTGTCTTCGGTCCAGAGGAGGGTGACCCAGTCGGGAACCTGCATTCCAGCTTCAAAGTAATCCTGAACTTCCTTGTACAAGCACCACATCTGGGGTACTTCAGACGCATTTCCATGGATTTTGTTGAGAATGTCTTGCTGAGCATCAACAACAGCCTCAAGGACCGAGGTTTGAACATCAGCAGACATTGCTGTGTCATGATATCCGCGCATGCCTACTGTGACGACATTCTCATATGGCGCAGCGCGCTCGGCACCCTCGTAGAAGTAGTCGTAAAGAGTGGCGTTGTTGGTAGCCCAAGACCAGCCAGATTCAGCACCCTTGGCGACTTTGCTCCATTCCTGAGTGGCGCGGACCATGGGCTCGGTATGCGACGTTCCCATCACGATACCATACTCATCGGCCAGCGGCTGGTTGCGTGCGTCGTCCACGTTGAACATGCCGTTCCACATAGCCGGCCAGAGGTAGTTGGCCTTGGATCTGAGCAGTAGTTCGAAAACCTTGGAGTAAAATTGTGCTCCAAAAGGTGCGCCATATGGAGACAAAGGATACCGGTCATTCGCCCAACCGGTCAGGGCTGGTGCTTCGTCGTTGATGAAGAATCCTCGGTACTTCACGGATGGTGTCTTCTGGACTTTTGTCGTTTGAAGCAGGTAGATAGAATCGTGTTTCTTCGCTGGTACATCAGCGAACCAATGCCATGGGGAGACACCAATCTGCTCAGATACATCGTAGATACCATAGATGGCACCACGGCGATCGCTGCCTACGAAGAGTTAGCATTCGGCATCTATGATGGCCATTTTATACATACCAGCAATGACGAGCGCGTCACCAGTCATATTTCCAACACCATGTACCACAGTGCTAACATAGGATTCCCATTGACCTTCAACCCCGCTGACGTCAAGCTGTCCGCTTGATATCAAGTCATCGATCAGACCTGAGTTACCAATGGTACCCACAATGATAGTTCCTCCGGTAGCACTAGAAGCAGTACTGCCGCTAACGCTCCAATCATCGCTGATGCCAGTGACATTGAAGATCATCGAAGCATTGGCTGTTGCCGTTCCAGAAGCGGTGAGTGTTCCATTGGTACCGGTAACACGTCCGAAGTCGATGGCAAGGTCGTGAGCGGCGCGTAAAACACCAGGCCAATCTGCAGCATCAGCATGAATACTGACTGGTGAGCCACGAGAGGCAAGAAGAGTTCCATTGCCGGCTGAGGTTGTAACAGTGGGCTTGCGGAAGGCTTCAACAGCGGAAGCAGATCCAGCAAAGGCGACCGAGAGCGAAAGGGCGCCGACCACGGTGCGAGAGAGGAGCCCCATGATGCTTGGTCAGTAGTTGAGCAACGTCCTGAACAATGCCAGAAGGCTCGCGGAGATACCCTGCTTTTGAATGCTTCCCCAGACCATCGCCTCGTGATAGAGGCCCTTGCCCCCATAACCAAGATTCTCCACCAACCTATTCCTTTAATCAACTAGTAATGGTGCATATCGTAAACCACCTACCCGTCAAGTAGCTAGCAACTGCAAATCCAGGTACGCATGCAGTGCTGGCCAACGACGGCCCGATATGACAAACCCTAGTCGTTTACCCCAGCCGGGACCGGTTGTTCTGCATGGCTAAATTGAGGTGACGTACAGCAGCCAGTCGCGTTCTAGCTGCAAGACTTCTAGAAGAGCATTTAATGTGTCTTGGCGGTAAGTCTGGGTACACGTGCAGCATCCAAATCTCCGCATCCTTGCAGAACACATGGAAAGTCAGTGTAGGTGGAGATGCGTGATTGAGCGATGGTCGACAGGAATCCAGACATGCGGATGTCATGTCGCGGATGCTGAGACGACGGCGAAATTGTTCCGTGTAGCCTCATCGTCGCCCGACGCTGTCACCAGCATGTCAAGGCCTGAAGCTCTTCCAGGAGCGGAGATTTGCACCAAGGGCGAAGGCGGAGACTTGGAAAACGGGTCCTCGGCCTCAAGGAGAGTCTCCCCACGTTGGGTGAAAAGGCTAAATGCACTCCCCCGCAAAGGACCATGCCCATGTCAGCTAGCGCAGCGGCAACGCCAAGGATCGCGAAAAATGTTGGAAAGCGCGCCTTTGAATTATCCAAAGCAGCCGTCTTCGCCCTACACCGCAACCAAGTCCTAGTGGAGATCTCGCGGCTCGTACTATCGCTGTGATTAGTCTTCGGATCCCAATCACCCGAACAAGCTCTGTCCCGATCCGATTCGACGAGAATAGACTTTGCGCAAGCCTCCGCCCGCCTCTCTGCCCCACGCCTCACAACCTGACGTCCGCAATGGCTCAAGGTGCCGTCAAGAAGTCCAAGGCCGCTGCTCCGAAGAAGTAAGTCTAGCTCCGCGCTCGACCTCCCACGCGCTCCTGCTGACAACATGCTTCCAGACCAACCCAGCGAGTCCAACGCGGCGCCCGTGTCATTAAGCCCAAAAATGCTGCGATAATAAAGCAAAACAAGATTGTGCACAAGAGCAGCTCTGGGCTGATAGGACAGACCGAGAAGCTCCTTGCGCAAAAGGCCGGACATCTGGAAATGCTCAAGGGAGGAAAGAAGGACAAGAAGGAAGGTGGTGACAAGAAGAAGTCTGGTTGAAAAGTCGCCATGGCACCACCAAGTATTTGGCGAGGCGCAGAGACTTGTCGCCATGCAGATCCAAAAGCTCAGCATCAACAGCACGACTCGGACGTACAAGGGACTTTGCATGCGACAAACGTGGTCAGCAGTATGGAACCACGAGCCTGGTGTGATGCTATCGTGTAACCCAAGACAGGCCCCAAGTGGCTGCCTACGAAAACCGACGGCACAAGGTACACTTGGACATAATGTGGGAGTTGGAGCAAGCATACGGCGAACAAAGTCGTCTATTCGTAGGGCAAATGCTGAACTCAATCCTGTGAGTCTCCAAGTAGCATACCTAGCGCCTTGCCGTCACCAGAGAAATGAAAGGAACCGTATTCTCGTCGTGTTTTCAAATGATACCCGCTCGTGCAGCTTCGCCGCCTCCAGCATCGACGACTGCTTCCCTAGCCTTTCCTCTGCCTAGTCCTCCCTCTCCAACTCCCATCCGCCTTGCAACATAGCGCTGTGCAACGATGCCTACACTCAAGTTGATTGTCTCTTCCATCCACTCACTAACCCATTCTCTTGGATCCACGCCGCCGCTCTCGATAATCTCATAGATCTCTTGTGGTAGTTGCTGTTCCTCGCCCGCCGCCTCGGTGTTGGCAGGCGCATCTAGCCAGTCCACCCATTTTGACGGGAAAGACTGGCTGACAGACTTGAACGAGATGCCATGAATTGGATCATGGAGATAAATTGCAAACGCTACCTCTTCCTCGTCGTCCTTTGGCTCTTGAACTTCCGACTTCTCTTCCGACGACGATGTGGCGAAGAGGTCGTCTTGTGCGGGATAGCTGACGGCCTGAATTGCGATGAAAATGTCGCTACTCCGTACGGGGTTTGTCTCACTTAGGACTTCTGTAGCTTGTTTGGCAGCTTCTTCTACACCTCCCCTTGCACCGAAGAATTCATTCGCGTATGACTCGGCGCTGACTCTTGCGAGCTTGGTGCCCTCTACAAGCCCTTTGACTACTGAAAGATCGCGCTTGTCTGTGTGTCGCCACCATGGTCCGTCGTTCCAGCCTCCACCACCGCCTCGGTAGCCTTCCAACGATCCGCGCTGTGTTGACTCTGAGCCTCGCTGAATGACCATGAGGTCGCCCCCTTCTACTTGTGCCATGACTTGGGCAAAGGTCTGGTAAATGAGGGGGTCGAGCGAGGGGTATCCGATAAGGTCGTGTGTGATATGGATCTGGAGGCGTTCATGTTGTGAGATGGGCGGCGCGAGGGTATTCAGCAGGTTGGTGAAAGTAGGTACGGCACGCTTGCCAAGTTCGCCGCCTACGTTTTGTTAGACTGATATGTCACACAGGATGAAATGGAGTTGTACCAATGCCGCGAAGGGCCCCTACGTTCCCTCGTACTTGCTCTGCCCATCGTTGAGCCTCTTGGTTCTTCTGGATTTCCTGGTAAGCGGCCTCTGCTTGCTTCCTTGCAGTCTCAGCAGCTGCAGTGGCTGTGGATACGAGTCCTCCCCATCCGCCTCCCCACCAAGAACCCCCTGACTGCTTCTCCTCACGAGGCTCGGGTGCACGAGGTTTGACAGGCTCCTCTTCGGTTGGCGCAAAGCTCTGGTGGAAGGAACGGGTACTCTCGCCTGACTTTCTCGGTGGCGCAGGCCTGTTATCCTCGCTCGTGCGTGCCGAGCCAGCAGAAGAGGGAGTGGCCACGCCTGGGGCGCGGCGGGTGCTAGATGTAGTCGACGACGATGACACTTTGGGTGTGTTTGGTCGACTGACTTGGCGTGGGGCTGCTGGTTGAGACTTTCCAAGCTGCTCCAATTCCTCGAGGTCCTTTAGTGCGTCATCATCTTCCTGCTTCTGCATCTTCTGTCGTGGCGCGCGAGACCCTTTGGTATGCTTCGGCGGGGGTACGGGAGCCTCAGCCAACATCTCCAGCTCGGCGAGCTCCTCGTCGGCGGTTTTTGGCGGCATGATGGCCGAGAACTGGGTAGATTGGTCCTGAAGAATAGTCGCCCCAATGGCAAGTTACCCAGAAGGTGGAGATGCGTCTGTTGAGCGGATGTCACTACAATATCCAAGTCATGGCCGCATTGTTTGGACCATCTGACAGCTAGATGCCAGTCAATTTAGCGTCTCGCGGTCATTGGCCGCCCGAGCATGCGCCAAGCGCATCATGGTTCGGCTCGCTTTTGCTGAAGCAGCCACGCCCCGAGACAAAGATCATCACACGCCGATTCACTGACTATTCCATTTGACATTTCCTTTTCTTGATACTCTCTATCAACTGCTTGCCCGTGTTTGCGCACATTCATTGCTGGGGCGCAACGTTTCGTTCATCTTCTTTGCCTGCAGCTTTTGTCACCCTGAAGGCTTGCGATTCGCGCTACGCCTCCCTGGGCCCCTACATGGAGACATTGCCTCGCCAGGTACACACCAAAACTCAACACAACATTCATTACTCGCATTGGTTCACCCTACCATCCTGATGCCACGTCCAAGGGGTGCGGCTACGCGCGCAGCTCCACGTCGCAATTCCTACCAAGATGACACGCCTTCCCGGACTCGTGGGCGAGGAGCAAAACAAGCCCCATCAGAATCAGATGCGCCAGACACGGTTGCACCAAGGTTCAGTCCTACCAAGCTGAGTCCAACCATTACCAGAAAAACCACTCGTTCTGCCTCCAACATTTCTGGCAACTCCTTCGAAGCTGCACCTGAAATTTATGCCTCGTACGAGCATCCATTATTTATGGTCTTCGGCCTCTCTCCCGAGTTCTTCGATGGTCTCAAGAAGCATCACGGAAAACTTCCCAAAGAGCGCAAATCGCTCGTGGGATCTCTGATGGAGCGATCGCTTAGCCCAGAAGACGAATCTGACTCCGAAGAAGAGAGTGCGGAAGAAAGTGAAGTTGAAGTGCCTGTTGCACCTCAGCCAGCGCCAAGAGGCGGCCGTGGACGCGGTGGTCGAGGCTCACGTGGTGGACGCGGCCGAGGCAGTCGCGGCGGCAGAGGTAGCCGGGGTGGAAGGGGTGGGAGAGGAGGAATCACGAAAGCGACCGCATCCGCCTCAAAAGCTGCTCGTAATCCTGCTGCCATTTTTCCATTTACAGAAGATGATGATGATCAACCATCCAATCAGAGCACACCCAACGGCAATGCCAAGCAAACCATGCGACTACACAACCTTAACTCTGCGCAAAGTTCCGAGGATGAAAACGAAGAAGCAATTGAAGATGACGATAGCGAGGCTGAGTTTGATCGCATAGACGTCATACATAAACCATCAAGGACGCCACAAGGTTCTGCGCCACCTGGCCAGGACTCTTTCGACGACGACGCCCACACATCTGTCCTAGCGCCTGAGTCCAGATCTGAGCCTACGCCCAAGAGATCGGGCAAACTTGCGGTTCCCAAGATTGCTCTGCCGGACTCGGCTTCGCAGACGCCACGGGAATCCGCTTCAACACCTGCAGAGTCTGCGGTTCCAAAACTGCTGGATCCTGAAGAAGACGTCCTCTCCGAGTCGGATCTGCCCGATCCTTTTGTTGAAGATGCACCTTCTCCAATCGAGGCCGAGTGCGAAGATAGAGCAGACTACCTCTTGCAGAAGCGCTTCAAGCCGATGGCTGATGTACAAGCTGCTATTGCAGCTCTGACGAAGTTTCCGGCGGCGCAACGAAGTACTGAGAATTTATATGCACTGACGCAAAATGCGCAACAAATTCTCAAAGCGTGGCAAGATGAATACCTCATGTTAGATGCAAGAGTAAGTCACTGTCATTCCTCTACTCTCACCCACTAATAGTTCCAGACCGCACCTCACATGCATCCAGCCAAGAAAGCCTGTAATGGTGGGCGTATTCCTCTGGCCCCGGAGATTTTTGAAGACATGAAGGAGGCCGATCTATATGGCTATGTCTACGATCCGAAGAAGCCTCCAGGCTGCCAGGATCCTTGGGCACAGCGACCAGGTGCAGAGAAAGGTGGGCGGAGAGAGCTACGTACACGTCGCACACGTGACATGCTAGAATCAGCAGCTCCTAGCGAAGACGAAGGCGAAGAAGACGAAGAAGGTCGGCCATCAAAGCGGCAACGAAGGGCCACTCGCAAGTTCGATGGCACTGATACCGGGACTGGAGCCAATACCCCCAAGAAACACAACGGATGGGGCGGTGCACGCAAGAAGGGGGTCAGCCGATTTGCAAAACCAACCTCCGAGACACCAGAACCAGAAGGAAGAGGCACGAAGCGAGCACGAACAACGGCTAGTAATTTACTCCATCAACGCATCCAAGAGATGCGGGAAGAGTCGGTTATTGGCAGTTCCGGAGATGAGGAGTCCTCAGCAATGGATGTCGACGAATACACCGACGCAAACCCCAAGCGCGGACGTCCAGCTGGTAGTAAGAATGTAGCTCGGCGTAGCGACTATGGAGTGAAAAAGGGTCCACGAAAGAAGACGAGCGAATCCGGAACCCCGGTTCCTTCAGCACATGGTCTGAACGCTCCGCCGCCCGCGCTGAACTCAATGAGTGAAGGTCAAGGTCAGTTTACCATTGATGCCCAGCCTTTCCCGGATGGCATACCCTTGATGGCACCGAACTCTGCTGAGACGGTTTCCCAAGGCACATCACAGCACACCGCGCCACCTCAAGAGGTGCCGCTTGTGCATCCAAGTGAGTCTAGTACGCCTGATGCATATATGCTCACTGCACCGCTGAGCCAATACACGAATAACTATGTCGACGAGTCATCCCCGACTTCAGGTTCGAGACGAAAACCGCGTGTGAAGAGTGAGAAGCGAAGCCAGTCTATGACGATGTGGTGGGCTGAACGCAAGGCGAAGAAGCGTGAACAAGACGAAAAAGATGGAAAGCCTGCTAAGCCCACTCCCTCGCGCTCGAGTTCATCAAACCGGAGGGGTGCGCGGCAGTCTGGAGGCTCGGCAACTGGCGCGACGTCCCAACCACAGGCTTCAGAGTCGCAACAAGCATCTCCAATCCACCATCCTCAACATGCTCCTCCACAACACAGCCCTCATCATGCCCCTCCAGAAGCATACCTTCAGTACACTCAAGGTCCTCCTGGCCCACCGGGTCATTACATGTATGTCAGTGGGCCACCCCCACCGCCACCAGCGCACCACATGATGATGCAATATTCGCCACTTGCGGCGTTACCAACCGGCTCTTTCCCAAGTCCATATGCCCATCATCCGCCCCATCCTCATTCAAGTATTCCCCTTACTCAGCCTCCGAGCTCCGCGGGTGGACCATTTGGAGCTGGCCCCCGTCAGCTTGCTCCCGCACCCATGGGCATGCCCACATACCCTAGCCCGTACGGACCTCAAAGTCCAGCAGGTGGAAGGCCAAAGAGCAGTGGTCAGTCCTTACCGAGAACTACTGCTACAGGGCAGAATGGACAGCAGGTGCTGGCACCTGCTCCATCTCAGCAACAACCTCAACAGCCACAAGGGCAGCACTTCAGTCCGTATGCGCCGGTGAGCGCGGGAGGTGCTGCGGGTCGGGAGATGCCTTTCAAAGTCATGGTACCTGGGCCTACGCCAGAAAGGAGAGGAAGTCGTTAGAAACGGCTGTCTCTTGGTAATAAACAGGTTGTTGGAGCAGGCGATGAGAGTGATGATAGTATATACGTGCTTGATTGATTGATTACTTGTTTGGTTTGCTTTGCGGTGAGCAAAGCTGGGAATTTCTGTGCATGGTAATGAAAACAGGCTGTCAACGAGCCTTTGTATTATAGTAATCATACTGAAACTTTCACCTACACATATCCTGCGCCCAGTTCCTGCATGCATACAACAAGCTGATGCAAAATCTATTGACTTTTACAATCCATTCCCTACCTCTTCGATTGATAGTAGAACCGTGGGTTCCATCTCTATTCCGGCCGTGTGGTCTACCGTTGCAATGTTCTATTCGACCAGAGCTTATCTCAGTGACCATGTAGCTGGAGAAGCCTATACCACTAAGGCCTGGATTTACTAGACCCAACAATTGTTTGTTCAACGCACGCACATTCGTACCGTCTTAGATAATATGCTTACCAACATGCCCTACGGCTCACTGATGAATCTCTAAACCATCATCAGGCATATGTGAGCATACTTACGACCATTCACTAGTAGAAATCCCACCAATCTCAGCGCAATCTACACGAGTACCCAGTCTGACTGACCACACTTCCATCTGGACAATATGGGTCAAGAGCCTTCAGATGAGCTATAATTCTCTTCTCAACACAAAACTGGTGATCACCATCTCGGTGATAGGGAAATGAATCTAAGACACCCATTCAACTAGTCAGCGAGTACGAAGCAACTGTCGGGACAGGCTAGATCAAGTTTCAAGTGAATGCGCTAGATGAAGTGAAGAGAAAAGAGAGATACTTCACGTCACAAGAGGAACAGGTGTAGCACGTCAGATGAAAGTACATGTTGTAACTGAGACGATGAACAGTACGCTCATATCATGATATACGCATGATTAAATGGCAAGAACGCCAATCATGATATTGTGAGTATATTATCTCACTTTATCTGAAGCTTAAAACTTCGTAAAATTGATCCTATCCTACGGTCTCATATGGATGAACTACTTTCATATGTTATTTGACCTGATCACTGTCAGCACTCAGTTGCTCATGACCGTGAAACTCCTGACTCATATTTACCTAGAAACCCAGCCCTAGCGTCAGAAGAATATTTATGGGTGGCCGCGATGATACTTTGTCCAATCAGTTCGCCAGCAGCTTGAGCCCCTTACCACTCGGGACGCTCTGTTCGCAGGACGAGCCAGCCTTGGGAATCGTGTGAAAGAGGGCAGGGCGTGAGAGGGCATTCGCCGTACTTGTGCTTCAGAGAGCACCTCCAGCGTGCGCACTGAGTGTTGTTCTCGACGCAGTTGCGGCACTTGGCACCGTTGTCGCACGGCAGATTCTTGTTGTAACACTCAACGCACGAGATCACTAACTTGGGGAGTTTGCTGGTCCCAGAAGGTTTGACTACGTGCGCAGCGCCACGGAGAGACTCGCCATGGTTGGTGATCTTATCAAACGACTTTGGCTCTGGCTGAGTTGTGCCTCAATCATTTTGAGCTGGTTCCGCTGGCGATCGCAAGTACTGGTTTTCTCAATAAGCTTGCTCTTGATACCATCGATATCGGCTTGATTGCTCTTTGCCTGGGCGGCCTCAAGATCATCTTCTAACCCAGCGACCTTGAGCTGTTCAGCCATGACCTGGTAGCGTAGATCGGTTATGAGCTTCTCTCGCTGAGTCAGAGTGTCGGCTAGTTTGCGGGCTCGTTCGAGGTGATCAGCGGAGTTCGCCAGAGCGCGGGATGCCTCGTCCCGTTCGCGAGTCACCCGGTCGATGGTACGTTCACTCTCTTTCATTTTCTGCCTGAGGTTCTCCAGCTCGTGGTCTTTTGCGGAAAGAGCGTTCTCTGTCGTCTTCACATGTCCTTCCAACTCGTCAATCTCAAGCTGTTGGGTCTTGATCTTCATCTCTCTCTCAGACAATGATCGACCCATTGCTGCCTTCTGAGCCTTGTTAGCTTCGTTCTGGTATTTGAGTTTGCCGAGCCGCACGCTAATATCGTGATCAACGTCTCGAAGGACTGCGTTGTTTGTTTCGAGGGTCGAAAGTTGACTCTCTAGCTCCAGCTTCTGCTTCTTGATCGTGTTAAGCTCTTTGCCCAAGGACTCCCAGTTCTGCTTAGTCACCCGTACAACGGCTTCTTGATCGGATCGAAAGCCTGATGATGAGTACTGGAGCGATTCAGTGGGGGTGGGTGGATGGGTGGGTCCCACACCTGCCGGTAGCTCAAGGCCTGAGATGAGGAGCGGCTGCTTGCATAGTGGTGATGGTGAACGCCTACAACGATGATGATGGCATTTGCTATCGTCGTCGCTTTTGTAGCTGATAATTGCCTCGGCCAAAGCTTCTAAGTGTCTCATGTTCTCTGGACGGTACTCTGAGATCGGCCCGGAGGCGACAAGTGGTGGTGCCGCGAGCTCTTGTTCCTGGAGGAACGAAGCGACGGATTCGGTAGGCTGAAACGACCTTGCCAACGGAGAAAAAATGCTGGTGCCAGACTGGACACGACTGGCAAAACGAGGGCCTGTATGGCTTTAGCTAAAGGTCAGAACGATACGCTGTTAAAGCACCTACCATTGGGCGCGACAGTGAGCGGCTGCGGAGGTGGCGCAGGCGTCGAAATCGGTGTATACAGCTTCTTAGCCCTCATCATACTTGCAAGGTCGGAGAAGCTGTCACGATGAGTTGACTCTACGCCCTTGTTTGTAAGCGTCATCTTGCCGACGAGGCCGTTAGTAGTGCTCTTTAGAGAGGCACTGTCGCCGTCAAGGTCGATGAGATCGTGAATCATGGTTGTGTCACGAAGGAGGGAAAGAGACGATCTTGTGAGTGGACAGCTTTTATAATTGTGCCCGGTTGAGGTGAGAGAAATCGCAGTCACTGTAGCGCCAAACGTGAGATCAACTCTTGGGGGCAGGAGCGGTGGACGCGCGGCAACAACATACCGTCGAGCGAACCTAGATACTGGAACGTGAAGTCCATGCAGGAGCATGCAACACATGATGGGTGGAATAACGAGAATCAGAATCGTAGATGGTAGACGGAGGTGCAGGTAGTTTGAGAAGTCGTTCGCATGGGCAGAGCATGCCCTAGAGTATACGAGCTGTTTTGTCTTGTTAGTGTCTTGACTTGAACTACCTCGCATGCCTCCAGGCTATATGAAAGTCAGGTACGACTTACAAAGGATACGCATGGTATACTCCAAGTTGAGGTTTCTCTATAAAAATCCGACCGCATGCTTAGTAAACTTGTTCCTTGTGCTGATGGCTTCCTGGGGTCATGCCTGGGTATCAGTCTTCCTTTGGTTCATCACTCAGAGTTTAGTTCGATCCTCCAACAGGCTCCTTCTTCTTCGTATTCTTCTTAAGCGCGGTTCACTGTACAACCGTGTTCTTCAAACGAACGTATCGTGACTGCATAATCTCTAATTCCGTCAACGCTACTTCCCAGCAACTTCATCAGCTCTTTCCGGTGTTGTCAACAAGGTACACTGGACGGCAACTATAGATAGAATGAAGGCGGCTTCGACGATGACATCATGTAAGTCCAGTGAGAAGACAACGGTAGCGTCGTCATTAGTAGCGAACTATCCTACACATCCGTGTATATACCATGCACCATGCGGAAACTCAGACTGAAAACATCGCATATGGCTGTTCTAACCACGACAAGACGAGAGCATGATCGGTCTATGAACATGACTTGATAGTATGAACAGTGAAAGATTGCGGACGTGACAGCTGAAATGAATCACTGCGATAGCTCGACGATTTGCACAATTGTATTCCAGGCTCAACCTCAGAGCCATACTTACCATCTGCACATGCTTAAGCCTAAACCTGTGGCCAGTGTTTGAGATCTACTCTGACTACCAATCGCATCACAGATCGGAAATGGTACGAACGAATGACGAGGAACCGCCATATTTGACTTGTGCAGCAAAAATTCCGGAAGGCCATCAGGTGCGGATGAGATTCAAACACGCTGTCCTGATGGCAGTGATGTTCATAGGGTGTTCAAGAATCTTCTTGATCACCGGCCAAATCGCTTCAATTCCCATACTCTCAAAGGAGGATAGACAACTGCAGCCCATGCGAAACCGACAAAGTTGCCCATCTGATTACGTCAGTTACAAGTGGCTCAAGATCTCAGCTTTTACTTACATCGGCTCCGTAAGTTCCAACCTGCTTAGCGATTGGTCCAATGTACCAAACCTGAGCCATACACATGATTGCGCCGATCCAACCAATAACGAACGCTGTAAAAGCGGCGATACCGAGTGGTAGCTTTTTCTTCTGGTTCCAGACTTGCCAGTTGAAGCCGGTCTTGCGACGGAAGACCAAGTGCTCTTCCAGGATGACCGCGATCCAGACAGAGACCCAATAGCCCATGAGAGCTAGAAAGTTGGTGAAAATTTCAGCAAGATGTGCGCGTCCGGCTAATGCGCAGACCGTATAGATGACTACACCAACGGTATTCCAGATTACTCTTGGTACAGCACCCGCATAGCGTCCTAGTATCTGCGCATCAATCCCGGAAGAGTATGTAGGGACGATGAGGTTGGCGACAAGACCCAAGGCAACCACCACGCCGCAGAAGGAACCGAATGCGCCTAGCGGTTTGTACGCTTCGACTATGAGAGCACCTTGCGATATTCCATACGCTGCTTCCCAGTCCGTGTTGGTCAGCATACCGCATGCGAGGCCGATACCCAAGATGAAGGCGAAGGTAAAACTGCACATTAGGCCTAGCATGGTCATACCAAATATTTTGAATGACGATGCGTGTTCCGGGTAGTAGACGAAGTAGTCGGCTGCTCCGCCACCGTATGTGATAGCCGCGGCGAGCGTCAAGCCGAAGAAGCTGATGCGATTGCCAATAATAGTGTCTGGGTCTTCATCTCCGTGAGACTCCGAGGAGATGTTAAATTGCGGACCAGCAAGGCCAGCTAGGATGCAGAGCACAATCAGTTGCGGTAGCCAAGCCCAGCGCTCATAGTAGTGAAAGATCTGGTAGCCAAAGGTAGTGATAGCCCACGCGATGATGGCCACAATAATGATACCGACGACAACGGACATGGAATTGTCCGAGACAGCGGAAAGAATCTGTCCGGCGACTACACAGTCGATCATGCCTAAAGGTGCGTGTACCACGTCAATACATGTCTCACATGCAGCTGGTACAGGGACATGTCTTACCGTAGCCGAGCAGGACGATGATGTTGAGCAAGACAACGACCTTGGATGGCCACCAGCCCGTGATGTATCGTGAGAAGATCATAGTCCGATTTCCACCCTTTGGGCCAAACGTCGCGATGTAAGCCACCACTAGACAGCCAACGAATGCGCCGAAAACGCCGAGCAAACAAGCATCGAGGAAACCAAGGGCAAAGACAGCAGGACCGAGCATGCCCAGCGTGATGTTGTTCGCCGCAAGATTGACGCTGAACCACATGATAGCCACTTGGGAGTAGCCAAGCAGACGCAAGTCCTGTCGCTCCTCTGGCTCGACGCGTTCTATGCCACGCGCCTCAAGGTTGTACGCGACAAGCTGTCTCTCAAAGGACTTCCACATGTCCTGCCACTTGCTCTTTTGCGCCAGGTCTTCATTCTCAGTATCGCGTGCGCTGACAGGCAGTCGGGGCTCGTTGCTCGCATGCGGCGCAAATACAGATCTCATGTCATTAGGCGGGTTCGTGTTGGGTTCCATGACGACGGCGACCTACAGCCATTAGTAGCAGCCTCGGAGCGAGCGAAGCAAAGCATGAGTCCTTTCGCAGGCTTTAACCTGATCAAGTTCAGACCGTATATCTCAGATCGCCGCCAACAAAGACGTTGACGAGCGAACACCGGTCTCATGCGCTGTGCTATCTGACGTTACCTTGATCGGGCTTTCTGCTACTCGGATGCATCCTGGCTATATTACCGTACTTGTAAGGAGACAACGACGCGTTCTAGGAAATGAGAATTGGGTATGAAGAGGTGAATTGAGTGTCAATGGAAGCGAAGAGCGAAGGGGGACATGATCAAGAACCCCGCTATTGTGCCGTCCCGAAAAAAACTTGCGCCTTTCCCGTGTCTTGGAGCCCTCACGTAATTAGACCAGCTCAACTTGCTCACCATCTTTGAGTTGTAACCGAACGTTCGCGCATGCGCAACAGACACGCGTAGTGATGGTGATGGTACCATCGCAACCCTCCGAAGCCATAACTTCCTCCAGTTCACGCGGTGCAACTTCGGGTCCAGCCTCGCCGAGCTAACATCAGTACGTCAATGCTGCAACGACGCGTTATCTCTGACGGAGCTACAACTTCATCTTGCACCACGGCAGAAGCACTGCGGTGTCGCCGACGAGCACAGACGACCCATGGCGACGTCACCTTACGCATCCAGCAAGTACACGCGGCGCTCTTATCACCTCCGGCGTTTACCAATCATCTGGCTTGCTTCGGCGCTTGCCCGACCTTGCACACCATGCTCTTTCCATCCAGCTGCAGATTAGTCCTCTCTGTTCCTGCGTTTAGCATTTGGTATACCAATGCCCTACTTGGTTTTTCCACAGGCTATGACTCTATTAGGCAGGTCCGTATTTGCTTAGTGACGCATCAACATCGAATCATCGACATCCGCAAGATGCAACTCGCCGGTACTACTGCACCTCGAGTACAATTACCATCCCCGGTTCTTCTTGTGGAACTAATGCGGGGGAAGGTAACGGAGGCTAAACTAGACAGGACTACACTCGAGATATGTACCCTAGCAAGCACTATCGGATCAAGCAATAAGTACCTGTCGGGGTGCGTCAGTCTTGAAGAAGCTTTACGTTCATCCGAACCATTCTTTGGAGTTTATCCACCATGAGGCTGGCAAGAGCGTTACTCATGACCGCTGGTCTTGTGCCAAGACTAACCTTTGCTATGTTTGCAACTCTTGGGCGAGACAACAACAGCACGTGCAGGAAGACCACTGTCGCCATCATGTATGCTCTACTTATACAGTAGAGTCCAATTGGCTGACCGTGCGTAGAGGTGGCGGTGTTGCTGGTATCACAGCGGCAGTAAGTCTACATGAACATTTGTTCTGCACAGGAAGACGCCGGCAAGACTGAACAGCGGCCGGATGGATCGGCCCGTCCCACAATTACTTTAGACATGCTTCTTTATCCATATACTAACGATTTCCAGCAAGCACTTGCCAACCAGTCTGTTACTGACTTCCTGATTCTGGAGTATCAAGATCACATTGGTGGCCGCATGCGAAACACCAAATTTGGCTCTGATCCTAGCGGCAACCCTTACACCGTCGAGCTAGGCGCGAATTGGATTTCCGGATTAGGTGAAGATACCGTCGACGGCCCAGAAAACCCTGTCTGGACTTTCTCGAAACAAGTCAATCTCTCTAGCCCCAACTCTGACGCCTTCTCTATCGCGACCTATAATGAGACGGGTGCTGTAGATTACACGGATATACTAGATGAGTTTGAGGAGTACTGGAGTATCTTCGAACAAAGCGCTGGAACTATACTATCAGAAAACTTGCAAGACAGAAGTTTTCGCGCCGGCCTTTGGCAAAGCGGATGGAAACCGAAGGGCGACCCCGCACGCAAGGCTGTCGAGTACTATCTCTGGGACTGGGAGACTGCCCAAGTAAGAACTATTCAAGAGCAAACATCCCTTATACATGCTGATAGGTCCGCTCCATAGACACCAGAGGAGTCGAGCTTCGTTTACGGTATCACAGGATACAATCTGACTTACTACGCTTTCTCAGAGATTAGTAACTGTATGAAATTGAATTGTGGAAAACGATCTAGACTAACCCAAGCTTTCGACAGTCTGTACCGACCAACGCGGTTTCAATACGTGGCTCAAGCATCAAGCGTCCAAATTCCTAAAGCCCAACGATCCACGCCTCCTTCTCAACACTGTCGTCTCAAACATCACCTACTCAGATACTGGAGTACACATCACTACATCGGACGGCTCATGCGTAGAGGCTGACTACGCCATATCTACCGTCTCACTTGGTGTGCTACAAAACGACGCCATCACATTCGAGCCTAAACTCCCCGAGTGGAAGCAATCCGCCATCGCCACGTTCTCGTTCGGCACATATACCAAACTCTTCTTCCAATTCAACGAAACCTTCTGGCCAGATGACAAGCAGTTTTTCCTGTACGCCGATCCAACGACACGTGGATACTACACTGTTTGGCAGAGCTTATCAACAGAAGGCTTCTTACCAGACTCCAACATCATCTTTGCCACACTTGTCGACGAACAGTCTTATCGCGTCGAGGCACAAGACGACGAGACCACAAAGGCCGAAGGCATGGCCGTTCTCCGTAAAATGTTTCCCAATACCACTATCCCAGAACCGATTGCCTTCACCTACCCGCGTTGGTCGCAAACGCCATGGTCTTACGGATCCTACTCCAATTGGCCTGCCGGCACCACGCTCGAGATGCATCAAAATCTTCGCGCAAACCTAGGCAGACTATACTTTGCTGGCGAAGCAATGAGTGCGGAATACTTTGGCTTTCTTCACGGCGCGTGGTTTGAGGGCCAAGAGGTGGGAGAACGTATTGCAGGGCAGATTACTACAGAGTGTGTCAATCGTGGGAGTGGATGTGGATCGTATAACCGCTACGAGGTCTTGCATGGAACCACTGAGTTGTGGGAGGTCAATGCATTTAACGGAATGGGGACGAGTCCGTTCTTTCTTGCCAATACTGGGGAGGCAGAGTAGATGGGTGGCTGGGAGCAAACGCGGCCGCGTACGACATGGCGCTTTTGGAATCGTTTTGCTACACGTTAGGCGTATAATGACTCTTGGAGTCATCAATCAAGAGTGCAAGACGCTGGCAGCTCCATAATTCTTTCTTATCGCTTTTCTTCCTTCTCGTCTTCCGTTTTCAGCTCAAAGTCCGCCCAAATTGGCACATGATCACTTGGCTCCATGTCTTTTTCGCTGTCCATTGCTCCACAAGCCTTAACACATCCCTTCTCCCACGCCTTTCTCCCAGCGATAAAGTAGTCCACCCTATCACAACTACTTCCCCATTTCCGGCCTCGCGAAAATTACGTATACCGTCGCTCTTCTTCGTGCATCTTTCTCCAAACATCAACACCACCAAAACCATCATTCTTGCCCTTCCCATTACCATTCAGCAGCTTAGAATGGAAGTCCGCTCGATTGATAAAGTGTGCCTGTGGGAAGATACGTAACTTGGGATGTCCATCACGCTCATCAAGGGCAACATTCATATCGCCTGCCAACAACACATCCCATCCTTGTGTCTCCAGCTCCTTACATTCTCGCATTAGCAGAGTATGAAATTTGCGTTTCCTATCGTGCCGCGTGCCTATTCTGTCGCCGGTTGAGGGGTCAGAATAGGCGTTACCAGTTCCGTTCACAGCGCAGATGTTGAAAATTGCTAGTTTCGCTTCACTGGTCCTCGACTTGACTTCTACAATGTGGATGCGTCCTTCTTTATCCCAATCTACTGTTCGCATGGCGATATGATAAGTACCCATGAGATCGTGACGGACGATACTGCATACACCGTATATCTTGCCGTTACCTTTGGGTCCGCGCGCGTTAAATCTGTCGGTTGGGAGCGTAAAGTATGCATCATACAACGGGCCACGTTCATCGGCATATGCTAATTCTGTTGGCAAATAAGAGTTCAGGGCTGCTCTGACAGAATTTTGGGTCCGCTCGTCCGCAGATGCGATTTTTACTTCTTGCAGGAAGAGTATTGATGGCCATTGGTGTCGTTGTAGAAACGCCCTCAAAGACGCTGGTAGTAATGCGTGTTTTGGGGACCCATCCGTGGTGTCTATAGCTTTGGTGGGTTCGAAAAAGGATGTTATGGGCTTTTGCAAGAACGGAAGGATACCATTAATGTTCTACGAAAAGATACGTAGGAAGTTTGCGTTGTGTGGTGGAAGAGGTGCAGGAGTGTTTGCAGGCACTGTTTGCTGGGAAGCTGTCACAGTATCGGAGCTGGTCTTGCGTCGTTCCGCAGGCGGTGGACTGATATTGCGGTTCAGAGTGGAGTAGTGGCGGCACGCGGTATATGCCACAGCTATCGACGTTCGAGAACGCAGGATAGAATAGTCCTCACGATGGCGAATGACGTCATATTCTCTGGCCTGTCCGCACCGAGCTAAAGACGCACAAATGTAAGCCCAAAGCCTCCAGACTTGAGCAAGATGCAGGCATGTTCCATTGTACGCGATTGTACCCGACAACCGCGCATGCCCGTGGGCGGAGCGACGCGTCGGCCTGCTAGGATTGATTGGGCAGTGATCAGCCACATCATTCACTACCCCTCCAACTTGACAGCACGCTACAAACCTCTGCCACTTTTCAGCCACTCCTATCGTCAATCTTACCCTCGATCCTTCAATTCAACTCTTACCTTCAACCATCATATCTCAGCCCAACATGTCCTACAGACGCAAGAAGAGTCTCCTCATCGGCATCAACTATGTTGGTAGTAGCCACGAACTGAAGGGCTGCCATTCCGATGTAGACAACATGGCTGAATTCCTTTCTTATCGCGGCTACACTAACTCACACAAAGATCGTGTCATCTTGACTGATCGTCCTGAAGTACCATACGACTCACCCTACTTCCCTACAGGCCACAACCTCCTCGCAGCCATGGATTGGCTCGTCTCTGAACCTGGTTGCACGCTATTTCTGCACTACTCAGGCCACGGCGGACAAATTGCAGATGTAGATGGCAATAGGACCACGGGTATGGATGCTTCGATCGTTCCTGTGGATTTCGAACAGCGGGGTCAGATCTCCAGTACCATTCTCCATGAGCATCTTGTTACCTATATGGCCCGTGACTGCACTCTCTTCGTCGTCATGGACTGTTGCCACTCTGGTAGCGCACTCGAACTACCTTATGTCTATCGCTCCGATAGCGACGGGCAGATTAATTTGATGGACAACCTGAAAGCTGGGCTTAGGCTCGCCGACGAAGCTCGCGATATCATCTCCGGTGGCTTCTCCTATAGTAAAGTCGGCGAGGCGAAGGAGTTGCTTGCAGGTGCCAGCAGCTTCTTTAAGGGTCTGAAACATTTCGGAGAAGAAGAGGAGGAAGGCCTGGAAAGCGGAGAATTCGCGGGACAGTACGGGAGCGAACGGAAGATGGTCACAATGTTCTCTGGCTGTAGAGACGATCAAACGAGTGCGGATGCGCGCATCCAAGGAGAGCCGACAGGTGCAATGACATGGGCGTTCTTGGAAATGATGAAGAGCGATCAAAGTCCAAGTTATGCTGAGGTGAGTACTAAGCACAATGTTTTTGACCGATCATGGTTTGACTGACTGGCACACAGACACTCAAGTTCATAAGGAGAACGTTGGATGAAAGTGACTACAAACAGATTCCGCAGCTGAGTTCGGGATTGGATATTGATCTGGATGAGATGGCTTTGGTGCTTTGATCTCAGAATACAATCATGGGACAATGATTCTGCGTACGTAGACAATCAACTATAGAGGAAAACTCCAGGGCTCGAAGAAGCAGTTTTTCAACTGAGTGTCTTGTACATAGACCGAGGCCTTCTCATAGCAAACTTGGCAATTGACGCAGCTTGTATCACGCATGCACCGGTCAGTTCTTTCACAGCAACGACACAGTTTGCCAGTCTCTACAATATGGCAATAACACAGGGCCGAGAAGGAACAGGCAACCTTCCAATAAAGTCTCCCCGTTGTCTTTAACGTCACTTTAGTCACCCTCCCATCTGATCGTCCTAAAACAATATCAAATTTCAAGGATGGCTCAACCCATCGACCCGGTCCGTATGCGCATCTTCTCAGAACTCAATGTCCAATTGGCCCAGCACGACATCTCTAAAGATATCATGAACGAGACAGCCAAGCACCTCGCCTTCCTCTCACGCTACTACCTCAACGATCCCCACATCAATCCCCTCACCGTCAGCGTACCCATCGTCGACGTACCGGTCGTCAGCCCTGAAGGAGGAGTAAGTATGGCACACAAGATTGCTTTAGTCGTCCACGAGACCGCCTCGTCGTCTGCACCCGCATCTGCATCTGCATCAGCATCGTCCAGGCCGCGCATCCGTGTGCTGATCCAGACAATTGGTACCATGGGTCATCGGAAATGCCTAGTCAGTAACTTATGTGCCATCGCTGAGCGTGTTATCGGAGGGTTGTTAGATGGCGACGAGGATATGGTGGGCGCATGTGAAGTGAGCGGGAAAGGCAAAGAAAGGGGGAAGAAAGTGGGAAACAAGCCTGTGTGGGATGTCGTGGCTTGGGAAGATTATTGTTGAGATGCTAAGAAGCAAGGCAGAGGGCAGAAAGGAATAGAAAGGACTTTGAGATGTAAAGTTGATTGTTGCTTGGTTGTCCATAATCTTTCTAGCCAGTGGAGCTTGAAATGGTAGACGGATGATGAGAACTTCGCATCAAAATAACAGAGAAGAAAATCCAAAAGGTATCCTTAGCTAGAGCGACCCAAGCCATTTCCCATCACACCAAAACACCTGCCCGCTACCCGTCAGAAAGAATTTACCCATGAACAGTGCGACTGAAGAACAAACGCCTCCCAAATGCACTAAAACACCGCGATGAAGTGGCTAATCTTTTGCAACCTGGGTCCGGACTTCGCCCTTGACGTTCTCAGAATCGCGTTCTGTTTCACCCTCTTCCTTAGCTGCAGCAATTTCCTCCTTGTCTGCATTGTCTTCCATCTCGACATCTGCCGTCGGGGCAGATGTGGGTGCCATCGCTGTCGGTGCGGTGGGTGGGGATTCAGGTGGGGTCACGACACCTCCTGTGGGCGACTGAGACTGGTTCGGGTTATCAGCAGGAGCAGGTACAGCAGGCGGTGCATCCATGTCAATGTCACCATCATCATCTGCTTCTTGCTCGCCAGTAGCGGGAGTTTGCGTGCGCGACTTGGCGGCTGCGGATGCTTGACGTGTTGATACGGCGCTTTCACCATTGATCTCTTCCATGCCGTCCAGATCGTCCGCCGGAGCAGCGTTGGGATTAGGGAAGTCGGTGATGTTCCGCTTCTTCTTGGTACCAGGTTGAGCACGCACTCCAAGACTGTTTTTATAATCCTCGTCATCGCTTGCGTCGTATAGCTCGCCATCGTGCTCTACCTGCTTGTCGCGCTGGCGCTGTGTCATTCGTACGTCTTTGTTTTCATCGGCATCAATGTCATCGTCTTCATCTTCAGCGTCTGAGTCAGCCGCGCGTAGCAGCGACGTGGGTACATCGGGTATAGTGGTAAAAGCTTCAACCGACGGCCTTCCGGTTCTTCGGATGTTCTCGATGACGGCTGATTTAATCTTATGCAGGTAGTCGTGAGAGTTTGCGTTTTCCATGTTTGACGGCCGGACGTCGAGTTCGTAGTCGGGAGCGAAATATTCGTAATAGTCGTTGAAAGGCAGCTGCTTGGACATTTTGGTCGAGACGAGCTCTCCTGTTTCGTAGGCCCAGGTTCGCGCTACGTTTCTCATGGTGTAGCCACCACCTCCAAGTACGATGACTGGGACGCCAAAGCTCTTGACGTACTTGACACAGTTGGCATGGCCGTCCATGCTCAAGTTGAAGCAGCCAAGTCTGTCACCCGAAAGACTGTCACCACCGCACTGCAGGACGATAGCCTCTGGCCCATAGTATGTCATAACAGCCTCGATGACAGGCTCGAAGATGTTGCGATATGTGTCATCGGTGATGCCGTCGCGAAGAGGAAAGTTGACCGAGTAGTTTTTGCCGCTGCCGACACCAATGTCGCGTAGTTCGCCGGTACCTGGGAAGTACTCGCCATACTTGTGGAAGGAGACTGTCATGACGCGATCGGTCGTGTAAAAGGCTTCCTCGACACCGTCACCGTGGTGAACGTCAATGTCAATGTACAGCACGCGCTGCTTGTATCTAAGTAGCTCAATGATGCCCAAGACGATGTCGTTGACATAGCAGAAACCACTAGCCTCGCTCTTCTTTGCGTGATGCAGTCCTCCGGCCCAGTTGACAGCGACATCGCACTTTCCTCGGTTCAAGCGTGCAGCACCCTCCATAGTTCCACCAGCGCTGATGCCGCAGAACTCAAAAAGACCGTCAAAGACTGGGCAGTCGTCACCAACATTGTACTTGCTCTGTTCACGCGTGAAGCTTTCCATGTTGTCGGGTGTGACCTTGTGCAAAAACTCTATGTATTCATCTGTGTGGAACTGCGTCATTTCGTATTTGGAGGCTGGTTTGGCGCGCTGCTGTGTGTTAGCAGAGATGGATGCGGGCCTCAATCAGGGTTCTGCCTACGTAAATCTCCATCTTGGTGTACAGGCCATAGTTCATGATCAAGCTATGCGCCATGCGTATGCGGTGGGGCTTCATGGGATGTCCTGCTACATAGGCATAGTTGCCGACGTCGGAGTCGTAGAAGTAGGCGACCTTTTTTGGTTGCGACGCGACGCCGTTGTTCAAAGAAGCGGAGCCCGTCGTGGGCGCCATGTCGGTGGTAGCCATATCTTTGTCGGCTGCGCACAGCTATGCGACTGTGGGGGATTGCGGTGATGATGCTTTGGGGGCCGCAGATGATTTTGGACGGGATGTAACAGAGAAGGGCGAGTTCGGATATACGCAGTGCTCGAGTGTCAGCGATCAAGGAAAGGTGGAGGGGTCTGTAGGAGAGATGGCGGGAGCTCTAACAAAGACGCTCGCGCGCCATTGAGCATCCATGGATCGAGCTGCGACAGGGCACCCCTGCCTAGCCCCGGTTCCGGAACAACCGAATCGCCGCATCTGGCAGTCGCGCAGTTACGTGAGAGAGCTCGAGCATCAACAGCTTCATCATCACCGCCGCCTACCCAAACACTTGCTCCGCCCAGCCCGCCAACACGCTCGACTACTCTCCAAATACCGCACTCGCAAAACCTACAGCGCCATCGCCAACACACCACCATGGATCGGTTAACCAGAATGCTTGCCGCCGCCCAAGGTGGCATGGGCGGTATGGGAGGACCCCAAGGCGACACCAACCTGATCGACAACTCGGAAACCGTCTACATCTCATCGCTGGCACTGCTCAAGATGCTGCGCCACGGTCGGGCCGGTGTGCCCATGGAAGTCATGGGTCTGATGCTGGGCGAGTTTGTCGACGATTACACAGTACGGGTGGTGGATGTCTTCGCTATGCCGCAGTCAGGAACCGGTGTCTCTGTCGAGGCTGTAGACCCCGTCTTTCAAACCAAGATGATGGACATGCTGAGACAAACAGGAAGGTGTGTATTTACCCGTGGGACTCTTGAAGCCGCCGCCGCCACCGCTCCCATTATAAACATCCAGTGCTGACAAACACAGGCAAGAGACCGTCGTTGGCTGGTACCACTCACATCCGGGTTTCGGCTGCTGGCTGTCATCGGTCGATATCAACACACAGCAGTCATTCGAGCAGCTCACACCTCGCGCCGTCGCCGTCGTCGTTGACCCCATCCAGTCGGTCAAGGGCAAGGTCGTCATCGATGCTTTCCGCCTCATCAACCCCCAGGCTCTCATGATGGGCCACGAGCCCCGCCAGACCACCTCTAACGTCGGCCACCTCAACAAGCCATCGATCCAGGCGCTTATCCATGGCCTGAACCGCCACTACTACTCTATCGGCATCAACTACCGAAAGACTGCGTTGGAGGAGAACATGCTGATGAACCTTCACAAGCATGTATGGACAGAGGCTTTGCTCATGGACGACTTCAAGGGCGAGGGCGAGCGGAATACCGACAAGCTGCAGAAGCTCGTCACTATGGCAGACGGCTACGAGAAGCGTGTCAAGGAGGAAACTGAGTTGACCAAGGATCAATTGAAGACACGATACGTCGGAAAGGTCGATCCAAAGAAGCGTATGTTGAGATATACAGAGTACGCCAAGACAATGCTAACGACCCATCACAGACATCTCGGACGTCGGCCAGCAGCTGATCGAAGACAACATCGTCTCTGTCTCACGGCAGATGATCGACAAGGAAGCCTCAGTACCCAAGTCCAACTCACGGCAAAATGGCAACGCGTCTAGTGGTGACGACGTGGAGATGGAGGAGTAGCATCACATACCACAGCTCGGACGAGCCTTCTAGACTGGCATGAGCAGCTAACCAAATTTGCGCTCAAAGCAGACATACGATACAGTAATGCATAGAGTATGAGACAACGATATCACACAAACAGCCCCTATCCGTGGTGAAGCCTATCTTTGAATGATCCCGGATTGAATGCTCACGAGGCAGATAGTGACATAAACATCTAGTGTTAGATGGTTAATCATATCAGAACCATGATGTAGCGCCAAGGACAAGTCGAGGCCAGCAATCTTAATTCAAACATGTACATTTTCGATACCTCTATGTCACGTATAATATTTTTTAGGTGCATGATAAAAACAAATGGACAAAAACGCAACATCAGCCCACGCTATCCGTAAAATCATTTCTCATACGCCACCGCGACACGACAATGCGCCCTGTCGTCGCGAAAACCCTTGAGGGTTGCTTTGTTTGTGTAATCCGTCCATGACCCACGTCCTGTCTTTGGTATAAAACGACAAAACACCGCCCCATCCTTACCCAACTAACACTTCATTCCCATCATCCATGCGTATATTGTGACAATACAGAAACAGCCAATTATTACGATCTCTTTCTCAATCAACTCCGGTACGAAAAGTGGAAAGGTGGTTCCAGGGAAATACAAAAGTGATTTTTGGATTGGACGGAGGTTTAGGGCTTCGGTTTTAGAAGGAGTGTGGTAGGTAGGTGACTAGTCCGGGTCCGAAGGTAGCTGCAACAGCGCAACTCATAAAAGAGTGCTCTAGAGACCGAAAACTGGCCATCTTTACGTCCGGATAGTTCCTGCAAAATTGCTATGGTGAATGAGGGTTGCTTTCAAGCTGCAACTAAACTCGGAAAAACAACGGCCTGCCAGACTAAGGATGGCCATGCGGTTTACCTGACGTTTCCTCTTGATTCGACGCGTTCTGACTTATAGAGCGAATCTTCTTCGCATTCTCGTCATCAGAACTTGAGTGGCTGCTGCTTCCGTCTTCGAAGCCAATGGTTCCATCCTTGGACTCCCGGCGCAGTCTATCAGCCTTGTCTTTAAGGTATTGAGCTTGCTCAGCAGCTCTCTGAGCGCGGATTTGCTTCTTCCACATGGCGGCGTAGTGGCCGTTGCGATCAAGTAGCTCTTCATGCGTTCCCCGCTCCTGAACCTTGCCCTTATGCAAGACGAGAATCTGGTCAGCATGGGTGATGGTACTAAGACGATGAGCGATGATGAGCATAGTGCGGCCCTTGGCCAATGTCGTGAATGCTTCCTGGATGTGTTGCTCCGTCTCGGTGTCGAGAGCGGCAGTAGCTTCGTCAAGCATGATGATACGAGGGTTCTTCAGAATCGTGCGGGCAATAGCGACACGCTGCTTCTCACCTCCGGAAAGTCGCAGGCCGCGATCACCAACCTTGGTCTCATACTTGTCCGGAAACGTCATAATCTTGTCGTGGATGCTGGCAGCTCTACACGCCTCGTGCACCTGTTCGTCGGTTGCCTCTGGGTTTGCATACTTGAGATTATACATGAGTGTCTCATTGAAGAGCACAGTGTCTTGAGGCACAACGCCAATGTGGCTGCGCACCGAGTCGATGGTAAGATCTTCAACATCATGTCCATCAACCTGGATGCTACCAGACATGGTGTTGTAGAATCGGTAGAGTAGACGGAAGACGGTCGATTTACCTCCACCAGATTCACCAACAAAAGCAGTAGTCGTGCCTGGCTCGCAGTAAAAGTCGAGGCCTGTCAGCGCTGGCTTGCGCTGATCGTAGGCAAAGTGTACATCCTGGAAGCGAAGATTACCCTCACACGAGGCCAAAGGTTGGGCATCCTCCTTGTCGACCACAGTGGGCTGCTCTTTGAACAGCTCAAGCATGCGCTCAGAGTTGATCATGGCAGACTGGATCATCCGGTAAAAGGTACCAAAGAAGTTGAGAGGGCTTTGCAGTTGGCTCATATACGTGAGAAGCGACACAAATCTGCCGACCTCGAGAATTCCGGCCGCAACTTGGTATGCTGCAATGAAGCATGTGACGAGTAGTCCGATCATGAAAACCATGTTCTGTGTGATGTTCATGATGTTCAGCGATAACATGACCTTGTACTCAGCGTTCTGATACTTCCTAACAGCTTCACGGTAGCGGTTGAATTCGTACGCTTCGGCGTTGAAATACTTGACCGTCTCATATGAGACCATGGAGTCGTTTCTGCAAAGGTTAGCTAAATGGTGAAACCTACAGATGATCACTTACTTGACTGCATCTTCTTCTCTATCGGCATTGACCATTTCTCGACGGATCTCAGCGCGCCACTGCGCCATGCGAATGGTCAGATAGATGTACCAGAAGGTGATGATGGCAATAACCAGGGCGTAGTAAGCATCGAATCTGACGAGGAAATAGGCAATGGCAACGGCCAAATCGATGAGCATGGGCACCACTGAAAAGGTCACCTGCTCGAGGAACGTGTTGATGGAACTGCCCTTTCCTAGGGCGGATAGGACCTCGCCAGTCTTTTTGCCGAGGTGGAAGTCCAGACTAAGACTATGCACGTGCTCAAATGCCGCAACTGACAGTTCGCGATACGAATACTGCGAAACAGGAATCCACAATGCAGACCGCGCCGCACCGAGTAGGCCATTGCTACCCTGCAGAAAGCGAAAGCCAATGTAGAGCATGATGGCAGTCCATGGATTTCCTCTCGAAGGGTCCTTGAGGCGGTCCACAATCTCACCTGTGAGGTCTGGCACGACAACGTTGACGGCGCGCTGCGCTAGGACGAGCAAGAAACACGCGATGACTACGAGCTGCAGCTTGCGATCCTTGGAAGGCCAGAGGTAAGGAAAGAAGACGTGATAGCCTTTGATGTATTCCCACCAACTGCGCGCAGGTGCGCCAGTAGGCCTGCTCCAGGCGGGCGGTGCACCCTCGGTGTGCTGATGTTTGCCACCGACAGGGTGGACTGAGCCATATGAGCCGTTCGCGTGACCGTTCTCCGCATGACCGTTTTGATCGGCGCTACCTAGCAGGGAAGTGTTTTCAGATGGGCTTCCAGACTCTCGCTGGGATTTGCGCTGTGGCACTATGACAAACAGTACGTAGAAGGTGATGAGTGCGAGGAGCAGTAGGATGCGAAGTAGGTCCATGGCGACCTCGGCGGACTCCCACTGGGTCATTCCAAATCGTAGTCGCTTGGCGGGTGGGCCGGCGGTGGGCTCCTTGTGAGGGTGCGTGTAAACGGCAAACGAGAGGGCGACGAGGACTATTTCTAGGACTGTTGCCAGGCTCCATGTTGCCAGATGCGCCTCGGTCGGAGACGGCTTGGAATCGAGGAGGGAGATGAGGAAGAGACAGTAGACGAAGAAGGCGCCGACGAGGTAAATCTGGCCAAGTTAGCACATGGTGGAAGGCGGGTGTGCTTGTTGTTGCTCGCTACCTACCACGACGGACTTGCCAGCCCACCAGTGCTCCTGCGTCTCGGCCAGAGCGTGGGCAATGACTACGACCGAGTTGCCGACAAAGGTGAAGGCCGTGGCCAGCGAGACCCATTCAAAGACGCGCTTCTGGGTGTGCGTGACATCATCGTGGACCAGCTTCTTGACGAAGTTGCGGGTAGGATCGGTGGCAGGAAGCGGCTTTCCCCCAGGGCCGGTTGTGGTAGGTTTGGCGATATTAGAATTAGATTTAGAAGCGGCAATGCTGCGAACGGTGAAGGCAGCCAGAAAGAAGACGAGCATAACGATGGGATAGGCATATTGCAGGACGGCGATGGCGTTGCGCACAGGGCCGGCATAGGTCCATCTCTCGTGGTCGTGGTCGCTGTGGGCGGCGGAGAGGTCGCTCTGGAGCAGCGGACCGGCCATGATGGAGCTTCTCTCCACGGGCATGTGAGGCCCTGATGCGAGGACTCACGGGTGGCAGAGACGGGTGGGGGACGAGGATAGGGAGGAGGAGATGGAGGTTATGGAAGAGAAACGCGGTGACATGTTGCTCGCTGAGACGGTGCCATGGGCGAGAGAGAGCTAGCACGAGTAGACTTGTGGCGCACATGCAGCAGGCATTAGGCCTGTCCGTGCGCGCCGATGATGGATTTCATCCAGACCTCGCCATAACCCCGGCCTGCATGCTCCCAGGGACGCCGGGCGAGTCGTGCACCATCAGCGTCGGTCCTGCAGCAGCCTGCAGCTCGTCACACTACCACGGCTGCTACCTGCTACACTGCACGCTTCCTGAGCTCTTGACCGTCTGCACCGCACCGCACCGAGGCGTGTCGCTACCAAGTCACGTCTTCCAGCAGCGCTCAGATGACTGAAAACCGTCGCACGTCAGCCGTCTCGTCGCCCAAGATACCCCCGGCGCCGCCACTGCCACTGCCCAAGCAAAAGTCGCGCTCGTACTTTGAACGCTTCGTTGCGCAGCCCTTGACGACTGCCTATGGATCCCGCCCACCCAGTGTGCATGCCCATGGCCCAGATGGCGGCCCTCCGAACCCTCTAGTGCCCAAGCTTGCCGGGTACGTCTTCACTCCGATTGCCGCCCTTCTGATTGGCTGCCCCTCTCACCATGATGCTCTCCTCCTGCTAAACTCTGCCTCCAAGCATCCGCACAGGCTATTCCCAAGATGCAAGCCACAAGACAGGCCTCGACATCTCTGCCCTCGACATCAACCGTGAACGTACCCATGCCGTTCTCGCCGGTAAGGAAATTCTAAAAACTGTCCGCGTGCAAGATGCCAAGATCGTCGACGAGACCAACCTGCGTGCTGCTGTCCTCCACTATGCCGACTCGCATGCCCGCCAGCGCGACGGCTTGAGCATACACGACGTAAAATGGTCCCACGGCCAGTTCAGCTCGCATATCGCAACTGCCGCTGCCAATGGCAAAGTCATACTGTACGACCTGAACCGCGCAAGCGTCGAGCTCACCAGACTGCACGAGCATACGCGTCAGGTACACAAGCTGGCTTTCAACCCTCATCAAGGCCATCTGCTGCTGTCTGCGAGCCACGACAACACCGTTCGCCTGTGGGACCTACGCGACATGCGCAGAGACGTCACCGTCTGTCGCAGTCGAGACCACTATGCTGGCATGAACGGTGGCATTCGTGATGTTCAGTGGTCACCTACTGACGCTGTAGAATTCGCTTTCGGTACTGATAACGGAACCATCCAGCGATGGGATTTCCGCCATAACAAGGGTCCTAAGCAGAAGATTACCGCTCACGACCAGCGCATCTGCACCTCCATCGACTGGCATCCAGACGGCAAGCATCTAATCAGTGCTGGCGTCGATCGAACGGTCAAGGTCTGGGACTTCTCCATCACTGGCCGCCGCCAGAAAGCTGCTTACGTCCTGCACACACCGTTCCCAGTCTACCAAGCGCGCTGGAGACCACCGTACTGGTCCGACGAGTACCACGAGAAGGGCGCCTACCAATGCACACAGCTCGCCACGTCTTATGATCGCGAACACTCCGTCATCCATGTGTGGGACTTCCGTCGACCGTTCCTGCCATTTCGGGAGATTAATAAGTTTCCTAGTGCTCCCTCCGATATGCTTTGGCACTCGCGTGACACCCTGTGGACTGTGGGGAAGGAGGGCATTTTCCAGCAAAACGATGTCCATCACGCCCCAAAGACCGTAGATCGGCGCAACCTGCAGTCTCTTGCAGTATCGCCAAGTGGAGAAGTCGCCGCTGTTGCCCAGAAGAGGTCTCGGCAGCCGTCTTCTACAGGCTTGGCATATCCCGACGATACGTACCTTGGTGATCCACGTGCAAGACGCCGCCATAGCCCTGAGAAAGGGAGTCTTAGAAGCTCAGCGGACGATAGCTTAGATGACAGCTTCCTGATGTCGTCAATGAAGCGGCATCATGGTCGCACCGCCAGTAACAGGTCAACCAAATCGTTTAGCAGTACCCCGCCCTCTGACATTGCACCCAAAGTCATGTTTCTCAGTGATTCTATGGTCGCCTATAGCGAATCATTCAGACCAAATCAGGTCGCAATACGAGGCATATTGCCAGGCGTGGCCAACCCTCAGATTTTCGAGTATCTCGCACAGAAGTATAAGACCATACCTCTTTCCGATCCACCTGACTTGGATTCCTTCCTCCGGCTGGAGAGGATCTTTGAGCAGAATGCCGAGTACGCACAGCGGGCAGCCTTCTATAGGCTCGCGCAGGCATGGCGACTCGTTGGTACGTCCATTGCTGTGGCGACACGACGACGTGCCGAGTCACACAGACAGCGAAGAAGGCTACAATCGCAGAACACAGCGCTCCGACAGTCTGAGAAGATGTACCAAATGTCCTCTGAGCACATGGAGCCACACGAAAAGCGCTTGACGATCCCCCCAAATCCTGCAGTGCGAGCTATCTTGGGTACGCTAGAGAAGCCGGCATCACCGTCCCGATCGCCATCGATGCGAGAGAGCACGTCCAATCTCGCAACCCCTCTTGCTCGTCCAGTCATGAACCAAGCTGTCAACAATACTCATAGACCAGACTTGCTCGATATTGATCAGGAGGACATTGATCAGCTTCCGCCCGCTGTAACTGGACCACCTGTCGATGCGAACAAAACACTTGCACCGTCGCAAAGAACGTTCAGTGGACCACAATGGTACCACTCGGGAGACGACATTGACGAACGCCGTGCTTTGGTCGGCAGCTACCGCGCATCGCCCCGAATCCCATTGAGTCTCGCGCCGAACAGCGCACATGGCGCTAACATGAACGTGCCTCCCCCACTAGAGCGACATGATTCTGGTGAAAGCTTCACCATGTTCTCTGCGTCCTCGGATTCTCAGAGGGGCAATTCCATGCCAAGCTCCTTCGCTAGTACCAATTCGCGAGTAGGCCAGGAGCAGTCTTTGTCAGATGACTGGCAAGCTGTGCAGGAACACTCCAGCTTTGGAAAGCCAAGGAACGCTGGAGATCGAGAGTTAGGCAAGAGTATCTCGATATCTCCAACAACAGTGCCTATTGGCAAAAGTATCGCTCATGCAAACCAGATATATCCACAAAGTTCCGCGGATGGGTTTGACAGTGGAGAAAGAGCTGTTCGCGATATGGAACATCTCCGACGAAATAATCAACTGCTCCGTCACGACAGTTCTGATTCCGAAGCGCTCACGAGTATCTCCTCGTCATCGTTCGAATTCAATGCTGAAATGGAGGCAAGCGGAACCATTGTGCCTGATGTATTCGAGGACGTGAGATCGCCGTACGTCCCTAAGCCACCCGCTCCATTACCACATGTGTCCGGGGGTGCGCCTCCGATTCTCGACCCAGCAGCCGAGGAAGGATTACTGCTGTCTGATTTTCAGGCTGTGCACGTTGATGCCGAAGTTGGTTCCCCCTATTCCGTGATTGGACTGCTGAATCATCTTCTCGATTACCATACGGAAGCTTCGGATGCACAGTTCAGTTCGATTCTCCTTTTGCTTCTAGCTCCATTGTTACCACAAACTCACGGCCCCACTGATACTCCAGATGTTCATGTGGGAGACGTCTTGAACGCCTTCAGTGATACCTTTGTCTCCTTAGGTCTAACTCAAGCACAAGCAAAAGCCATACTCTCGATGCAATTGAGCCAACTGATAGCTACTGGTATCAATCCCTACCAAGCAGAGTCCATCCTTCACACCTACCATGCGCAGCTACAATCCTTGTCGCTATTCAATTCCGCCGCTACCCTCCGTCGATTAGCGTATCCGACATATCCTGCCGTCTACGAGCAAGCGCTGAAAGAAACACAAGTTGGCCTACTGTGCCTAAGCTGCAAGTCACCGATCAACAATCCTAGAGACAAGATGCGATGCGAATCATGCAAGCGAACGCAGGCACCCTGCCCGATTTGCTGGGCCAAATACCCGGCTTTCGAATCGATCACCGCAAAGAAGAAATCGAAGGCGAAGTCGCGCTCGGCCTTCAAGGATAAAGAACATAAAAGACAACGATCGTCCCTCATGTCGAATCCAGACCATGATGACGATCAGGTCGCGGATGGTCCCTCGCCGACCACTACCGCCAATTGGTCGCCGCCTGCAGCCACACTCTGGACGTGGTGCCCACTTTGTGGACATGGGGGGCATTCAAATTGTCTATCAACATGGTTTGCTGACCCGGTACTATCAGATGGTGCCTGTCCGACCGAGGGCTGTCTTTGCGACTGTGTCCAAGGCAAACGCCGCGACGCAAAGATTCAGGAAATGCTACTCAAGAAAGCAGAGAAGGACCGATCGAAGATCGTGCGCAAAGGCGACGATTGGAAGGTGGGGGAGAGTAAAGCCGTGTCCGCGGTTCGGAATGCTGCTCTTGATACTATTCCAGATCAACAGCAGCCGAATTCTGGGACCACAACACCGACTCGTCGATGAATGAGGAACGTCGCAGTCGTCCCTATACAGTGCGATATCCGCAGTGCGACACTTTCCGGCCCGCGACAATTCTCGACCACTGAGAATCGGCCCGACGACCACCATCCACTGTGCACACCCATCCACTTACTATCTACGTCCGACCCGCAGAGTCCGGTCTGATATCACCACACATCAAATTCTGCATCCTTTCTGTCGAAGAATAAGTCGGATCCGCACATTTCAATACGTCGGTGTACATTGATGGAGCTGCCCGTATACTGCATAATCACACCGCTTGTATGCGCGCCAAGACATGTAAGACTGTCCCCCTTTGAAGCGGCAGCCCGCTTCCCCGGGATGCGGGAAGCTGACTTGAAAGTACGTGGGTCTGCCACGTGTATTCTGGTAGCGAGCGGGAATTAATGTGTATACTACGTACTTGTTCGGCAGTTCGGCGACGATGCTTGGGTTTGGGGAGGCGGTGGGTATTTGGACAGCGGCAATCTCTGAGCGGACCTGAACCGCTATGGGATTTATCAATAGCCGCGCTTACAGCTATGGATTTTCCTCAACATTATGTCATCATATGGCGTTCGACTGCGGCAAAATCGAACTTGCCTTACTTCGCATGGATGGTACCTTCCGCGTGTACTGTATCCACTCGGAAACAAAACGTAGCCTAGCGCCCTGCAGCCCTACCGTTGTCATGCGACTTGCACCCATTCAATCATATTACAAGGTGTGTATAGCCGCATATACTTCTAGACGGGAAAAGCAAAATACTTGAGCCTAGAGCCTCAATCTCTTGAAGGTCATCAGCTCATGTTTAGTAATTCACGCTGGCATCGAGTTTGATGATAGGTCCGTCTTGGAATGCGCGCTTTTTGTGTGGATGAGGTGTATAGTATCACTTGGTCCAAGAGATACTATATTAGCTTCTCGCTTTTTTTTTTATCTCCACGCAATCTAGGAACATGAAGAGAGTCAACGCACCGACGTTACCGAGGATCGGTTGATCCTCCTTCATATCCGGCCGTCCAGTTCAAGTGATCTACGTGAGGCAGACGAAGACTGTACTACATGACCAGCCCTCAGTACCACACACATGTACCTTTCGCCTCGTGCCACACCCTATGCACGCACATGCAATGCACTCATCTGATCGGTCGCTAAGCCTCGTGATCGGTGAACACCCTGTGCATTCCCAGCGGACCGCTGCCAAGCATCGTTGCTGCATCCCCGCAATCCCAGTGATACAACATACGACTCTGTTGAGGATCAGTACTGCGCGTAAGATCCATGCTGCAAGGATTGTATGGAGAAAACTCTTCAGCGACAGTATATTGGTGGCTACCAATATGTCCTGGAACTAACAGCATGGAGCTTCTTCGGCACCATCGGTAACCGACGTTTAGTTGCTGCAAACTGATAGACGCTGGATACTTGTCTTCCGGTACTGATAAGTATCGTCACATGTAACCTCAGTACTACGAGTGGGTGTCCAGACTTCTGCTCTTTTACGTCCAATGTTACACAGCAATCGCACCACCCGCATTGTCGGGTCCACGCTTAGCAGGTCATTGGCAGACGTCGTCCGTGGGGCTTTGGGTTTTAGCGAGGTGTGGTGGGCTGGCTCGGTACATTGGGCCAGAACACAGTGACAGTGCCCGCCTTACATGCTATGCTGCTCGATATAGGGGGTCAGGTATACTCGCGTCAGTTTGCACGCTGTGCCATACTGTAGTGTAGGCTTCAGGGACATCCACGTTGGGGCTTGTATGTTGTTAACAAAACAATTTCCTCGCATGCAGCAGAGACACAGTGCGTATGACCACGCGGCCGTGTATTACAGGCTCTTGCTCTGTGTTGCGTTGGTACGCTATCCATGTACATGTCGCACACAATGCCTGTTATGAGTTTTGACGGTTCTCCCATGCGGATGTGGTGCGATGGGTAGCAACTTGGGCAGCAACGGAGAATCGGGGCAGGGAGTAAGTGCTTTTCTGCAGGCGTTGATCCATGTACCTAGAAACGACGCGTAATCAGTTTGCAAAGTAAGCACCTGTACCAATGTATTGCCAGTATAGCGAACATGAAAGCAGCACTCCCAGCCGTCGTCATGACTTCACAAATTCGACAGTACACATCACAGCCGAGTCTTGGCGGAGGCTGCGGAGGCGCATGAGACGTGACAGGGTTTGTGAATTTCATGGTATTCATGTCTCAACCGGTTCCCATTCCTCGTGATATCGTTGATCCGCAGGAGAAAGGAGATGAAGGCCTAAGTCGCCGTGAAATGCATGCCTGCGCCCTCGAAGGGCAGTTCAGATTCCGAATTCCTGCTCCCAGTCAGCCGCAGCCCAGACACCTCACCCGAGTCGCAATGTGCATACCTCAACTCCATATCCCCAACCATTTACCGGCTAGCGCTCCAGACGGACTTGAGGAAGCCGTCCTTCTGTGCGAGCCTGTTGAAGCTGTCGTCGGCCTCACCCATGGCGCGAACGAAACCGCAGATGGCGTAGGCCTGGTTGTCGCCGGTGTAGCGGCCGTTCTCGTCAACCTTGCCAACGCTGAGCTGGACAGAGGCGTGGTCCTTGGCCCTGATGATGCGTCCGGTGGCCGACTTGGGGGATATTAGTATCGCGTTTCGGGGTCAGGTAGCTAGTTGTGGGATACTCACGCACTGTATCATGTTAGCAGACATTCATTGCGATGGCATGCATTTGGCTTACTTTGCGGGGGACGTAAAGGTCGACGAGCTCTCCGCGTTCGTTCTCCATTTTGATCGATTTGTGTGTTGACGGCGGGTGGTCTTGGTTGAGGCTTCGTTGGTGGTCGATGTCGTCGGTTTGCGACACTGGGGAATTTCGAGTGTCGCTTAGCACTGGTGGTTGGCGCTAGTTCTGAATGCGGCTTAGTCTAACACTCCCTTCCGGAGCTTCTGTCGCGTTCACTGTCATGCCAACTATGAACAGGTGGTGCATTGGTATGATAATGTGGAAGCTTCTTGCAACAAGCTTTGGGGTCATAGTGGACTCGTCAACTGGGAATCGCCCAGTAAGGGATTGTATATCGAGCCGTCTGCGTGCACCCCGATGGTATGAGACGGAGTACCATACCTATTTCTCTCAGTGCATGAACAAAGGTTGGAAACACATATAGAGTGCTAGGCTCCTTCTCAAGATCATATCTCAGATCTAGTAGGCGGTTGTTGTGCCAATTGCGGGTTTCGGCCACTACAAAGGCAGGATATTCACAACAAGCATTCATATCGAGGGATGTTTTTTCCAGCGACGATGCGACGCTGTACTCCTATATCAGCAGCTACATTGATGCGTCTCTGCTTTCCTGTAGTCTAAGCCCGATGGTGTGTATAAAGGTCCGCCACTTGCCGTCTAATCATAATCTGTAGTTGCAAGCCACCCTAACAGCTTTAAGGTCATGCGCCTATCGTAATGCTCGCAATGCTGCCGTGGTATCGGGCAGAAAAACTCTGGTGTGCGATGTTCGCAGGCTTGGCAAAAACATCAGGCGCGCAGGGTTATCGAATCTCATCTATCCAAATTCGCTCGACCATTTCCGCTACTCCTGGACTACCACAACCTCTAGGTGGGGATGCAAAAAAGGGTGCAAAAAGCAAGATGCATCGGCCGGGAATCGAACCCGGGGCTAGCCGAAACTGTCCTGTGATGGATGGCAACGGCTAATTTTACCACTAAACCACCGATGCTGGTGATCGAACTGATGTTCAATTGATGGAAGAAAGTCAAGCAAATGCAATTATATATATTAGCAAAATCATGAATCCGACCACGGGAATGCATCTAGCAATCTCAAGCCTACAGATGCGGATGTAGGTGGAGTCAGACAGCGGTAATCCGAGTGGGGCTCGCAACTCTAGACTTTGAACTCTGTTACTCTCCGCCTTCACGGCAGTAGCTGGCTATCTTGCTCCGTGGTGCAATTGTTCTTGGGCTGCCGCAACACGACGAATGTGACACTTGGAGTACAACGGCATTTTAAGCTTGTGACGATGTGCAAATCTGCTTAGGATACTTGCCACTCCTTATTTCTCTAACATCAATATCATCATCAGGCTGCGCATGTAAAATGTGCGCACTAGAATCGTGAATCTCTCGTACTTATCCTTGCTGTGTTCTTAAGTGGCTCGGGCTATGATATCTCGATCTATGCTGCACTATTAGACTGACTCAAAGGACAAGCTTAGCACATTCAAATCTTGTTAAGAATATCGGGAAGGTAAAAGAGTTCTAAAGTTTGAAAATACACTAAAAATACAAGCGATTGCTATCGAATGTTACATGAATGCACATAAACTTATCTTACAACCGACAAAGACTACTCTGCAGCTCTTTTTACTAACACGACCATCCTCTCGATATGTTGTATACAAACATAATATGCAACGACCCAGATCGATCCTCGTACACGATAAAATCAGTCTTCTGATCCAGGGACAATGTTTGTACTTCAGAGTTCAAGCCTTCGCAGGCCCTCGGTATCGTCATAAAGATAGTGGTTTACGCAATAAAGTCCCCTCGTCGCTCAGATAATCGGTTTCGTGTTACATGAGCCAATGTTCGTTGTTTGTTCCGAGGACTGAGAGGACGACGGAGGTGTGCCATAAGTCTGCATTTGAGCGTTCAAGATTTGACGGTCGACTCCTCGTTCTACAGCCCGTGTAAGCTTTTCGAGGCCTGTCTTGAGATTTCCGCCGATAATGGGTTGTTTAGCGGTTGCTATATTTGGTGTATTTTGGTCGCGTTTCGACGTGGAGAGAGTAAGTGCGCGACACATGGTACTGCGGAGATACGGGGTTACTGCTGTGGAGACAGTAGAGTTTTATACTGTAAAGTGTGGATTGTCGAATCTTGCTGGATCTAATAATCTCCTGTATGTGTGGAATGGACACGGCATCGAGTCCATGGGTAGCACTTATATAGATTAGGCTCTGTCTGATCCAGTTGTACGCGTATTCGTAGACTGCATTGCCCGACTCTTCCAGCACTGCCTGCGATACGTCGCAGCGGCTTCGCAATGTTGGCGCTGAAGGTGGCTGAGTGATTTCGTAACCTCATATAGACAACCAATCGGATTTTAGCGCTCGGATCCGGCGATCTTCCTCCCATGAAGCCGATGGCGATCTTTGAGGCACTGCAGCTCGGACATCGTTTGAGCTTACTCTCAGGACCGAGTCTTGTGGCACAGTTTCGACATTGTTTATCAATCCACCTGGACAGTAGTCAGAGGCCCCGCTGCTCGCCAGCCCTGTCGACAGTACGGCCACAGAGACCCGAGCTTGCATGTAAACCAGCATCGGTATGCAAGATATTGTTGGTGATAGTCGCGGATGTGGTGAGAAAATCACGGCTAGGAGCGACGGATGATCGTTTGATCATAGGATGGATCCCGGGGATCTCGAGCATGATCATACTGCGGCCAAGCTCTGGAGACATCATGGCTGACGTAGTCCCGCTCAGGCCTAATCATTCGTCAGCGATTGCAGCTGCAGCAGCTCTACACATGACTTTACATGAACATTAATTCCAACTGCATTTTAGCTTTCCGGGCTTGAATCTTTACAACTCTGGAAGCAACCTCTTCGAAAAATGGAGGTAGGAATATTGCTAGTGTGAGTTTCTGCAGATTAGGAAAACGCGAGCTTCGCGACGCAAGATTCACCAGCTGTGACAAACACTGAGCTTCGTCTGAGTGCATGAGATTCCTCTCCTCGGGATTTAGGTTTCCCGGGGCAACGATATGACGCACGTATAGTGTACGTAAGGACGTAGGTAGACACGAAGGTTCAAGTAACAGACTTCTTAGCTTGTTTGTTTGGTTAGCCTTTTGCAAACAGATTGTGTCTATCTTGAGATTCTCTAGCCGCGATGCTTTCAGTATTTCCCTTGCACCGAGGCTGTGGCCTAAGACCTCAAACTCTTCCGAATGGCCATAATCATCGTTGTACCCAAAGCTAAATTCGCGAAGAGTTGTCTCGAAGGCGTGCTTGAATGAGTAAACGAGGCAGCGGAACGTAAAGCCAGTCAAAATAGGAATGTGAGTATTCCACTGGTAGTTGGCGTGCAACTTCAAAGATTTCAAGTTGCGGAAAACCGCCGCGAAGATCCGGATTTTTTCGCTGAGTTCCTCCCCATCCTGGGGCTCGAAGAAAGAGAGGTCCAGGCTAGTGACCGTATTGTTCTCGAACTTCCAGTCGTCTAAAGACATTGCCACGGTCTCTCTCGCTGCAACACCGGAGAGGCGCAGAGTGGTCACGGCCCGTAACTTCAATACTGGTACAATATCTGAAAGCCCACATTCTTTGAAGGAGCCCATGATGTCCAAGTCTAGCTCTTGTAGATTGGGTAGGTGCATGATGAAGTCTTGAATCTCATCAGCAACATGACAATATTGCTCCACGAAAACGGCCCGAACGTGTCGTAGCAGCTCAGAACGGGTGTTCGTTGTTCGTAACAATTTTTCTCCATTATTCGCGGTCACGATCAGAGAGCGGTAGATATACGGCTCTACAATGCGACAAAATTTACGGGATACCATCGATAAGCTGAGAAGGCCGTTGTAGAGTGGTTTATGTCTACTTGGCAAAGGGTTGGTGACTTCAGACACTATGTGGTCTAGCAATTCTTCTGATAGGCGCTCCATGGCGAAGAAAGCGAACTAGATGGAACGGGTGGCGCAGCTTCGAGTGATGGAATGATACCTTCAATCCCGAGGTTTTCGTTGTAGAGCGGTCACTTTGGAAGTGTCCAATACGCCCTTGCGACGCGTAGAGAGATTCCAGGTAGCGAAAGGCAAGGACGCGAGGAATTGGTTGCACGGCGGTAAAACCTGGAGGGCGTTAGGTGTTGCCGTCAACCACGAGGCGAAGGGCAGGGTAGCGCGTCGATTGATTAGGCCCGCTTAGCGCAAAACCTGTGTTGACACGCCCAACACCTGCTTTCCACTGACTTCAGCCACCCTTCAACCGTTTCGCAATCGCCAATTCAGCTGGCGTGCTCTTTTTAAAATCACAAAAGGCCCGAGATCCATACTGCTCATCCTTATACGATTTGCGCCTGACGCCAGTCCCAATGAAACTGCGTCGCCACATACAATGCCGATCATCAATGAGCGCGACTTTCCGCTACTTCCGTCACAAGATGCAAAGCGTCGACGCGCTACCAAGCGTAAACTCAAGAACAATGGCTTGAGATCTCGTACAGCTGGGTCGCTTGCGACATTGACTGATCTTCCTGATGAGTTGATTCTTGAAATACTGGGCTACCTACCAGGTATAGACCTCAACCAATTCCAACTTCCTACACTGGTCAATTTGGCATTGACCAGTCGGCGCTTTTACCGGATTGTCGTTGATATGCTCTATACTAAGTACAATAGCCATTTCTGCGAGCCTTACACATTTCTTCGTACTATGATTCTCAATCCGCAGCTTGCGGGATTTATTCACGATGTGGACATCACATTCGGCCTGTGGACATGTCGCAAGGGTCGACGTTATGTCCCAACTGCGAAGGACAAGAAAACTATTAAAGAAGGACTGCGCGCGCTTGGTACGTCGGACTGGAAAGAATGGGCGACTCAATGCAACGAAGACCGTAGTAATGACGAAGCATTGCAAAACGCAATGTTGTTGCATATCCCGAATATCACACATCTCAGCATCTTAGACGTTGCAAGAGATCGATCGCGACGCCGCGCCTGGTTCGATCTCATAAGCAAGGCGGCAGCGGGTACTCTATCCAGACAGACTCATCGGTTCGAACATCTTCGATCAATCAAACTTGAAGCAAGAACGACATCCTTGAGTGACATCGCACCTTTGTTCCGACTCCAATCATTACGAAAGCTGCAATTGCGCGAGGTTCACGAATACGGTATGGCGGACTGCAACATATGTGCAAGTCATCGGGAACACGGCGAAAGAACGGCACTCAAACTGCAGCGTCTTATTCCCCAAGCCTGCAACGATCTGGACGAGCTTGAACTCGAATGTACCTACTACACTAAGTTTCTTCTGGAAGTGTTGATCTCATCAGCACGGTCCCTAAAGACATTCAGATACGACGTATGTCTAGATCACCTGCCAGACTCTCCGATACCAAATGGAGACCGATTGAAGACGTTGTGTGAAGCCTTGGATAGTCAAAAGGCCTCCTTAGAGACGCTTTACATCTTCTGCGACTCGATCGCCGAAGAAAGGACGCATAGCGGAATTCATCTTCGTGACAGCCTCGAAGGCTTCGTGTCGCTTAAGGAGCTTAGCTGCCCATTAGGAATGATGATGAGTAGAGTCTCCGACACAATCACGGAAAGATTGCCTGCGTCGCTGCTGACGTTTCGAACGCCTGTTCGACCTTCTACGGACGACCAACACTACCTTCAAGCGCTGGATAATGTGGCATCTTCCCATCTTACGCATGTGCCTCGGTTGAAGGAGGTTCGGGTTGTAGTCTCATCGTTCGCGATGTATGATTGGCAACGCCTTGTTGAACTCTTTTCGGTTGAAAAAGGCATAAATTTCGTAGTGGAACGAACCGACGAGGACGCAGACTTTTCTGATTGGAAAGATGACTCAACAGATTCATCACGTTCATCAGACGAGATCGATCTGTATAGCGATCATGATTAATGTAAGAGCGATATCCACGATGATGGCTACCTTTGCTGAGCATCATTTCGGCATAACGATCTTGAAATGAGCAGTAACTTAACATGATTAGGTTCTGTTTGCTGATACTTATTGCCACCCAAAATTTGATAATTAGGAGTTTCTCCTGGATAAGCGGGAAAGTACTGCAATGCCAAAATTTTGGAGCTTCTATATCGAAATGAACCACACTTGTTCGAGACAAAGTGTGCCCTAGTTCGTTTCCTTCGTTAGGCTTATGTATCACCACTACAAGTGAACACCAACATTCTAAACAACCTATACACTCACGTTATAGCTTCTTGGGGCTGTTGAAGTCCTCAGGAGCCTACTACACTACATCCCAGCAATCTCGTTTTGGGGGATACCTCTCAGCTCCGAACATTACCTGGCCCAATGTGCCTTTTTAGCAGTTGATGCAGCTTCCTTATAAAGCAAAACAGTTTTGCACTTAGATGTCTTTTGAAATTCTACGCCCTTTTTTTTATGGAAGGAAGTACCAAATATCTGTTGTCGACTTGTGAAGCTACACATAGTACTGCGTATTTACCAAACGAAGGCGGCATAATGTGCGTACAGCTTCTCTATTTACTTGAGGAGCGTATCAAGCGTGTGTTGATTTTTCAAGAGACTCGAGCTACGTAGTTCTGAGACCATGTCTCTGAGCTGGAACAAAAATCGGTGAGAGACATATACCTAGGTAGTATGTGCGCAAAAGGCCTGCAGTCCTGATGGTATCGAGTAATTTTGATCGGTTTGAAAGGATAAACCTTCGACCTCATACCTGCACTTGTCTTCCCTCATTGAGCGCTAGTTCAAATAAATTGCGATCGAATGAGTTTGAGTGAAGTAACTACCTGCGGTCACACCTCGGGAGATTCATCAATAACACCCCGCTGATCTAGAGAGTTGACGTCATTACGGCTCTGTCTGGAGAGTGCAATAACGGCAACCGTGATACCTTTGAATAAGCCGTCGCTAAAGAACACTTACACTATACAAATTACAGACAACCTCTAGGCGTTCCTTGAACACGCACACCTTGCAAGCAACGTCCGGATTTTGCACCTGGAGCTCCGCCTTGGCGGCTGTGACAATGACATGAAATTATTCCGCAACATTTTCGCCTACTGAGCAAGCTGTTACGCGACGCAATATATGGGATGATTTATGTTTATCTTGTCCACTTCCCGAGGTTTTCATGTGTCGGTTTCTTCCGTCTACTCGTCTCTGAGCCGTGCCGTCTCCACATGCCGGTCCACTCGCCCCCTGAACCGCGTTTCTCAATTGCCGATTTCGCCATGCGCGCGCCCTCAGGGTCTGAGATCGGAAGCAGGTGCGCACGTAATGTGGATACTATGGAGATAGCTTCTTCCATCCAACCCGGTACTTCTACCGCTCGTCGCGTTATTCTTTACATTGATTCTATTGTGAAAAAGCAACGCCAGCCTCACCAACAGCAACAAAGAGTGTGAGATACAAAAGAAAAATGTCTAACCCCTCAGTTGTTAAGCCCGATCCGTCCTATGTTGTACCCCTCTTCATCAACGGCAAGGAGGTCACAACCAAAACCACTTTTCCTGTAACATCACCTTCATCCCACAAGCAAGTATGGACCTCTTCGGCCGCCTCTCTGGAAGATGTCAAGAGTGCCGTGTCAGCGGCAAAAGCTGCTTTTCCCACTTGGTCTAAGATGAGGCATTCCGCCAAACGCAATATCTTCTTGAAGGCCGCCGACGTGATCGATGCGCGCGCGGAAGAATTCGCAGACTACATGAAGATTGAAACTGGAGCTGCGGACATGTTCAGCAACGGGTTCAATGTGCCTAAGATGGCGGATATGCTGAGAGATGTGGCGGGAAGGTTGAGCGCCGTGATGGGACATATTCCTAGCTGTGAAGAGGAGGGTACTAGTGCGCTGATCGTCAAAGAGCCGTATGGGGTCGTGTTGGGCATTGCACCTTGGTATGTATCTTCCCATCCATGATCGTACATGGGAAACTTATGTGAGTACCAGGAATGCCCCATATGTGCTTGGTATGCGATCAATTCTGTACCCTCTCGCTGCGGGTAACACTTGCATCCTGAAGGGTAGCGAGTTCTGCCCTCGCACATGGTGGGCTATTGGCAGCGCCTTGAGCGAGGCCGGCCTTCCCGCGGGCGCGCTCAATGTCCTCTTCCATCGTCCTGAGGATGCAGCGCAGGTGACAACTGCCCTAATTGAGGAGCCCGCTATCAAGAAGATTAACTTCACTGGCTCTACTGCCGTTGGTCGCATAATCGCATCGACAGCTGGTAAAAACCTCAAACCTGTTCTGCTCGAACTAGGTGGCAAAGCGAGCGCCATTGTCCTCGACGATGCCAACTTGCAGACAGCAGCGACACAATGTGCACTAGGTGCCTTCCTGCATTCAGGCCAGATTTGCATGAGCTCGGAACGCATTCTGGTACACAAGAACATCAAGCCACAGTTCATCGAAGCTTTCAAGGGCGCCGTGGAGGGTATCTTCGGCGGCGACAAGCCCGCGCCGGTTCTCGTAGCTGCGCCGGGTGTAGAAAAGAACAAACGCCTTGTCGCAGATGCAGTCAAGAATGGCGCCAAAGTCGTACATGGTGACCACGAAAGCGATGAAAAACACCCGGAGACGAACGAAACCTCCGGAACACGCATGCGTCCCATCATCGTTGATGGCGTGAACAAGAACATGGAGCTTTTCCACACTGAATCTTTTGGACCATCCGTCTCTGTCATAGAGATCTCTAGTGATGAGGAAGCTATCGAGATCGCTAATGACACTGACTACGGTCTTTCTGGTGCTGTATTCACAGAGAACCTTGGCCGCGGTCTGCGCATTGCCAAGCAGATTGAAAGCGGGTAAGTTTTGCAAATAACGCATGATGTAGATCATACGTTACTACTTTTGAAATCTGATCGCTAACAAAGAGACACAGAGCTATTCATATCAACTCCATGACAGTGCATGACGAGTGGACTTTACCGCATGGCGGTGCGAAGGCAAGTGGATTTGGGCGATTCAACGGGCACTGGGGTATTGAAGAGTTCTTAAGGATGAAAACTATCACCTACAAGGAGTAGGATTAGTTCAACATTTAGCATGTGTAATGCTCGACTATCCGGTAGCTTACAAAGTGAGGATACCGTGGGTGACTTACGGGACACGGTGCGTTTGACTTCGAAGCTGGGACTTGGGCTTGCTTTTCCATAACACGACCGAATTGACTCTGTTCGTACATGAGACTTGCGCAAAATTACTACGCTGCCTTGATTTCCAGCATTTTCTGTCGCCAAACATTCTGATTGTAGGTACTCTAATGCTTCTTTGTCCATGGTACCAATTGTATATAGCAGACTATCCCAAAGGCAACACATGTGACAGGCATGTCTATGAAAACCAGCAACAACGTACGGCCAAGCGATTCGTCAACTAGAGGACACAACCGCCATCTTGCAACTGGTGGCTTTTCGTAGCAAAGTACTCCTTCTCGGCATGTCACCATGCCAACTATGCTTGGCGGATTGCTTATTGATATCGACTTAAAGTAGGCTGCGCAATCGCATTACTTATAGCCTCGGGCAGTTACCTCTTGTATTCAACCTCCACCAACATTGCCATCCAGTTTCACGCAATCAGGGGAAATCTACGAACCCTACGGCAATCACGTTTCACTCACCCATTGTGCTCGCTATGCTTCCTCTTTACGGCAGCTGGAGCTGACTCCCCTTCCCTTTCCATCGAAAACATAAAGTTCTCCTCTTACTACCTTATGGTATCTCCCTCCGCCCAAGGTCCAAGACAAGGCCTTCTTGAATTCACCTTGATCAACAGCGCAGTTGAAGTTGCTATCGCGTGCAGTGCTAAGAACTCGAATTCTTTCGCCATTTTCAACCCCTCTACCAGTTATGAATGCGACTTCGCGCCTACTGGAGGAGAAGTGAGAGACGACGACTGGTGCTGGGCAGATAGTGCGACTTTGAATTTTGATACGACAGTGCCGAAGGTCTACAACTTGACTGTAAAAATGAGCTGGTCGTGTGAGAAGTAAGTCTTTATTGTTACATCCTGATGTAATATGGTCTCCCCTTTCCAGATCATGGTTCCAGTGTACAAACCACAATCACTAACAATGACCTTAGCGAAGGCGTCTACGCTCTATCCACCTGGAGTCTCCTTGATCTTGACTGTGGGAGCTGGTCATGCGAAAACGAAATGTGGCCCAAATATAATGTGTGTTCCAACTCTAGTACGCTATGTATGCCAGGTAGCCTGAATTTTCTAAGCGCCGGTGTGAATGTGCTGAAGTTGGATTGAATCTGGGCTATCAAATAAGCCATGGTCAAAAGACCAGAAAGAGACGATTGTCTGATTGGACAATGGAATACTGTTGCTTGTTCTAGACCAAACGTCATGCTTGCAAAGGCGAATATTTCTGACTTGAGCTTGCAGTCGGCCTGGACAACTTTGTCTGCGATGTACTACGCTGATCCCTTGCGGCTGAACTTTCGTAGGCGCTCAATAGATGGACTACATGATGTTCTAGATGGCCTGTAGTTGAACAGCGAACTATGCGGACTACGGCAAATTATTCAGTAGCTCCGGCTAGTATCAGGTGTGGCTGGCTGTCGTACCCGTCTCGTTTATACCATGGGCACACAACTGCTATCACACTAAGCTATCACCCCGCATCACTCTGATCCTGGAGTTTGTTGTGCATGGACATGCTGGATATGGCCACTGGAGGATACCGCCACTCCAGAGAGTGTTACTCGCAACTGTGTGACCAGACTTTATTGTAGAGATGATAGTAGAGTTCGCTCACCAGCAGGCCGATGGGCTCTGATGATCATGACGAGCTCAACTCATGAATCAATGATCATTCCGCCAAGTATACCCAGGAGAACGTCATGGTAAATGGCTAACTAGGCGGGTGTAAAGGCTGACCTAGAGACTGCGCCATCAATTCTCTGGCGGCATGCTGTTGGCCTTCAATAGGATGCGAACACCCTGTGCCACATTTGTGCTCTTGGTTTTGTCGTGGGAATCCAACTAATCTTGTACAGGTCACGATCGCCCCACCCGTCACATCGATCATGTCGTAGAGCTACGTTGGCGTTCCAACCACCCATTGTTAGCTTTGCTTAGCACAGATCGTGAGATGTGATAAAGGAACTGTGATTGGGCCTACCAGACCTTGTTAGTAGCTAAAACCCAAGACTGCGGCACCAAAGGCAATTAACTGGGCTATCTGCGGCACACACTAATCACCTGTACTGGCTTGATTGTGCAATCGCGATATGTATGAAACCTATGTTCGTTGGCAGGCTCGGCTTTGAGGAGCCGATGTGATCGCCGTGCTTGCAGGCTGGCGAAGCGACCCTGGTGGGGAGGTACACGTATGCGAAGGATTCTAGGGAACACAGCCATCACGCTCACGACCCAGGGTACAAGAAGGTTCACAATGGGGGGAAACGCGTAGGATATGTTTCACCCGAGAACCAAACGAATCGATGATAAAGTTCCATGGACGCTTCGACCAAGAGAAGGATGATGCGCTATATCGGGCACTTCTCAGCAAAAGCCGTGCGCTTCCCGCGTCAAAGTTTGGGTCATGACGCTTGCCATTGCCGGCCCACCACCAGAACTTCTTTCCAGCCATCCTCAGGCCGATCACGCGCCATAATCTTTACTCAGGCTTGCCAGCCCACCCCATGCAGGAGTTCTCATGTTCCGTGCCTGTGGAGTGGATCTAGGTGCGCTGCTGCGTGTTCGCTTGTCCGCATGCAGGTTGGAATGTGCATGCTAAATAAAGCCAGACTCAGCCCTCGCGAGGGGAGCGGCTGAGTACTACCATCGTATTTGTCTTGCACGGTGCACCTGCTCTTCCCCACTTGTCCTTGTGAGACGGACAAGCCTATTACTTTGATTCATACTCTCGTTTCGCCGTTGAAATCATATTGGAGGATTGCCATTTACAGCCAGGACATAATAAGAAGAATCGCAGGTGGGGTAATACTGAAGACAATGGCTCTCGAATCACCACAGCCGCTCTCTAGAAAGAAGTCACTGTTCCGGCGCTTCTCAAGACGAGATCGAGGCGACGCTCCTCCGTCACCTTTTCTAATGAACGAAGGCCTTCGTTCATATTCGCCCAGTTTACAGTCACCCAATCCGCAATCGCCGAGAAGGTTACAGCACCGTCCTTCACATGCACCGTCCTACTTCCTTACACCACCGCCGTCGCCCGCAAACAAGAGCACTGTTATAGCCATCGATGCGTCGAAACCGCAACAACCCAAGATGGTTGCACATATCCAACGCATCGAGCTACCATCAGATCGACACGCCCGCAGCGAAATCACACCCCCGCCATCTCCAGAGCCGCGGCGACGCGTGCTTCCGAGTGCTTTACCAACCATGCCGTTTCCCGGCAAGCCCCTCATAACCTCATGGAATATCTTCCTCCCACCCTCGCAAATATACTCGTTATATCTTGGGTATGCACCAAAGGACATGGATGATAAGTGGTATATATATAGCGAGGGTCCTGATCAAACAGGAAAACTGAAGGTCCATTTCCACCGAAGTTGGACTGGACTGAAGGTGGCAGAACTGTTCGTGGTCATGGATACAAAGGGCGAGGGCGCTGGAAAGATTGTAGGAATCAAGTGGAATGGGGGTGAAGAAATGAACTGGATGAGCGAAGAGGAGGCGAAATACATGATACGGACGGCCTGTAGGTGGCAATTAGCCGTGGATTTGGAGAAGTGAGCCCTCACGATACGCGGCGAAGCCGAGGTCGCGTTCGCGTTCACCGGCAATTCGTCCCTCTCTTTTCTTTTTCTATTCTTGACACGCATTAGCCCACGGGTTTCTTTCGATCCGCACCGTGTGGCGTCCTATGAATCGATGTCCCAGCCGCGTCTAATCTGATCTCTATACCCATTGCTGGTATAGAACCTTCTAATATCAAACCTTTCTTTTCTTTTCCCCCACTGGCGCGCGCTTTGTATACGTCGGTAGTTCTAGCGTAAAACATCACTGCTACAACTATGTCCATGATGATTACCAGCGTTCATGTAAAAGAAAAAACCTACGGATTTGGCGCTCCGCTCGTATCCTCCGTGTAGGCATGCATTGTGGTGCTGGGTGGTATGATCTCTGCAGCAGGGTCCCACAGGATAGTCCGCCAACCCTGCCATTCCCCCGGCCGTTCGCCATGGAAGCACACCCACATCCTATGATTGGATCGTGATTCTGAATGAACATGTGGCAAAGGTTTCTTTTATCGCATTCGCGATACTAACCTCTTCGCCTTCATGAAAGCGATAGTTGTAAAATTGTCTCTAGACATCTCAACATAACGATGGCGGTGACGTGCCGTTTAACTAGGCTTGTGGGATCCGAGAGGCGCTGCACGCTTCCGGCACCTCTCGCGTCTTCCCTTCTTTGGTGCTACCGTCCCTCACCCACATCTCTCTCCACACAACCCATGGCAGTACTAGGTATACTGCAACAAACTTGAACCGTTCGGCCCGAGATGCAGTCCACCTTGACACCATCCTCCCAAAGTTCCTCTCCCCAGCCACAGCGACTACCTGTTAATCCAAGAAGACACAAGGTCGATCCGTCATTACGAAAGCGCGTCGTAAGAGCGTGAGTATAGTCCCAACCTCCGTATTTCGCTTTCGTATTGGTCGCGGTTTCTTGGTGCCATGGTACCAAGATGTCGATAGATGGCGCCCAAGCATTTGTTGTCTGCATACGTCAGCATGGCTCGTTTGCAGCACTGAAAACGCGCGCGTTGCTCAAATTCTGGGCAGTCCAAGCTTAGACCTTCTGGGACTCATCGCTGACCTGCAGAGGGTAGATGCAACGCGTGCAACGTTCGTCGGGTTCGGTGTTCTGGAGAACAGCCGTGCCAACGATGCACCAAATCCTCACGGCAATGCGAGTATCCAGCACCCGAATCGGATAAGCACTCCTTGAGAGACGAGCTCGAACGTTTGCGAAAGCGATGTGCAGCACTCGAGATGGGGTTCAAGATTGCCGCACCTGAAGAAGCCGCTGAAATCATTGGACAGCTCGATCATGGCGTGCCAGGGCGTTCAACCGCACCGACTTTCCTATCTGTGTCAATGGAACTGGACCAAGCCGGTGCGAACGACGGCCGCCTGCTTGTTGATCCTTGTGGGACCCCGAGATTCTTTGGCGAAACATCTGGAGCGACATTTTTGGATTACTTGAAACAATTCATGCTTACCTTAGTTCCTTTAACCTTCCAGCCTGAGTCTGCGGATGGGTCTTCATTCGTTGCTTCAATCGGAACATATCAGACCTACGATTCGAGACCAATTCCCAATCCAAGTGTGGATCCTCTATGGCTACCCGATCAGGAAGATATGGCATTGATGTTGGCCCAATTACGAGCATATATTCAAGATGGCAACGGCGAATTTCTCTCCGGCGGAATATACTGTAAGCTATGCGCCGGCCATCGCTGGTACTTTCACTGATACCGTACAGGGTGGGGCGATCTCAGCAAGCTTCCCACATCTGCAGCCCCTTCGATGAGTGCAATGACGACTGAAGACACTCACCGACGCTTGGCATTTTATCATGTCTGCTTCGCCCTGGCTACGTCTGTTGATCATGCGACTTTCCATCGGTCAGACCAGCATGCAGGAGGGGCTTTCTTCAAGCGCGCGCGAAAGCTTCTTGGAAACCCTTTGGATACCGTGCGATTCACTCTGGATGATGTGCCGGTCTTGACCCTTATGGGATTCTATTTAATCGAACTCAACCGCAGAGATTCAGCTTACGTATATGTAAGTTAAATCCATGTACGCGCTGCACTCATGGCATATGTTGACTTTGTTTCCAAACGTCAAGGTCAGCCTAGCAATTCATATTGCCATAATACATGGGGCATTCAGGTCATGTAATGACGAAGCGAGTAAACGCACTTTCTGGACCCTATATATATTGGATAGATGGCTTTCCGTACTGATGGGACGCCCACCAACTCTACTGGATGAAGCGATCAGGCTACCTTTACCAAGCGATGTGCCGTAAGTATTTGCATATAGGTGAAGCAGAAAGCATTACTAACTTCCTCAGCTCAATGCCACCGTGTGCAGGCCTCCGAGCACACGTCGAGCTATCACGTATCTCTGGCTTCATTGTTTGTGAAACATTCAAAATCGCCCCGAGACACTACCAACGTGGATATTCGACCCTACACGTGGATAAGGCTCTGGAATTGCTCGAAGACTGGAAGCTGCAATTGCCATCGGTACTAGCTGTCCACATAGACGCTGATCCTGCGGTTCTCTCTCTGCATCTAGCTTCGAACCAGCTCATTGTCCTCGCAACTCGACCGATCATACTTGCCGCTGTCAAGCAAGCTGTTGCTGAATGCTACATGAACGGCCACTGGTCTGTGCAGCAACACGCGCATAGCAAATATATTCAAGCTTGCTCAGAGGCTGCCCAGCGTAATTTGTCGTCAGCTCAACGATTGCGGTCAATGAGGAAGCTACTGCAGGCCGGTTTGCACTTCGTCTTCAACGCAGCTGTTATCCTGATACTAGATCGGATTCTCCACTCTTCTAGCACTGAAGCCTCGCCGGCTCTGCTCAACACCGCAGTGTATGCCTCCGAGATAGACTTTGCCATGCGCACCTTTGAAGAGGAGTCAAGAACGGGTACCAACTACCCCAGAGACTGTTACAAAGTTTTACAAGATCTCAAAGCTCTAGTCGATCGCTACCTGTCTCATGGTCATAGACACTTCGAGCAAGGAACTGACCCTGGTCTAGTCATTAGTACTCCTGGACCGCAGTACAGTGCCCAGCGAGGCCCAGAAATCCAAGGAAGTCCATCGAACATGACAGCAGGTACTGTCTACCAAGAGCTGCAAACCTGGATGCAAAGTGACGGGCTAAAGCTACACAACAGCTTACTCATTTGATTGGTTCACCGGGATTGTCTTCCGGGCGAATGGCATCGAAGAAGCTTGTTTTCCCCGCGGTGTTCCCACGCCCGCGGAACCGTCAACCAATCACGGCAATACAGTGACCCTCGATCGCGAACGGTCTAAGGGAGTCGCTTTTACCACCCCGTCGGGCTATCAGGGGTTTGCTGACGCCATGATCGATACACGGAACAATAACTTGGAACCGGCTCGTAGTGCATAAAGTTCTGCGACTCGAGATGCCGAAGGTGCATAGAAGATGTTTCTAGAGCTTTCCATGTTGGCTGATCTCGCCGCGGAGGACAAGGCAACGATGTCATGTCCAGCTTCTTCCAAGCTGCCCTTTTACCATTCTCGTCAAGATAAGCAACCATTGCAGAACCGCGTTTGGCTCACCTTGGAGGTGTCGATGTCGAAACCCACATTCGGACAGGGATGGCTCCCTGTGCGGAGACCTCCGATTGGCTAAGCTTAGCCTGGCACGCTCCGATCCATGGACTGCTGCAAGCCAAGCTGTATACAACTTTGATCAGGCAAATTCAATGGGGTGAGAGGCGGTATCATATCGATATCGGTCATTGTAGGCGAGTTAAGGATCCGTTTTTGAGCCTCACCAAAGCAATTACGTACAAATGAAATTAGAAAATGGTGAAGGTGACTAGGCTTGGCCATCTTTACTTTACGGAACTTGCCTTCACTATGGATTTTATTCAAGAAGATGATCTTTTGCTCCCTTGTTCCCGCAGTAGCAACTCTACAGTGATGAGTTCAACCACCAATATGGGTGAAGCGATTGCAATGTCGACAGAAGGGGAAGCCACCAGTTCTGAGGCGCGCTCCATGTCAAAACGCGTAAACAGGAAGATGGATATTGCGTTGCTACCATTTCTTTCCCTGTTGTATCTGTTCAACGGTTTAGATCGATCGAATGTTGGAAATGCGGAGACGCAAGGTATGTGAGATCTTCGGAATGCTGATCGTAAAGGATCTGTCCTAACGTATGCAGGGTTCACTAAAGACATCGGCGCAACCCCAGATGATCTCAACCTAGCAGTGTCGCTTTTCTTCATCACGTTCGTGTTGCTTCAGCCTCCTTCGGCCGCCGTAGGAAGATGGATGGGCGCAAAGCACTGGATTACCATTATAATGGTGAGTTTACCGTAAACACGTGTGGCATGTAATGTTAAATCCAAGACAGATCGGCTGGGGTGTTTCTACACTGGCGCACGCCTTTGTCCGGGGTAAGGGGAGTCTCATTGCTGTTAGACTCATGATTGGCGCTTTCGAGGCGGGTTTCTATCCTACAGCCGTCACATATCTCTCCACCTTTTACGGCCGATACGATATGGCTGTGCGAATCGGACTCTTCTACGGACAATACGCTGTTGCTGGCGCCTTCTCGGGCTCTATTGGTATGCCCTGTAATCTTCTGTACGCTCTAATGTTTTTCTTACACCGAGACCAGCATTCGGCATTTTCCATCTCAACGGCACCAGCCTGCATAATTGGCAGTACTTGTTCATCATCGAAGGGGCCTTGACGGTATTCGTTGCAATGATTGCTTGGTTCTGGCTACCGCAAGGACCAGGATCAGCCTGGTTCCTTGATGCCGAAGAACAGGTGTTCGCTGTGCAGCGTATCATTAAAGACAACTCGAAATGGGTTGCACATAGTTACGGAGGTGACGGTGTAGAACAGGATCGACTTACAAAGAGGGATGCTATTGAAACAGTCAAAGACTGGAAACTTTGGTTTCTACTCTTCTTCAACATCTGTGCTAGTGTACCCAGCCAGGCGTTCTCCGTATTTATGCCTATAGTTGTGCAGGGCTTGGGATACTCATCAATTGACGCAAATTTGGTACGTTCTTTTGCTCGTATGCTCCATTCTGTGGTTTAAGCTGATGTGACTGTATGTAGATGTCCGTACCGCCATTCGTATGCGGTGCCGTAGGTCTATACCTCTTTGCCCTTAGCTCAGATTACCGGAAAGAACGGGGCTATCACATTATCATTGGCACTTTCTTTGCTCTCGTCGGCCTGATCATCACCGTTACCGCGCCGTCCCACCACGCACAGTATGCAGGTCTTTGCATCCTTCTTTTCGGAAGCTACATCTCAGCTCCCCTGACTGTAGCCTGGCTCAGTGGCAACAACCCCGAGCCTGGAAAACGGTCCCTCGTTCTCGGTGTGAACGGATTCGGCAACCTTGCAGGCGTGATCGGCTCACAACTCTACAAGAAACGATATGCGCCTAGATATCTGACACCTTTTTACGCCACACTAGGCTTCGTGGCTGCGGCGCTTATAGGGTACACGGCGTATAGGTTCATCTTAAAAGCTGTTAATAGAAGAAAGATGATTTGGGCAGAAGGAAGGAGTGCAGAGCAGATTGAGGCCGAGAGGTTGGATTCAACCAGATATGCGGATGCGAAGATGTCGTTTGTGTATGGTCTGTGAGAAGTGCCGGTGTTCTTGACGGCTATATGCGCTTCGTAGTAAAACAAGCCTGCATTCTTAACCGCAAATACCGTTACTCCTCGCTGGTACCACTTCCATCATCAGCTACGGTACTCTCAACAGCTTCTTCCCTAGTCGCTACATCACTAAACAGGTTGATCATCGTTTGTGGTACACCATGATCCTGCAACTCCTTCCTTACATCTGCCCTCGCGGCAGGCTTAACAAATCTCCGGGCCGCCGCCCACAGCCGACCACTCTCAGCCACAGGCTCATCAGCATAACTAATCAGCTCTCCCAACCAGGCCTCTTTGTCCTTCTCCATATGCCAGAATGCAACTCCAGCCCGTACATAAACCAAACCAGAATCAGAGCCCTCGATGAAGTCGGTCAAGAAATGTTCGAAATCAGTGTTGAACGATTCTTGCAGGATCTGTACCGTACGAAAGCCCCAGAAGGCAGCCTCACCCCATTGACCGAGTTTGTTGTATGCTGCAACGGTTCGTGAGACGAGTTTGAGGCGTAGCACGACGCGTATGGTTATCCCAGTTTGACCGGCGTAACGACCGGACGTTATACTATCGTGGAAGAAGTCGTCTGCGAGGACGCGGCGTGTGCGTCCGTGGATCAGAATATGGATTGCATGAAATGCTTTTCTGTAGAGCTCGAGAGCTTGTAGGGCGGCTTCTCGGTTTGCAGCTTCGGCGTCAGGGTCGTCTTTACTATTGGTATCGGCATTTGACGGGGATGCGAGCGCGGCGTCTCCAGCTAGCATGAAGTCTGTGGCGCTTTCGACGGATTCACGCAACGTGGGTACAGGTTTGGCTTGGAGGCGAGCAAGTTCTTCGCGTACCGCGGGGGAGTAGCCGTGTATGCTTGTACCATGGAGACCTTTGACGTGTTCGAAAGGTAACAAGAGTTTCCGCTGCAGAGAAATTGGAATCCCTAGACCTTCTTGCTCCTCCTGCGCTTCTGCTGTGCCTTCCTCTTCATCGTTGTACTCTGCATACGGATTCCTCAGGACAAAGGTAGTCGACAGCCGCTCATTGAGCATAGGATACGACAGTGCACTATAGTACCACGTTTTGGTAAACAGGTGCAAATCATCCACAAGCATAACGACCATATGTTCAGGCACAACTCCATGGAACGGTGCGGTTATCTGTACAACGGCATGATACGACGTGAATGCGTCGGCACGGGCGTCGGTGCACACGATGGGTACCAGACCCTCGGATGAGATGTGGTTCACTAAGACTCCAAGTTGAATATCAGCGTTGCATCCTGAAGAGAAAGGAGGAGCTCACTGCGTCCGCGAATTCCACTGAGAGTCGTCGCGGCGCGTTCGAGCAACTCTGGAACCCCTTCTGTCGCCATCAAGTAAACCCGATACATACCCGCAGAAGGCCAGGGTGTAGCAACCTTGACAAAGATATTTTCTCTCCTCCACACCTTCTTTGCTTCCTCGCACACCTGCTTGTTTACCCTGAGGACATCAAAGTCCCATTGGTACACGCCCCCAAAGAAACCCTTGGCTTCTAGTTCGGTGCTCTTGACGAGATGATTGGCAGGGCTGAAATATATAGAGTATATTTGTTCACGGAGCTCCAAAGGCAGGCGAAGGAAAGGGAACGGGTCCGGTACGGTCGCGGCTTCTTCGGACACGATGGGCGGCTCTGGCGGTGATTCTGGCGGTGTAGACCGTGATGCAAACGGATTCGATACGAGAGATGTGAATTGAAACATGGTGATGTTGATTTACAGTTACAGAGCTGGGGTTGGATTGGAAGAAGTGTACAGGCGGCTGGGACATGCATGACGAAGGACGAATGCGCGCCGCCCCACCATTACGTCCGGTGTTAACGCCGTGAGCCGAGGCATGTACGAAAGAAAGTGTTGTTCAAGTCATTGCAATCGCGACATATTGCTATGCATTCGTGTTACTGTATTTCAACATATATAGTACATATCGTGAGTATCCAAGATACCCATATCCAGATGAAGTACTCCAGTGCTGCCTGCATAAGAGTGGAACGGTATCTTTTCGTGGTATCTTTCAAATCCTTAGACGTACATTCCGGAAACTCTCTACCGTGTCTGCGTCGGCTGAACACCCTCCTGATGACTTGCCGCCGCCTCCGGGGCGCTCGCGGCTGAGGGTACAGTGGCTGTTTGAGGCGCTGAACCACCCAACCAGCTGAATGCGCCTGCCTTCATGTCGTTGAGTTGAGCTTCCTGCATCTTCTTTTCCTCCTCAGCCATCTCCTTGAGCCATTGCTCCCCGTTCTCGCGAATTTGCTTGTCCAGGTGCATGTAGTTTTGCTTGTTAAAATCGCGGTACATGTCGATCATCATCTTGCCCTCTGACATTCCCTGGCTGATGTTTTGGTCACCGAGAACCATGCCCTGCTTCGGCCCATCAAGACCCAAACTCTTCATGAACATGCCGCCTGCGCTTCCCTTGGTCTTCTTCTTCTGTTCCTGGAGATCGCGCTGGAACTGTTCGCGGAGTTTGGCTTCACGACGAGCGTACTCGACAGGAATGTCCTTGCCTTCCATGGACTTGAGAACGGTGCGTACGTCGATTGGGGTGCCGGTTTGAGACATCATGGCGAGGTACTCAAGGAAAGGAATCATGGCTACGAGGCCCTTGTCTCCGGGTTCTCCCTTCCACTTGGGCAGGATGATGGCGTTTTCGGGCTGGAGTTTGACGTGCGAGGGGTCGGTGTCGATCATGATGACTTTGGAAAGGTCACGGTTGAGGTAGGAAAGGTCCTGGAGAATATTAGCAAGAGTGACTCTAGAAGCAAGACGGTGGGAGCATACCTTGATGTACTCGCCCTTTTCGAAGCGAGTAGCTTCACGGAAGAGTGGCCACATGACGAGACGGAATGGATCAAGCTTGCGAATGATGGGGTCGGCATCCATGGACTTGACGGAGGTAAAGATGACGAGCTCGTATTGTGAGCTGAGGTATCGTAGGAAGTAGTCGAGACCGGGTCGCTTGGCTAGTCGGTAGCCATGCTTGGTGGTCCATTCTGAATGTAGCAGCAGGTCCTCCAGACTCAGCACCAGAGTAAGTTCGGGCGCGCCTCCAGGAATCTTTTCCTTGTCTGGTAGCAACTTCTGGAAGGTGGGCTCTGTGTAGTATGCCTTTTGTCCGTTGATGCGGGCGGCTGCACGAGCGTACATGCCTCCCAATGTCCAACCGTTTGGAGCATCAATGTGAGCTGCTTCCTCTTCTTCATTCTCCCAGTTCCTGCCCATGAAGACTGCACCCGTTGTACCAAAGAGTAGCATGGCGAGATAGGACCAGTTTGCAACGCGATTCCGCCGCCTGTCGGTACTGGTCTCGTATGCGGATTTGGGGAGTTCGCCGCCACCACCGCCCTCTCGACCGCCCGCAGCGCCTGGTGTGGGGTCCTCGTAGAATTCGTTTGGGTCGTTGGGGTCTCTCTTGGCCTTGACTTCGGCTTCGGCATGCTCCTCAGCGAAGGTCGAGGGGATTCCGTATCGCAGATCCGGCAGCGGCTTCTGTGGTTGTTGCGACTCTGGGCTTTCGGTGGTGGGGTCTGTGTTCTCGCTGGGCGACTTGGGTCCCGACATCTCTTCCTGCTCCCCCATTTTGAAGTCACTGCCCGCATGTTTCGAGGCCTGGGTTGCACTCTCCACTGGTCTTGAGGGCCGTGTCGGTGTTGTGTTTTTGTCGGGTGCCGCCGCAGTGTCGAACTCGGGCTGCTCTGAAGGGTTGACGGGGTTGGGCCGCGCTTTGTTGCCCTCGTCGAACTTGATTGGGTCTGCGGGTTTCCATGTGTTGTCTTTTGGCTTGCCGACTTTGGCGTAGGTGCGCGTCCATTGCGAGGTGGAAGCTATAGGTGCGATGCGCGGAGCTGCCAGTGCGGGCCGGGTGCGCAGTGCGCGGAGGGCGGCTCGAGGCAGCATTGTGATGGCAGGGGGGGAGATAAACTACAAATTAAGAAGAAAAAGCGCCCCTACAAGACATGGGCCGGGAACATGGAGGATGGCGTGTCGGTCGAGTGTTGCGATGAAATAATTGATGGAGCAGGGCTTGGCGCAATGACGCTCCTCCCTCGCCAGAAATTCGCCCATGTCATATGGCAATCGTGGCTTCACCAGTCGAGCACCAGCACCGGACATCACAGCTGATAGACCTCAGTTCCATGTCGCCTCCCAGGGACTCTTTTGCCTATGCGACCGACTGGAAGGCCTCTGCGGCGATATGCGCTATGCGTATTCCTGCTGTGCATGGCTTGCTGGACGGCCCCCGGTCATGGCATGACGGATGAAGCCATATCTGAACTGAGACAAGAGACACGCGACATCTTCTACCATGGTTACGACAACTACATGGAGCATGCCTTCCCCGAGGACGAACTGCGACCGCTTACGTGCGCACCCCTCACTCGCGACCGCCAGAACCCCGCCCATATAGAAGTCAACGACGTTCTCGGAAACTACTCGTTGACGCTGATAGATAGTCTGTCCACGCTCGCTATACTTGCTTCTACACCTCCACTCGATGCGCCTGCATCCAACAAGGCCTTGGACGACTTCCAAGCCGGTGTCAAACTATTGGTACAAAACTACGGCGACGGCACTCCGGGACCCCGTGGCCGAGGAGCCAGGGCAAGAGGCTTTGATTTGGACAGCAAAGTGCAGGTCTTTGAGACGGTCATCCGCGGAGTCGGCGGACTGCTCAGCTCGCACCAGTTTGCTGTTGGAGACTTGCCCATCAGAGGTTACAATGCAACAACAGAGAAGAGACAAGGACGCCAAGGCATATTCTGGCCCAATGGCTTCGTCTATGACGGACAACTACTGCGGCTCGCGACAGATCTCACCGATCGATTGCTACCAGCCTTCAACACACCGACTGGTCTGCCTTACCCCCGAGTCAATCTGCGATACGGAGTACCCTTTTACGCCAAGTCACCAAACAACATGGATGCCGAGCATGGCCAGTGCGGGAGGGATCCAAACGACAAAGGGACCGAAGTCACTGAGACATGCAGCGCGGGTGCCGGAAGTCTGGTCCTTGAGTTTTCCGTTCTGAGCCGACTGACTGGGGACCCCAAGTATGAGACATTAGCCAAAGATGCTTTCTGGGCTGTGTGGCACCGCAGAAGTAGCATCGGGCTCATCGGTGCCGGTATCGATGCCGAGACGGGGCAGTGGGTGAATTCCTACACGGGCATTGGAGCGGGCATCGACAGTTTCTTTGAGTATGCTCTCAAATCGCACATTCTTCTTTCCGGGTTACCCTTTGATCAAGAAAATGCGGCTACTGACTCACCGGACGCGTTCCTAGCTACTTGGCTCGACGCTCACGATGGAATCAAACGACAAATCTATCGTGGTGCCCAACATCAGCATCCACACTATGCTCAAGTTGACTTGTATACAGGCGCCATCAGGGCCTGGTGGATAGATAGCCTGAGCGCATTCTACCAAGGACTCCTGACTATGGCTGGCAAGCTCGACGAAGCCATCGAGACGCACCTGCTCTACACTGCTCTCTGGACCCGTTACTCCGCCATGCCCGAAAGATGGTCGACTGCAACTGGCAACATCGAGCATGGCCTTCGCTGGTGGGGCGGACGACCAGAGTGGATCGAATCGACTTGGTACCTTTACCAAGCCACAAAAGACCCCTGGTACCTCCATGTAGGGGAAATGGCGCTGCGCGATATCAAAAGACGTTGTTGGACCAAGTGTGGGTGGGCCGGCCTGCAGGATGTGCGTACTGGGGAGCTGAACGATCGCATGGAGAGTTTCTTCCTTGGCGAGACTGCCAAATACCTCTTTCTACTCTTCGATCCGTCGCATCCGCTCAACACCTGGGACGCGCCATTTGTCTTCACTACCGAAGGCCACCCGTTGATTGTGCCAAAGCGGTTACGTCCTGTCCATAAAACGCGGTCAGGATCTTCTCCCGTCTTCGAAGCGCCCGAGATATGCCCTCTCCCGCCAGCCCATCTGCCATTCAGTATCTCTGCAACAGCGGCTCGTACTGATGTTTACCATGCTGCGAGCCTTGCCAAACTACATCTCATGCCAACTATTGAGACACTTGACTCACCGCTTGTCGAATTCAGTGCCGATCATCCCAGCGTTTCTCTATCAGATATAAGTTCGCCTTCCAACTACACTTATTATCCGTGGACTTTGCCCCCAGCACTCATTCCGTATAACGCAACGAGCTCACCATTGGCTGTTAGAACCACCTTCGATCTCTCCTTTCCCAATATGCCCAGTACGTCGCTGGTCGGTGCGCTCCAAAGGGTAGACGAAGGTATCTTGGTCAATTCGATGAGTGGACTCAGACTTGGCATGGTTCGCGAGCAAGACAAGCCACGCGCGATAGAACAGAAACTGGATCTTGATGAGCAGTTCCGGATCTACGCCATCTCTAATATAGCTCTGGGCCGAGACGAGAAAGTGTTCATGTCTCGTTCAACTATCGACAACTTCAACCCACTTGATCCATATTTTACAAGAACGCGAGACTCGCATACACTAGACTTGGTCATCGACGTACCGCCTCAGCCAGCGACCGCATCTTCCAACACGTTGTCAGACATCCTTAGCGATGCGTTAGGTGATATGAGTAACCTATCCGACCTGGACATTGCGGATGTAATCGATTTGGAGGTCGACCCAGAGGCACTTGAGAACGAACCTTCTTATCTCTCCAATTTTCTCTCATTACTCCAAGCTCTGCTCTCTGTCCCATCGCCCACTTCGACGTCGTCGGCCCCCAAATCACAAAATAATGATTATCAAAACGCAAAACGCCACTTCTTTCCTGCCGCCCTCCCCACCGGGCCTGGTGCAGCGCCAATGCCAGATACCAAGGATCCGGACATGTCATACAGCTCCAATAATCCCCTCACCTGGTCGAATGTCTACGTACACGCTACCACACTATGCACCGAGCGCCTTCCTCTTGAAGTAGCAAAACAGTACCAGATTATAGCAATCCCTAGGGGGGACTGCTCATTCTCGACCAAGTTGCACAACATCCCCGCTTACCCACCTAGCCCCGCCTCTCTCCAATTAGTCGTCATCGTCAGCTTCCCAGATCACGAGGAGAATAGACATGCTGATCCAGCGCAACCTCCTGTGCAGCCGCTGCTTGATGATGTGCAGCATACGCCAACGGGCATATTGAGACCGAATCCTATCCCAATGATTATGGTAGGTGGAGGGGAGGACACAATCAAGCTACTGAGAAGGGCGAACGGGGTGGGGATAAGGAGGAGGTATTACTTCCGTAGTCAAGGCGTGAAGATTGGCAATCTAATTGTACTCTGATGGCACAGCGCAAGTAGCTGTGTATGAACTGTTGAGACACCCAGGTCTATGTATGTAGACTCTCGGAGTAGACACACGGTACGCAAGATTAAATTTTCCTGTACGCGAGGCTTGGGCCAGATATAGGACTGTAAAAGACACCACATAATAGCACGGTATATATGCGCATGAACTGTAGGTGAGACATGTACTGAATTTGCGCACCCACAACTAGACATGGCGCACAGCAGGAATAGGACTTGCACACTCCGTATGTTGAGCGAGATGGCACGGAGGCGACATTGCCCGATGGCTGCTTTAGTGACAAGGCGTGACGAGTGTGGGATGCCGCATGGCTTTGACAATGTCGATCCGTGGCGCCATCCTATCGTCCTTGATCAGTATACATGTTCACGCGCCTCCCTGTTCGTCGCAGTCCTCAAGTATCGATAGATACAGTCCTTCTTATCTATATGCGTCCAGGAGTGTAGGGGGGGCCTTCCGCTAAGCTATTTCTCTTGGCACGCTTCATCTCGCGCTGGAGTCCCTCCAACCACATCTCCCGCCTGCGCTTTGTCTTCCTTCAAAAGGCTCCCGCGATACCCTGCATTTCCGTTGCAGCCACATGCGCCGTTATGTTGCTCGTTCGATCCTCTCTGGGCAGCGATCGTAATTCCACGGAGCGGGCCTCGAAAGCCACATCACGGACACACTACCGCTAAACAGGCAGGCGACCAATGCGCCCAGCCCTACTATCTTTCCACTACAGCTGCGGCTACACCGAAGTGTCTAATTAGTCCTTCCGTCATGCACCTATCCAGTGCCAGAGGACTTCTGTACGAGACAAGTTGTCTGCCGGCGCCTCCTCGTGTTTGTTGGCAGTCTGCAAAGCTCCGATTCTACGGGTTCCTGCAGGCAAAAACAAAGCAATGACACGTCTGTCCTTCGTTTTCTCGGATGGAACGACGGCACGCTACTTCAGGGGCTCCGTCGCTGCCGTGTCCAATACCGCGAATGCGCCTTTGCCTGCTCCATGTGAACGCATGAAACATTCGTGATCTCCCGAGCCATGGCTCTATCCGGAAGGTCAAGATCGTCGCCTCTGGCATCCAATGCAAGATATAATGCCCAGGCCAATATAACCAGGGTCAAAGAAGCTTGCCTGCCTATTTAACAACGTCGCCAAGCCTCCGCCCTATCATTTTCCTACCACTGCACCGGTCGACTACGCGTGGAGTTAGGCCAGGAAAGGAAGCCAGTGATCGTTCCCTTGTCGCGTGGGCAGTCTACTAACGTACGCGCCTGGTGTCGAATCGTTCACTCGCTCCATATACTCGAACAGGTCAAGGACGGAGTGTGGAGAGTCGTTCGGGGTCAAGTGTGGCGAGGACCAGGTCATGTATAAGAGGAGTGCTATACTGTTTCAAAGCTTTCCTTTTGAGCACATCTTCTGTCCCTAGTCTATCATTTCTACTTCACTCGTTATCACGATGCGTTCCGTCCTCCTCGCGTCGCTGGCTTCGCTGTCAGCCATCAGCGTCTATGGCCACCCTCAACCCACATGGCAAGGCCGAAGCACACTTGCTCGTCGTGCTGTCGACCTGGACTCATACCGCCTGAAGCACGCTGCCTCGTACAAGAACACGGCCGACGTTGTGGCTGATCCTAACATCAACACACTTGCGAAGCGTGCTAGTGCTGAGGACATTGCCACCGACCTGGTCAAGGCTACGCTCCCCGATGCTGAGTTCCGTCTCGTCAAAGACTCCTATGTCGGCGATAACGGAGTAGCTCACTTCTACTTCAAACAGACCGCCAACGGTCTTGACATCGATACAGCTGACTTCAACGTCAATGTAAGTTGATGAACCTCTAAATTTCGCCCGGTCCCACATAACATAAACATGCTTTTCATCACCCGAAATCATTGGTTGACAACTAGCAGGTTGGTCGTGATGGCAATGTCTTTTCTTTCGGAAACTCATTCTACAAGGGTGCCATCCCAGCACCGCCTAGTTTGAGCAAAAGGGATGGTGCCGCACCTGCCAATGCCCTCAAGTCAGCTATCAATGTTCTTGGTCTGCCAATTTCCGCTGAGTCAGCTATTGCTGAGGCGAAGGAAGCTGCCGAGACTTATGCTATCAAGAAAACCACTGGATGTGTCAGTGAGCCTGAAGCACGTCTCGTCTACCTTGTCGATGAGGAGGGAAAGCTCGCTCTTACCTGGAGAATCGAGACTGATGTCATGAGCAACTGGCTTCTGACATACGTCGACGCGGAAGATGGCGAGAAGGTACATGCCGTTGTCGATTACTCTGCGGACGCTACCTACAACGTCTAGTAAGCAGCAATGACCACAATATGTCTGATCACCACTAACAGTTTCCAGCCCCTGGGGTATCAACGATCCGTTTGAGGGAGACCGTCAGCTAACGGAAGATGACTTTTCTCCCAAGGCTAGTGAATTCGGATACCACAGCGATGGCACTACGTCATTCAAGACAACCCGTGGCAACAACGGTATTGCCCATACCAACTGGGAGAACGTGAACAGCGGTTTTCTCAACCTTCCCCGTCCTGTCAGCGAGTCTCTGACCTTTGACTACCCCTTCTCGCTTAACGACACCAACTGGAAGGGTTATGCCAACGCCTCTGTCACCCAACTCTTCTACACCGCCAACAAGTACCATGATGTTTTGCACACACTAGGTTTCAACGAGAAGGCTGGAAACTTTGAGATCAACAACAACGGCGCGGGTGGTGCTGGCCAAGATTTTGTCTACCTCAACTCTCAGGATGGCTCAGGCCTGAACAACGCCAACTTCGCTACACCCCCCGATGGTCAGCCAGCACGCATGCGCATGTATATCTGGAACAGCACAACTCCTTACCGCGACAGCTGTTTCGACGCTGGTGTTGTTATTCACGAATACACGCACGGCCTCTCTAACCGTCTAACAGGTGGACCCGCAAACGCAGGATGCCTGTCTCTCCTGGAATCTGGTGGTATGGGAGAAGGCTGGAGCGATTTCTACGCAACAGCTATCCGTCTCAAGCCTGGTGACACTCGCGCCACCGACTACCCAATGGGAGACTGGATCAGTGGCCGTCCACTTGGAATCAGGAACTACCTGTACTCTACAGATCTGAACCAAAACCCTCAGGTATACTCCGACGCAGACTCGTACGAGAAGGTCCACCCCATCGGTAACATTTGGGCGTCTATGTTGTACGAGGTCCTCTGGAACCTCATTGACAAGCATGGCAAGAACGACGACTGGCTACCTACCTTTGACGACAACGGCGTGCCGACTGATGGCAAGTACCTCGCTATGAAAGTCGTCATGGACGGCATGGCACTTCAACCTTGCAACCCTACTTTCGTTTCTGCTCGCGATGCCATTGTGGATGCGGACAAAGCGCTTACGGGTGGCAACAACCTTTGCGAGATCTGGAGTGGATTTGCCAAGAGAGGTCTGGGTGAGGGTGCGGTATATGCGCCCACAGGAAGGACGAACAGCTTCGACATTCCTGAGGGTGTCTGCGGCAGTGGAAACTCAACTACTAAGCTGCACAAGAGGCGTGTTCAGCCTGTCGACCTGAAGTACTAGACGTCGGGATTGCCTTTTGGTGACACGTGGATGGCGTTGATTTTAGTATCCAGAGGGATAATGTCTGCGTGGCAGAGAGCATTGACCGGAGTTTTGCATGTGGCGAGATCTTGACGATGATGATACCTGCATTGGGTGGCGTTCATAGGCACGATGTGCTTCCTTTCTTAATGATTAACCAAGTTCTTCTATCAAGGTCTCAATCTCCTTTTCGCTCCGTCTCTTTCCAGGAGTTGCAGCCAATAATCAACGCGATTAACGTCCACATCTGCACCATCGGTTCCTCAGCTCCATTCAGCCCCAATGCAGCATACCATATCCTCGGTATCCGAACTCAAGCGCTAAGCCAGGCTAGCACAGCGCTGTAGATCCGCCATTGTGTCAGGCAAAACCGGTAAAGAGTGTATGAACTAACATATCATTGGGAACCGTGCATATCGGACCCCACGTGTGAAAGTCAGCGTGAGTTCGGCAGTTGGGGCCTTGCTAAACGCCTATTATGGCGTCTTTTCCCGCCCCCACGTCCCTGGATCATGTACTGCAACTTTGTAGTGCGCTGGCATGGTATGCACGTGGATTTACCCACAGGTAGGTATGCTAGTCGGGCCCTGATACCAGGTTTGGGGCTTTGGGGGGTTAGACGCGGTGATGGACTCCGTGTCTAAAGAAGTAAGTGCATGGGCAATAATGCAATTCTACACAGAGAGATCGGTCGAGCGCAGCCTGATGCAACTTTGTTATACGCGTTCTATACATGCACGCGCGGTGAGACTGATATAGTAAATCGCTGTAGAATTGTGATCAATGCAATGAGGCAAGGCGGTGACGATGTTGTATCTGAAACAGGATGACCCCAGTACTTCTACTCAACAAACATGTCAGTAGACTTATCTGATGACTTTCGAGGCTGCATCATGTTCGGTAGCATCCTCGTCCAAATCGTCGTCCCATTCATCCCTCCTGACACCGCTCTGCTCGGCGACTGAAGTAGCAGTACCAGGTGGCGCATCGTCATCACTCTCATCTTCGAACGCGGCAGGGTCGGCCAACGGTTGGCTTTCTGGATCCACGTTGGCTCTTTCTGGAGTCGTTCGCTTCGGCGCACCTTCCACACCTTCGTCTGCTGACACAGAGATGCCCCTCCGGCCCCACTTGTTCTTGGGCTGTGTGGTGTCGTTGCGCTGTCCAGCAGTCTCCTCGTCATAGTCGAAATCCATGCTCTTCCTGCTCACGAAGCGTCCAACAATCCATCCGCGACCGAGGTCATCCGAATCTACCACTCCGCCATGGCGAAGCTTCACGCGCTGTCGCGTCCAGTACACCCACGCAAAATCGATTATGAGTGCTGTCTGTATGGTACCCCACACCCAAGACGTGGGGTCGCGATAGCCGGGTTCTTTGGCGCCACGCATGATCCAATTCAGAACATAGAGGAAGCGGTATGTACCGAGCGTGACGAGATAGTAAGAGTCGAGGACGGTGGGCACAGTAGTTTGCCGGAGGAGCAGGAGTTGTGGGATAACGCAGACGGACTCGAGGATTTCGGAGAAGACCCAGAGGACCTGCGAATGTTAGTGGTCAATTTGTGGAGGAGCGGAACCAGATGTTACCTTGAGGAAGGTGTTATGTCCAAGAAGGGTATCCTTGACGATGAGGTACCAGAACGGAGTCATGAGTACGCTGCCCAACAGACAGTACATGCCAAATTTCCATGCCTTCTCACGTTCGCGTGTGCGTGCGTATACGCTCGTCATCAAGAAGATGATGTACAGTGATGACAGTGTGTAGAAGATCTGACGGGTTAGCCGCGTCCGCGTTGAGGCATGCCAGCTCTGCGCACCTTCAACGAGAAGTTCCACGTATGCCAGCCATCCTTGGTCGCCGAAGAAGTGAAGATATCGAGATATCGCGTGCCGAAGACAAGCGCATAGAGGACTTGAGTGATGAGAGAGACACCTGCATACGTCAGCTCATGTTACATGCTTCAAGTGGAGATTGAGGCCAACTCACCCTCAGCACTGCTATTTGAGTGTATCGCCCATATCAGTATGAGCTTTGATGACGTATGCGAAACGTCGCCGAGGATGTGAAAGAGGTTGAACCCCATCTTAGGGACGAATAATGCTATGCGACGGCTACACAGCACTAGGCCAGCCGCCTATCGCCGGCGTGTTGGGGCTCAAAGCGCGCTTCCGACACTCTGTGCCGGTGTGAGGGTAGTCAATAAAGAGTTACCGATGCTGATATATCCAGCACCAGTTCCGGCAGGAGCTGGAGTCGAAGTTAGGAAAGAACGCGTAGTTGATGGCGTCTGTTGGATGGTGATGCGTAATGTCTTCCCCGGGTTTGACGCAAGCTACCACGCTACATGTAACGTGCTTGGCAATCCATTCCCAAGGGTCCATGCTAGTGCGCCAGAAGCAGCTTAGTGGCCAAGCTAGTATGGAGAATGGGTACGCAAGGCTGAGGACTGCAAATCCAGTCTGGAAAGCTGTGCTCTGGCTTCTAGATACCAGAGACTACCCAGCCATTTTAGCCAGTGCCTAGATGCTACTGTGGAACGGGTCCCCCGCGCGCTTGCCTACTTGTGTATCTTGACAGGTTGGTGGTCCATGCACCACCTGGATATAGACTCCCAACCGCTTGGTCGAATTCTCATCGTAGCCTTGCAGACCACCGATAACACGTTTCTTCTTCATGCACTGTGTCTTCTAATCGACATAAAAGTGATGTCAATCTAGCGCGCATACCACGTACATTGCTGGGGCCGCAGGAGACACATCAACATCTAGCAGTCGCTCCAGTGCATCATACATACGGTTGTCCCAGTCCTGCGCTTGTACGCGATATTTTGTGATCCATAGGAGATCAAGAGACTGAATCTATTCGTGCTACACGAACAACACTATGCCGCAGTGTATGACACAATAAGAGTCGGGCGGTGTGAGGCGCAGCGGACGAGCCAAGCAGAGATCGTGGCTCGAATTACGCCCGGGTCTATTCCAGAATGCAAAGCTCGTGACTCCTTGTAACCACTTCCCAAGCTTCATCGCGAGCCTCGGATGCAATAAGGCGGTCAGTAAATGAACTACAGTGCCATATGAGTGTCGGTGCATTTGGCGGCGAAGATCACGGAGGCTTGAATCAGGACTCCAAGGCCTCCAACGTGGCGCACACGGAACGGATGGCACCATCCTTGGGCCAGGTACAAGATCCTCCAACGCATACTTCGAGAAGGTAACATGTGTTCCGTATCTCGGCTGGTGAACATGCCGCCGAAGTCAGGGAGACTTGCAGTAGCCGGGATGTGAGTGGCCAACTTCGACACTTCGCAATGCCTTAGGCACAAAGGTGTATGGAGACCCCAAGAAGTTTGCAGTAGGAGCATTCACGACGTAGCCTTTGATGATACTTATGGTATCGCTAGTCCGTACACTATCGCTGTGCTGGTTCATGTACAGCTGGTTCGTTTTAGTCATCAAATGCGTGAGCCAAACTGAACAAGGCAGATTTAGAGTCCAGCAGAATGAATGCGGCCTCAGAATTGAAGGACAAGGTGAATGGAGACAAGAATGTAGCTATACCAAGTGTCAAAAGGCAGTGCTTCAAGGTTTGGAGCCGCCGTATGCTGCGGTCGCAGGTTCAGTGCGCAGCCGTCGAACAACAACCAACGCTCTGCTCTACAGAACTCCCTTCTGGGTAGCTTTTCGACACAAATGATGTCGCAAGCATTCTACCGGAATGAGCCGTTGATCAAACGCAGCTACCAATGCGATGAGCAAAGATTACCGTTGAAGGACAACAGCGGAGCGGGGTTTTCGGGATTGGACCGCTGCAAGACAAAGTCTTTTAGCCGTTCAACGACGCACAGCCCAGATTGACTAGTAGGATGGGACCGTGGTGGTGGGGTGTGACACCCACTGAGCGTTGTGCGGAAGGTCTTTGTCGGCGGTTCTCCACGGAACAAGTCCCGTGGTGTGGGGCGAAAGCGACATAGCATGTCTATACGCTAGCTAGCGACGTGTTGTCGATAGTAGTGGTGGCAGTGATCTTCGCCGATATCGTGGACAGGTGCTACTTGAGAGGTGCGAAGAAGAGGAGGTGAGTTGGAAGGGGACAGAAGAAGCGAATTAGCGGTCTTTACCCAGCCGAAGCGTATATTAGCGGCCAATAAGAATTACCTCGAACATGCATTTAAGCGCCTTTGAGTCCTTCGCTCTCAGCTTACCCACTACATACGGGGCAATTTACTCGCTTTAAGGTACGTCAACGGCACAGCCATCCAGGCGCACCGAATGGGAAGACACGGCTGGCCAAATTTCCTCGTTGCTGCGCGATGGAGTGCGACCCTTGTTGACGGCATCCCATGGCGCCGCCAGCACGGACAAGCTCTCCAATATCACGCTGCATCGGAAAGAGATTATCCTGCTGGGTAGCGATTGTGGGAGCAGTCTCAGACGTCAGGGCCGACGTCAAGGGTGGCCGCCTTACTAAAGGTTACATTCGACTTTCACCTCCAAAAACCACCTCTAGGCGCACTAGCTACTATGTAGTGTAGCGGACACACCCTTGCTGGCCAGATGTATAGCGGATTCCGATAGCAAGGCTGCACCGACGCCCACACGGTCATGATCACCGCCGTTGCAGGACACCACCTAGAAACCCAGCACAGCGTTCCGGGTCAGCAAATGGGCCGGACACAACCGTGAGCAACCATGCATGCCTGGCCAATTCGCGGCTCAAGCGCAAGGCATGGCATGCCGGGGTCGAGGCCGCCAAACCGCGAGGAGACAAGAGAAGAGCAGGGTGAAAGCTCGGGGCGCTAACGTGCAGGCCTGACAGTCAGTGCGCAGCAGCAGCAGCATCCTTCAAAGCCTACTGGGGGGGTGGCACGATAGAGTCGACGCACTAGAAGTGACCTGCACTCGAGGCCGCTATACCGTTACCATCTTGATAAATATGACTGAGGCGTTCCCCTAGCCTAGTCATCCAGCTCAAGCCTGGATATCACCACCGTGCGCCGCGTCTTCCTTCCTGCTGCCGCCCGTCTTGATTGCATTTCTTGCTACATTAGCGACCACAACAGTAGAGGCGCAGCAACAAAAGGCCCTTCTTACCCAGCTGGCAGACGTTGTTGTCATGTCTATTATACTTGAAGGTGCTATCCTCCCTCCGCATCTTCTCCAAGACAAGCCCGCCTCGTGGCCAAGTCCCTATTACCCTCAGTACTACCCCGCGCCCGGCTCTTCACCTCCCTCAATGTCTCCACAGTCGCATCACTCGTACATGCCACACTTACCAGAAAGTCCTCTCCCTTCTCAAGATCTGAATAGTCAGCCGACTCCTGGCTGGTGCCCCTCGATTTCAGCCCCAGAGTACCATAGCGAGGTTTGTACTTCACCCTTGTTGCGAGATCGGCTGCTCATATATGGTTGTCTAGACCAGCTATGTCTCGTATCCCCACTATGTGCCTCCGCATACATCAACTATCAACCTATCGCAGCCCGCCCCTACGCTTCAATACTCAACGAGGGCTTCAGTTTCCGCTACGCAGCCATCAGCAGCCATCTCTCCAGGCACGGTCTACTCCCGGGACTCAGTAGTACCAGAATCTACACGTCCTTCAGAAGAGCCTCAGTCCGACGCAAGAAGTGTGCCTCGTCAGTCCACGTCTCGTTTTAGGAGACAGTCCCGCCTCATGGACCGGTCTCACAGTAACTTAGACTCACTGCCTTCAGCAGCAGTAGACGGCCCATGGATGAACGCACTAGGCATCCACTCAAGCCACGATGCATACTACTCAGCATTCCCGACTCACAGTCCACAGTTGAGTGAACCGTCAACAGAACTATCATCCAACCAGATGACATCACCACAACCGCGACGCTTGTACACACCAATCGCCCCTCTACCCCTTGAGACACCTCGGTCGCATGCGACCAAGAGGTACCGGGAAGACGACGAAGAAGATGAGCCTAAGCGAAGAAAGCGATCAGACTCGCAAATGTCAACACAGTTCGAGCTCAGTGAGGAAGACAGACTACTGCTACGGCTCAAAGAAGATGAGAACATGCCATGGAAGGACATCGCAGCGCGCTTTCTGACAGACCTCAATAAGAATTATCAAATACCAGCATTGCAGATGCGTATCAAGCGACTGAAAGAGCGCATGCGCATATGGGCCGATGCAGACGTTCAGGCACTGCGCAAGGCACATGATTACTGGGCATCAAGCAAGTTCGATATCATCGCACAAAAGGTATGCATCACCCAAAGACTCTCGAGTATATGAACTGACTTTGTTAGATGCAAGACTTTGGTGCTACAGAGAAGTGGACAGCACGACAATGCTCACGCAAATGGCAGGAGGTCGATCCTGCGCCCATTCCATATGCCCAATTTGAGCACCACATCCAGCAGGGCTTTGCTCCCTACGCGATGAGCCCCATCGAGCCGTCGCATAGCAACTACTTCCTGCACACCTAGTCAGCCTCGCGTACGGCTGAGGCATGCGGGTGAATCATCCTGTACCGTCTTCTTCTTGTTCTTTCAACTGGGGATTGTCACATATGGACACTGTTCAAACGCTCTCGGGATGCGGCACAGACACATGGCGTTTAGCAAAATCGGGCGGCTTGCATAGGGATTTGGGGCTCAGCAACATTGAGGCAGCAGCGCGCAACGCCTCAAGTTCACATTCTATCTTGTCTTCTTCGTTCGATACCCTTGCTTAACTTCACTGTTTCAAATTCTATAACGATCGTCATCGTCTTTTGCCCCAGGCTAGCTGGGCGGCCCCTTCTCTATTGCGCATATCATTACCCCTGCTGCAGGTCTTCTCAGTCGTATTCTTAAAGCACAGTATAGGCGTTTACTACCATGGAATGAACAACTGCGTCGCGCATTCTGTCATACTAACCACCCTTTTGCTTTCCAATTCGGTCGCAATCTGCATTTTTCGCACAGCCTTACTAACCATATGCCGCCCTGTGGGGCCTTTCTTGTCTGGTCCCTCCGTCCTTCTCCAACGGGGCAGGCTTCTCCGTTACCCACTTATGCCGACGTTGACTGCGCCGCAATATGCAGATACAGTTGTGCCGCAATCACGGTTGTATCGATTTCTCGCGACTGTTTCAAAGGTGTCAATATCGATAGCTGTGAGAGGCTCGCTTGTAGTCAAGTTAGAGCGATTCAGTTGCCAGCCATGTGGCAGTACGCACTTTTGCGGCAGAATTTGGCTTTCACCCGCGCGGCTCGCGTGTCTTGAGGGCGGCACGGTGGTGGTGCGATACCTTACCCAGAAGGTTTAGAGATGGACAGCGCCGCAATCGGGCCTTTCTTGCTTGGAGCTGCCGCTATGCGGAAAGACAGACACGTAACATTGCGTTCCTGCAAAACCTGTCAAAGGGCACGGGTTGTCTTACAGTACGGTGCAATATGACGTGCTTCACGACAAATGCCAATGCATGCGTAGGTACCTCGACGCACGTCACATATCTGGAACCGTTACGTATCGGCTGTTACGTACGGCACTGCTCGATCTGCTACCATGGTAGGATCTGTCATCTCCGGGCAAGCCTATCGCTTAGCCAGTACGTTGTACATAGGTCATGTGCCTTCACACTCCCACTTCTCCAACCATACTGGTACATGTTTAAGAGCTGTCAGGAGTAAGGAAGCATGATCGACGCCAGCATCCCTTGTATTTTCCATGTGCAACTCATGACTGGTCGGCATAGTCAGCCCTATGCGTGAGCTAGGTCGTACAGTGCCTATTCCACGCGAGGACCGTACAACTTACGTCCACCGTTGTGGCGTGCAGGGACCCACAAACAAGTATGCTAGGGAGTCTCAGACACTCACATCGTACCTAACTTTGTGATATATCCCTGTATCCTCCACTGCTTGACTATGGTAGTTTCACATTCTCGGTGGCTCTGGTCGAGACCACTCTTCTACAGATGCTTCGAGCACTGGCGGACCGCTTGGACCAGAGTGATCGAAAAGCACGGCTACTGCGCAGGTGCCTAGGGAGTAGATCAAGCAGATCAGCAAGATGAGCAGTCCTTACATAACGCCCACTATACTGACCAAGCTTGTGTGATGTAGTCGCATGAAGAACCTCACGCGCTGATATCAGCCCGGAGTTGCGGAGGAAAGGAGCCTTTTCGGTGAGGTTGACGTAGGCATAACGAAGATCGTAATGCTATAACTCCACATTACGTTGAGAGCTGCGCACGAATTCGGTTCACATGTGCCGTGAAGACATTCGTCAATCAAAGGCCCCGCAATCCTGAGCTCCCCTTAAGCTCTCAGTCGCTCTCCGAACGGTACAGGTGGCGCCGGTATGCATGGCGAGAGCAGCTGTCACGCAGTCTTTAGGTTGTAATCATGCAACATCCTTTACACCGAAAGGCCCTCTGTGCGTCCCAGAGGGGTGACAGGTCATTGGAATCTAGCTGCTAGCTGTAAGCACAGCCATGAGAAGATCAGAGTTTTCGCACGATACTGTCGAAACTGTCGCGGCAATCTGGATCGACGCGTTGACAGTAGTTTTCGAATACGGTCTGACGTGTATCACCAAATCTGCCAGATTCAGTTCGGACATGGAACGAAGTTGCATGGGCACGGTGCTAGTCGACCGGCGCGATGTATAATCATGCGTCTGGTGGTTCTGACTGGTCAGCCCGTTTCGGAATCTAGTGGATGGCGATTTGCGATTCGCCTGGTGACTGCCAGTGGCTTGCTCGGAAGGAGGGAACTTTTAGGTCACAAGCCCCAGTAAGCTTACATCCGCTCGTCAATGCTGTCGCGGACCACGTCGAAGACCGGTTCGTTGCGCATGTACGCAGCTTACCTCTCGTCGATGTCACCAGCGGCCCGAACGGCCCTACGGTCGAGGTGAACAACGGCTGGTAGCGGCTTTTCGCCTAAAACTCCCAATAGGAGTGTTATTCAGAGTGATGATTTAGCGCACGCGAGCCCTTCTGGAAGTCCCCATAGGCTGCTTATTGTTTACGACCCAGCCTTCGAGGTTGTGCTGTGACCAGTCATAAGCTTTGTCGACCACGTGTGGTGCAAACCCCCACGTTCCTGCGTCGTTTCGCATCACGTAGCTGCTCGGAATCTGCCGCTGTTCTCACTTGGCTGGTCGTTTGACTGCTGACAATAGCATTCTATGTTCTGTCTCCGAGGATAGGCACCTAATAGCGGTAAGACCCAGACGCGGGACGCAGACTAGCACAGTCGTAGTAGGTAACATTGTTCGATTATTCGGAATTCCCTCCGCATCGCCGAGCACAAGATAAGACAAGAATCAGTAGGAACGGAACCCTGCAATAAAAGATGACGCATTGAACGACGGTTGAGGTTTGCTTCGAGGGAACCAAACACACGGGGAAACATTGTGACTGGGTCATGATGTAGACGGAAAGGAAACTTGTGCCATCATGACAGAGGAGCTGCATTTGACTTGACCGGGTTAGTGTTTCATGATCTACGCCCCACATCAGCATGTTAATGGAAGCGAAGTGGATTCCCTGTCTCTACGACCTTGACGATAGATTTGGTCGATGGAGGAAAATATTGTTGAACTGCACATGTTTTAGCCGCATCGCATGGGATTCTATAAGTGGCACAAAGCGACCGGATGCTAGACCCCATGAGGTCACCATGCACGTGCCTGTCAGCGCACATCCCCTTCGCGGTTCACCGGTGGTACTGCAGACTTGCTGAACCACTCGTTCGCACGCTGGTGGTCGGACAAGCCTCAAAGCTACGGTAGAGATCGATCTTCATCCCGATAATGCGATCGGCATTCATCGAGAATGAGTCGTACAAAGAGTCTTCGGCTAATATTCGACAGCTGTCGTGCTACACTCCATAGAGTCCAGAAACGTAAATCGACTCCTGAGCAGCTGCCGGGGTACCGAACCACGGGCCAGTCTATCGGTGAGTCGGAAACACGGTTCAGGCCTGCAAGCTGCTATCCTCTTGCAGAAATCACATCCTCTTTACGCGACCCAGAGGTCCAAAAAGGAGGGGGCCGGGACGTTTCAGGATCCGTGGGCTCGCATGCGCAACGTGGTATGTAATTATCCATAGTGATCAGGCGGCTATTCGCGTGCGTTCGCCCCACCAGCTTTCGCCAGTACCTTCTCCAGATCTTCCTCGGCCCTTCTAGCGCTTACAAGGGACCCGTTTTCTCGGATACTGTGCAGCTGAGGCCCGCGAAGCCGCCTAGGGTACGCATGAAAGCTAGAGGCGTGATGCCTGTCTTCCTCTGCCTATAAGTGTTGAGCGTAAGAGAGCGTAATAAAGGCAGTGCTCGCTGGGTAAAACGTATGCAGAGTGATGATGATGAGTAGAAATTAACCCGGTTATGTTCTTCCGGATTGAGTGTTTTTGCCGCAATGTGAATTAGTGTTAATATTGCCAATCTGGGACATACCAAGTAATATGGCTGTCATGCACGCTCAATCCGTTTAGCATTGAGGAGCTTCGTGAGAAGTACGAAAGTCCACCAAAAGCCGATGGAGTGACGATGATGTGGTTGTAGCTCCCTGTTCGGTGGTGAACTCGTTACTACCGCTTCTTTAGTCATCCGCAATTTATCTCCGTTATTTCCAGGTCTCACCACGACAGCCTCGTACAAACGTACATCTATCCCATGTTATAAGCAACACACGCCCGAGACATTACCATCTCCATCACTTCTGTTACAATCGCGCTATGCGTACTGCTCTCACAAGATTGTCACATATTCGTTCTCAAATTCCCCTCCCAAAGTCACCCCGATCTTTCCATACGTCATCAGCTGTCATGGCAGGTCTTACCATCAACTCGCAATATGCCATGCCATCAGGGTATAAAATCCCCGTTCTTGGATATGGCGTATACCAAACACCAGCAGACGTTGCATCTGAAGTGGTTCAGCATGCAATCAAGGTCGGCTATCGCCACGTGGACTCCGCGGTAGCCTACCGGAATGAGCAACCATCCGCGGAAGGGATGAAGAAGTCAGGAATACCAAGAAAGGAGCTGTTTTTTACCACGAAGATACCCCCAAAAGACATGAGCTACGAGAACTCGAAACAACACATCGACAATACACTCAAGAACACCGGTTTTGATTACGTGGATCTCTACCTCCTACATAGTCCCTACGGCGGTAAAGAAAACCGCCTCGGGGCCTGGAAAGCGCTCGTTGAGGGTGTGCAAGACGGCAAGATTCGATCAATCGGTGTATCGAACTACGGTGTGCACCATCTGGACGAACTGGAAGCGTGGATCAAAGAGACTGAAGCCAAAGAGGGCAAGGGTAAGGGTGGAGTTATCAGCATCAATCAGATCGAGCTTCACCCCTGGCTTGCGCGTCCAGACATCGTCAACTGGTGCAAGCAACGGGGTGTGCTGTGCGAAGCATACTGTCCGCTCGTTCGCGCGACGAGGAATGAAGACCCTCTACTGAAACCTCTTGCGGAGAAATATAAGAAGACACCGTCGCAAGTGCTGTTGAGATGGAGTTTACAAATGGTTAGCATATATGCGATCCTTCCCTGATATGGCGTACCATGCTGACATTGTTTAGGGATTCGTACCACTGCCCAAATCTGTTACCAAGTCCCGTATCGAGGAGAATGCTCAGATCTATGACTTCGAATTATCAGCTGAGGACATGAAGAGCTTAGATACTGGAGTTTATGAAGTCTGTGCATGGGACCCCACAGTCAGCCGTGACTAAGGCCATGAAAGCATGGAAGCATCTCCCGATAGATTCCAACCAACAACTGTTACTGAAGAATCAAATTGGGGATAGTTTAAGGGCCATACCCTACTATATCGGTCATATGAGTCTCTGTTTTGGTTACACAGAAGTAAAGACTGATTCATCCCAAAAGAATGACTCTTGCGAAACATCATCACTCTCTTGTTCTACCACACACCATTCTTCCATATCAAGATCCGTCTTCGCTTTACATACCAACTTAACTCTCGAGGTCTCCCTGTCCCATTCTGTCGACCAATCACCGGCCCAGAAGGTAGCTTCTTCTAATTCGTCCCCCTGCTTCTTCTCTTTCATGCGCTTGAATATCTTAGATGCACTTGTACTATCGAAGTGTATTTTATGAAATGCTTCTTTGCTTTCACAGCCACTGTCGTAACCGTCACTGAATCCTAACATCGCCGATTCAGGTACACCTAATTGAGGATCATGTGGCCACGAGCATTTGCTCAGCGAGTCCATCCACAAGTCTACTTTTCGTAATGTAGGAATGGTGGCAATCTTCTCGATCGTCTCGAAAGGCCATGTAGTATCATTGTATAGTACGTTGATACTGAGATGTGAAAGGTTGCTTGGGTGACATGCCAGCACATCGAAGTCTCCATCCAAGCCGCCGAAATGCTGCGTCGGAATAAAGTCATCATGCCAACGAAGCTCGAGGCTTTGTAATGACTCTCCTTGATGATTAAGAACATCGGGCAGGTAATCTCGCATATAGAAGCCATTGCAGAACGACAGGTGCGTAAGCGTGTTGTTTGGCAGCTTCGTGATCAATTCGATGTCCGTCGTTCTTAGCATCCGTAGTGCTCGTGATTGCGAGAGAACTTTGCGCACGCTGTCTGGAACAATCTCCACCGATAGTTCCTCGATAGCCGTCCAGTCCATTGCATCAAGCCACAATTCGACGTTGGTCTTCTCGCGCTGCGCTTTTGGTTGCTTGCGCCACTTGAGCCAGCTCTTCCAATGACCCTTGTAGAACCAGTATAGTGTATCCATGAAGCAATCCAACTTGCCTCCCAAATGGCACTCCGGGCCAATCCAAACGTCTTTGTCATTCCACCAGTCCCAGCTATAGTAATCCAGCTTTAGAACTTTGAGGTCAACGTATCTTTCTCCGCCCAGGTGATTGAATGGGAGGTTCCGCCGGTCTGGCCATGTAGCACAGAATCCATCAATACTGAGATCAAGGGAGGATATATCATGACATGTAAGGAGTGCCGAATGGACGGATTCCAGCGTTGTGAAATCGAAGTAGTCGGGAACGCAGATGTCGTCCGCACGGGGATTGGCAATAATCTTAGCTTTGATTGAAGTGGGACACGGATCACTTGGTACCCACGGCCTGGGGCGGGTTGGAACAAGTTGTAGGGCTAAGCCGATGGGCAAGATGGAGAAGAAAAGAAATATGAAGGCATGTAGGCGCATAGTAGCTGATAGCTGAACTTGAGAAACTATTGAGATATTTGTAGTCTTGTTTGTCCATGCATCGCTCAGCTTTTACGCACAATATATAAGACTTATCTTGAAAGCATGAGTCAAAGAGAACTAGATGTTGTTGTGTTGTCTTCTCTATGTCTTCAGTGTTGCCTGAAAATGCACAACTCTTAGGCGCCTAAGCTGCAATTTCGCGAATCTGGCCTACGGTCACACATGCGATAATAATAAATTCTTCATAGCCTAATCATCAGCTGTTGTATCGCAAATTTGCTGTGTTAGTTCAGCGAAGATTGCTGATATTCGCATGAAGTCCTGGTGTAGGCGCGTGGAGAGGCCGAGCTGAGCGAGTCGTTGCGAGTCATGGACAAATCGCGTTGACATGCACTGCGACGCGACGTGTCTTTCTCGCGCATCGTTGGCGCCCGAGCTTGTAATGACGACAACGCGGAGCTTGCGCCGAGGTTAACCGAAACTCGACGTCGAACTTCTGTGCAACTTGTCGAACACCGAAGTGGAGAGAATGGTGGGTGTGACGTTTGCAGAGCGCAGGCGGCTGGCTACGTCATACTGACCTGCAGTGAAAACCATCCTTATACAACATGCTCAGGCATTCTTAGATACATGTACTAAACCACACCTTTTGATATCCATCAACATCTCTTTATTGAAGACACGCTATACGTTCTCCCAAACAAGATACAAGTGCGACTCGGCTTTCATCATCATGGCCGCAAACAAGAAAGTTCTCATCGTCCTTTCGGATGCATCTTCGTTCCCTCTCTACAACACGGGTAGTGATGGGAAGACCGTCTCTCAAGACTCGGGCTACTTTCTCATGGAGTTAGCAAAGCCTCTACAGAAGATTCTCGACGCAGGCTACGAAGTCACATTTGCCTCGCCAGAGGGCAAGGAACCCACTCCTGACCCACTCAGCGTATCTCTGGCTGCCTTTGCTGGAAATTACTACGAGAAGCAAAGAGAGTTGGATCTAATCGAACGCATGAAGAAGGAGAATGGCTTCTCGCGGCCGAGAAAGTTCTCTGAGATTAGCGATGATGAGTTGAAGAAGTACGGGGGTGTCTTCATTCCTGGTGGACATGCTCCCTTATCCGACCTGGGTGACAATGCCGACCTAGGCCGTATACTCACACACTTCCACACTTCATCAAAACCGACGGCAGCAATTTGCCACGGACCTTGGGCTTTCCTGAGTACCAAATACGGACCTAGCAAGAAGTTTGAGTACTCGGGCTACAAGATGACAAGCTGGTCAGATGCTGAGGAGAAGTTGATGGAGACGATTTTCAGGGGTGAGATTGACAAGGTGGAGGGCACGCTCAGGCAGGAAGGCGCAGACATGCAAGAGGGTGTTGCCAAGTCCATGGGAAGTATTACCGTGGACAGGGAGCTTGTCACTGGAGACAACCCGATGGCGGCGAACGCGCTTGGAGACAAGTTTTTGGAGATGATGGCGGCCAAATAGTGGGCGAGTGGTGAATGGTGAGAGACAATAGGACATTATGTAATAGTATATGAGGTACGAATGTATAATGGAAGAGTCGGAGCACCTTGTCGCGCTGTTGGATGTGTAAGTAGCTAGGTACGAGGGCGGGATGCTTGGCGGGCTTATCGGAAGTAAGCGAAGACTTTGGCGTCAAGCTTCATGAGTGATAACGGCGTATCTCGCAGCACCGAGGCAAAGGGGAAGGTTGCTAAGTAGTCCGATAGCAGATAGTAGGACTGTGACTAGGGTATGCAACCCCGCACCCGAACGATAACTGCGACGGATCATCCTCAACAAGCCAGTTACGCCTTGAGAGCTGTGAGACGCCTTCCTCAAGAGCGTTGGCGACTGCCACTACGGGCCAGGCGCAGGGCATGACAGCAGCGATGGAAGCTTCTGATAGCAGCAAGCGCGGTCTGCCTATATCGCCGGTACCAGCTCGGCGCATTAGCATCAGCCCCAGAAAAGCATGGTTATAGAATGACGCAGGTCCATCCGACAGCCCATAGCCCATAGCCCATCGCCCATTCCTCGTTGCAAAGCTGGGATAGCTTCACATCCACCGCTGAGCCCCATACTCCTCGGCTACGACACCATGGCTGCACCGGGTTACCGACTGGGTGTTGATGTTGGAGGGTGAGTAGTGCCTGCCTCGATTGAATTTTGCCTCGTGTACCCGTGGGAAGACGCCCACCCGCTAGCTTCTTAGTAGCCACGGCGGCGAACATGCACGCCTTCCCCGAGTCCACAACTGTCACCACCTCACTGCTTGCCTGGACCCGGCCCAGGTCATGGGATGCGGCTAACACGATCCCAGAACCTTCACCGACGGTACGGCCCTTTTGCGCAAAGTATACTTCACCGATTAACCGAGCTTAGTGTGCGTCATCACGCCCAACGGCGAGGCAGTACGCACAAAGGTACCGACCAACACGACAGACCAGTCAATTGGCGTGCACGAAGGTGTGCAGCAGGCACGAAAAATACTCAAAGACAAGTACAACTGGGATGGCAAGTTCGAGTATATACATCATGGCACCACCACGGGCACCAATGCCGTGCTCGAAGGCAAGGGCGCCAAATGCGGCCTCATCGTTACCAAGGGCCACAAGGACATACTGGCTACAAGACGCAGCCAGATACCGGGCGGCCTAGGTTCGTGGATGCACTATGAACAGCCCGAGCCTCTTGTGCCGCTCGAGAGAACCGTCGAAGTCAAAGAGCGTATCAAGATTGATGGTGACATATTCTACGACTTGGATGAAGATGAATTACGGAACGACTTGCAGGATCTCAAGCGACAACAGCCTCAAGCCATTGCCGTGTCGCTCATCAACTCCTTCGCTAATAGCACGCATGAAGAACGCATCAAAGCCATACTGATCAGCGAATTTGGCCCAGATGTTGAGATTGTCACCTCAACGGACGTGCTGCCAGAGATACAGGAATACGAGCGCACCGTTACGACGGCTGCGAATGCCATCGTCAAGCCAGTAGTCAAGAGCTACATGCAGAACCTGCAGAAAATGCTTGCGGATGACACCGATACAATCCGCATCTTGAAATCCGATGGCGATCTAACGTCAGTTCACCTCGCCGGTGAAACACCAGTGCGTATCCTCATGAGCGGCCCAGCTGGCGGCGTCAAGGCAGTCTCGCATCTGGTCGCCAAGAACACGCCGTACAAGAATCTCATCACCTTTGACATGGGAGGAACTTCTACCGACTGCGCTTTACTCTCAGGTAGCGATGCTATCATTCGACGAGAAACCGCCATCGGCCACTTATCCGTACGAGCCCCAAGTGTTGATGTGAACACTGTAGGCGCTGGTGGCGGTTCCATTGCGATATTCAACGACTTTACAAAAACGTTGCGTGTTGGGCCAGAGTCCAGTGGTGCTACACCTGGTCCTGCGGCGTATGGCAAAGGTGGGACCCAAGCGACTGTGACTGATGCAAACTTGGCGCTGGGTCGCCTTCCTTCGAAGCTACTAGGCGGTAAATTCCAATTGGATGTTGCCGCATCTACTACTGCAGTTGAGTCAATTGCTAAGCAGATGGGCCTTGACACTGCTTCCGCAGCTGAAGGAATCATCGACTTAGTAAACGAGTCCATGCATGGAGCTCTTCGTCTGGTATCTGTTGAGCAAGGCTACGACCCACGCGACTTCGCCTTGGTTGCTCTCGGTGGCGCTGGTCCGCTCCATGGTAACGCTCTAGGTCAGCTTCTTGGTTCCTGGCCCGTCATCGTCCCTCCCTCTCCTGGTGTCCTTTGTGCACAGGGTGATGCCATCACCAAGATGTCCCATGAGCAGAGCTGCACATATATTCGCGCCTTCTCAGATATCACAGAGCAAGAGCTCAAGGAGACATTACTCAGTCTCAGGGCTAGTGGTGTAGACACCATGAAAACCTCGCTTGCCGATGAGAACGCTGCGTTGCATGTCATATACCAAGCGGATATGCGTTACAAGGGTCAAGCCATGACACTTACTGTTGATTTGAGTTCCAGTGAGCTCGAAAGCTCAGACAAGCTCGTGGACATCTTGCGCAACAAGTTCAATGAAGCCCATCAACATCAGTTCGGATTTTCACATGCGCATGCCGAGATGGAGACGATGCGCTTACGTGCCAAGGTTGTTGATGCTTCCGAGGAGGTAGCCTTCAAGCCGCTGGAGGATGCTCGTACATCCGAACCTTGGGACGGCGCGATCACAGCCAAGCAGTCAATCGTCTGGGATGGCAAAAAGGTCGAAGCCACATTCTGGGACCGTTCCAAAATTGGAGGGGCTGGAAAAGTCATACATGGCCCAGCGGTTGTCACGGAGATGGACTCGAACACGCTCATATTGCCCGGATTTTATGGAATGATCGACTCCATGGGTAACATACTCATTTGGCCTACCGAGAAGAAGGAAGAACGAAAGACCGTTCATACTAAAGAGTCAGCTCAGGATATGATCAAAGAGCAGCCTATTATTGCCACTCTCATCGCTTCTGCGCTTGGGTCTATCAGAAGAGAGATGGATGCACTTCTGCTTCGTTGCGCCATGAGCCCGGCGATTCGAGAACAACAAGACGAGTTCAACGTGATTACTAATACAAGGGGACAGATGCTTGTTGGTCAATTTGGGTCTTTCATACAGCAATTCCTGAACGGTTGGAACGGCACGGTCGAAGAAGGCGACGTCTTCGTGACCAATGACGTATACCAAATCGATGGTGCCGTATCACACCTCAACGACGTTATCGTGCTACTTCCCATATACTATGAGCACAAGCTTATAGGCTGGGCGGCGAACTTCGGTCACATAACTGATGTGCAAGGAAAAGTTCCGGGCTCTATGAGTATCAACGCCAGTACCATTTACGAAGACGGCCTTCAAATTCCCATTGTCAAGCTATACACAAACGGTGTTTACAACGACACTCTTGCGACTGTACTGTTCCGCAACTCTCGCGCCCCAGATTGGTTCCAGAGTGACCTAATGGCGCTCGTTACCGCCTGTCGAACAGCTGCTACACGTGTCACCGAGCTCTGCGAACGCTACAGCCTGGAGGTCTACGAGGCAGCCACAGATTATCTGCTGGAGCAGAACAAACTTGCCATTAGTAGGATCATCAACGAGAAGATCAGCGATGAAGTATCGAGCTTCACCGACTTCATCGACGACGATGGACAGGGCATCGGTCCATACGCTATTACTTGCTCAATGAAGAAGCAAGATGGCAAGCTCATCTTTGATTGGGACGGCACATCACCTCAGTCAAATACGTCGATGAACTTTTATCTCTCGATCACTTTGTTCAAGATGTTCATCGGGTATCATCTGCTCGCCATTTACGATCCTTTTGCAGTAAGAATCTTATACATAAAAGCTATAGAATCTAGGAGCTAATTTTGACAGGTTGTCAATGACGGCTTCCACGATTTACTCGACATCAAGATCCCGACCGGCACCATTCTTCGTCCCGTCCGCCCAGCAGCCGTCAGTTGCCGTACTCATCTTCTCGGTCGTATCATGGATGTATTACAGGCGCTCTTTGGTCAACAAAACCCTGCCTATCGTTGTGCAGCAGGGTTCTCCGATTCACCACATCTATTCTACTCCGGGTTCAAGCCCGATGGTGAATTCTACTTGCTCTACCAGATCGGCTTTGGTGGTGTGCCTGCGCGACCGATCGGTGACGGTCCAGACTGTCACTGTCTTTTCCCAGCCATCAAGTCTATCCCGGCTGAGAATATCGAGCTTTACTTCCCTGTCATTATCGAGGCCAACGAAGCTTTACCGGACTCTGGAGGCGCCGGTTTCTACAGAGGAGGTAACGCACAGAGGACTCTATATAGATGGCTTTGTGAAGGTGATGTCAGCACGCACGACGACCGTTGGCTGACTAAGGCATGGGGTGTTAACGGTGGTAAGCCAGGAAGCAGATCTAGGAAGATCTTGTACCGTAACAACAGCTATGGTACAGCAGCAGAAAAGGACAACATGGAACTATGTCAGTCGAAGCAGGATCACATCCACGTTTATCCAGGCAAGTCTAAGAGTTCTACATGTTCGAGATTGATACTGACCCACTCAGGCGACGTTTTGGAATGGATCACTTGGGGCGGTGGAGGTCTTGGCGATCCTCTTACACGCCCTCCCGAACGTGTAGCGCAAGAAGTCCACCGCCGTCTCGTCACTGTTGAAGGCGCCCGGGACAACTATGGTGTCATCGTTGATCCACACACTTTCAACTTCGATAAGTTTGCCACCTCGACACTTCGTAGCAAGAGACGTGAAGAGCGCTCGAAAGAGGGATATAGTACTGACAATGTGATTGACCGCGGCGGCACTCTCAGTGAACTGATGCAGAAGTGCGAAATCGAAACGGGGTTGAAGGCTCCTATTCCGCAGTGGGAAAAGAGGATTTATGGTCCGCACGCAGGATTGGAGTATGTGAGGAACTGGTATGATAAGATGAAGAAAGAAGGTATGGAACGGTGGGATAAAGCATAAGGCAGGTTTTCACACCAAAGGTTAAGTTGGGCGCTGATGTGACGCAGCATGGTACTAATCCATCTGGTCTCAGTCTACCGATAGGTCACCTCTTCAATTGTACAAATAGTTCTGGATCCCTCGCTTCCAGGAATATGAGCATCTCATCGTCGAAATACGTCCACTCTTCTAGTGGCAAAAAGCCATTGACAGCAGCTGTCCGGATGATCCCTCTGATTGAACGTCTGTGCGAGTTCTAGTGGTCGCTGATCAAGAAGTAGAGCGTAGTGCTGTAAGATTGTACGATCCCGGAAATGCGCTTTCTCCACCTTAGCGTCATCAGCGAAGACGTATTGGAAGCGCAAGACGTGGCTCTTGATGACTGTCATCCCGACGACATAATCGTTGAATGAAGGTGACGACAAGTTTGTCTGGACGCCATGCGGTATTGGAGACAAAGTCACCCTGAAGCCGGCATGGTCAACCATATAGTCCGGGTAAGGCGACGGCTCGATATCAGATGTGTTTAAAGTGAATTTCAGTCTTTGATATAACATTGAACTCTATGTCGCGAGGATAGACTCATACTCTACATATTCTACGAATGTGGAGATGCGAAGTCAGTGTATGTCTCACATGCATTTCGTACAGTCATAACTTACCTCCTTCTCCTTGACCGCCTCACCCATGGCCTGTGCATCCGTTTTGTGCGTTGCGAAGCTTCTTGCTTTGACTTTATTAGCAAACATCTCATCCAACTCTTCGTATGTCCGGCCAGCTGTCTCGGGCTGGTAGAACCAAAGATACACTAAACAAACAATGGACAAAGCACCAAAGATAAAGCCTAGCTTCCCACCAAGATTGAGTTGATCAGGATTGAACAAATAGGGTAGCACGAAACTCCACATAGTGTTGAGAGCATTCTGTAGGGCGAGCCCGATGGCGATGGTTTTGACGCGGAGACGGGAAGTTGATGTCTCGCAGAGAATGGTGTAGGCAGTGGCTCCAATCGTAACGTTATACCAGAAGCAGTAGATGAGGATCATACTGATAGCACCCTTCAATGCAGGGACGGTACCGACAACGGCGAGGCCGGCCATGACGAACAAGATGATTGTGAGAACAAAGAGACCCCAGAAAGTAAGGTTGCGACGACCTACTCGATCGACCAGGTACCAAGATATGACGTTTCCGATAAGCGAGATAACTTGTTGGACGATCTGCAATTTGAATGACATGGCTGTTGTAAATCCGGCAAGTTGCATGTAGTATGTTGAGTACGAAGCAGCGAAAGTGATGCCACTGAGAGATTGTATGGTGAGCGGCATGATTGAAATAATCGTTCGCCGGAGGTTGGATTTGCGAAAACACTCCAGGTATGTGACGCCTTCAGTCTCGCGCTTAACCTCTTGTAGAGTTGTCATAATCTGAGCGAGCTTTTGTTCCCCTGCAAATCCGCGATGACCAAGACTGTTCAGAGCCTCCAGTGCGTCTGCTTGTCGATCTTTAGATGCAAGCCACCATGGAGACTCAGGCATGAACCAGACAAAAGCAGTAGCTATGGCAGCAAACCCATACTGTGCGCAAAAGACAGCACGGTATGCCCAACGGCTGGTGTACACTCCGGTGGAGTTGACGATGAGCGCAACTGTAAGTGGCCCGAGGGTGTAAGATAGAGCAGTCAAGCAGGTCAGCATGCCTCTGAGTTTCAAAGGAGCGACTTCGCCGATGTATGTTACAGTAACCGATGCCAGGGCACCGACCACGAAGCCATTCAAAAACTTGCCACCGAAGAAGAGCTCGTTTGTTGTCGCAACAAACTCCATGGTGACAGCGGCGAAAGTGACAGCGAGACAAATCATGACCACTAAGCGGCGGCCAAGCCAGTCAGCAAGTTGCCCACATCCAAGGGCACCCACGATAGCACTGGAATCGTTAGTCTTGTCGTAGCATTCGGCGAGCTTGATGACTTACGAAGCTACGGGCGCACCCTGAAAGGCTGACTGCCACTGAGCATCAACAACATAACTTACAGTGCCGTCATCTGCAGTAAACTGATGTCCGAAATCCTTCCTGAACTCCGGGATACCTATGACATTGCCAGCTGCTTGATTCTCGAAACTGACCAGCAGGACTATCCAAACCATGTAGATAGACCAAGCGCAAGCCCAAGGATACTTGCGGAAGGACGCAAGTTTACCAACTTCATGGTCTTCTTGATTGGCGAGGTGACCTAACGCGGAAGTGTCTGCGGCGGTCGTTGTCTCCGTTACGTGTTCGTTGAATTCGATTGTGTTGGGCTTCTTGTCATGGTCTGGAGCCATGATGCTTAGGAGACACAAAGGCTTGATAGCGCTGATACAGCCAGTGAAGGAAGAATAGTGGAAGTGAACGGAAAGGGTCAGCAAGGCTCATCCCCGGTTGAAAGATCAATGTAGATCTGGAGAATGCGGGGGTAGCCACTTTATAGGTCTGCCAGAGTTCCGAGGCCACCTAAGTTGCGGATCAATTCACGCGCATCGGGAGGAGAAACCGCCAAAAGACGCCTCGACGCGAGTGCTCGGATGAACGAAATATGCAGATACCACGTTTGCCGCTGTATCGCTGCTTCCTCTCCGTCCGCACTTACATGGATTGAGAATCGCGTTGACACAACTTCCCCAGATCCGGAATTTCGGTACGTTCAAGGCGACGTTCTATGCGCATGGTCGATGTCTCCGAAAGTTTAGTCTTGTTTAAGCGTCTTGCTGAATCCGAGGTTCTGCCGATTCACTGCTACCCAATGGTCTCCCAATAGCGTACCCGAGGTTTTGCCGGCCGCGCTCCTGCAGTCCTATCTGAGAGAATATCGGCCTTGAGGTAGTTATGCTCACGAGCTTGGTTGGTGAGCTAAGAGTATCTGGATACAGAGAATAGTAATTATGAAGTTATGGTATGTGCCGCAATAACATCTTTTGTTGAAGAAAAGGATGCCGTTACAGATTTCATGGATCTGGTATGTTCGGCAGGTGATGTTCCGGCAGGTCGATCATTGTTACTGTGTGGGGTGAAATCACGATATGTTGGGTGGGGAAAGGCTATCGGCTCTGTTTCAAGGCAGTGGCGACCATCAACACCCCTTCTTGCAGACTCAACATACACGTCATTTACTCAGGAAGCTAGAGCTACCTCGCATCGAATTGATGATACTGAGAACACTGGTTCTGTTAGAGACTACAGTACATCATCCACATCATCAATAATCTGCACTTTGATACTTCCATTGCTCAAGTCTCCGCATGTGTGCAAAGCTTCCAGTGCCTTCTCCAAAGGGAACGTGTGGCTAACAAGTGGCTTCAGATCAAGAATACCACCAGCCAAACATTGCAAGCCCGAGGGCCATGTGTCGCGGTAGCGATTGATGAATTTGAGATCGATCTGTAGCAGCAGTCAACGGAGAATGTCCAAGATATACTTGCAGAAATGAACGTAGTGAAGTAAAGAGCACATACCTCAGCCAGACTCAGATGCATGAAGGGTAGGTTGTTCATGATCTCCTTACCTACGCCGATTACCATTACCGTGCCACCTCTTCTCGCTGTGTACGCCGCGGTGACAACACTGCTCTCCACACCCGTACACTCCAAGACAGTTTCTGGTGCACCATACTCGCCAACATTCTCAAAGTCGAAGAGTTCCCTGATCTTTTTGGCATTACCCTGCGCGTCAAGACTTCGATCAACCTGGTAGGTGGCGACCGTCGGTACAAATTGTTTTGCAAACGCCAGTCGCTTAGGCTCAAGATCCGTAATGACAAGCGGATGCGCTCCACTCGCTCTCGCTGCAGCCAGCGCGATGAGACCAATTGGCCCAGCACCGCAAATCACCGCACCGCGGCCGAGGGACAGACCTGCTGACTTGATGCCATGCATAACAACGGAAAGCGGTTCGAGCAGCGCGCCTTCCGCATACGAAATGCTAGACGGAAGCTTGTGACACCATTTCGCGGGGTGCGTCTTGTAGCGCTGGATAGTACCGTGATATGGATAGACACCTGAAAATCGGACGTCTTCACAAAGGTTGTATCGGCCGTCCAAGCAAAGAAAGCATGAGCCACATGGAACACCAGGCTCGACTGCTACGCGATCACCTGGACTAAACATCAGTACTGGAGAATGAATTCAAGGGGTCGAACACACCGGGCTTGAGAGTTGTAACGTCTTCACCGGTTTGTAGGACAATTCCCGCCGCTTCATGTCCAAGAATACAGTCGCCTTCGACAATGAGTGAGCCTATTCTCCCAGCCTTCCAAAAGTGAATGTCGGATCTGACACCTAATTAGCCTTGACAATCCCTCTGTGTTGAAACTTCGTACCCGCAAACACCTGTAGCTTTGATATGCAGCAATACTTCCCCCCTCTTTGGCGCGTACACAGGCGCCTCTTGCAGCTTCAAATTGTGGTCTGCGGTAACTTGTAACGACGGGTTTGGCAATGGTGTCTTGATAGTTGCCTGTGTGGTAGCGGTAGGTTTTGCGTTGGACGAAGTAGATTCAGGTGCCAGTGCCGGGGCCATGTCTGTTTGCTGAAGCTCAATCACCGAAAGCAAGGGCAAGCGCTGTCAAAGGATAAACACGCACCAAGTAGCCCCACATGTTCAGCGCGTCATGTTGCCATTCTGGCGAGAAAGGAAGTCCCGTCCTCGCAACGGGGATCAGCATGTGCAGTAGTCCGTGGCGAAATGCGGGGAAGCCTTCAGTGGGATTGACAAAGTAGTGTGTTGGTGGCACTGGTTACCGTAATTGATCTAGGCGTGGTTGTCCCGTCCAATGGGAATCGAGAAGACGACGTGTATTCCCGCAAGATCGACGCGTCGGATTACCAAATGTGGAAAGCCCGGCCAACTGTTCTGGATATACGTCGAAGATTAGTTTTCATAGCAGCACAAGAGATACCTAGAAACGATACTCCTGTTAGTCCTTTCAGATTTATAAGTCTACTAATATTCGTGTGGTGAAGTTCATACCTCGCATTTCCCTCTCACAAAGACACAAAATGCATACATCGCAAGATTCACCACAAGTGAACGGCTCGACCGGTTACGGTCAGAACGTCGTGGATGGACTGAAAAAAGAGGCGAAGTTGGAACAGTCATCGGTTCAAAAATTATCGAAAGAGCAAGATCATGTTTTGAAAACTTTCAGACTGCTCATTGCGGATCTGTGTCAACAGTTCAATGGCGGGCATCCCGGGTAAGCAGTCCAACAACCTTCGAAAGCATAGGACTAAAGATATGATAGAGGCGCCATTGGTATGGCTGCGATTGGTGTCGCACTGTGGAAGTATGGCATGCGATATGCACCGCACACACCTACGTACTTCAACCGGGATCGATTCGTCCTGTCAAACGGCCACACATGTCTTTTCCAATACACCTTCCTCCATCTCACAGGGTATAAAGCCATGACTTTCGATCAACTGAAGTCGTATCACTCAGATCGCGTCGACGCTCTCTGTCCAGGACATCCTGAAATCGAACATGAAGGCATTGAAGTGACGACTGGCCCGTTAGGACAGGGTGTGGCTAACGCGGTGGGTCTGGCAATGGCGACAAAGAACCTGCAGGCGATTTACAACAAGCCAGACTTCGACGTGGTGTCGAACCACACATGGTGTATGATCGGAGACGCGTGCCTTCAAGAAGGTGTTGCCTTAGAAGCAATCTCTTTCGCTGGCCATCTGAAGCTGAACAACCTTACCATTATTTACGACAACAACCAGGTCACTTGCGACGGTTCTGTCGATTTAACCAATACTGAGGACGTGAATGCCAAGATGGCGGCATGCGGCTGGGATATCATCGACATTGAGGATGGCTGTTTCGACATTGAGGGCCTTGTTGAGGCTCTGAACAAGGCACGATCATCTACTGAGAAGCCCACATTCATCAATGTCCGAACGGTAATCGGCCTTGGCAGTGCTGTTGCAGGCGACGCAGTTGCGCATGGCGCAGCTTTCGGCGCAGCGGATGTGGCCAACATGAAGAAAGCTTACGGCTTCAACCCCGAGGAGCATTTTGTTGTTAGCGATGAAGTGCGCAGGTTCTTTGAAGATATTCCGGCGAGGGGCGAGGAGCTTGTAAAGTCCTGGGAGAAGAAAGTAGACGAGTATCTAAGTAAGTATCCGGAGGAGGGAACCGACTTCAAACGCAGGGTGGAGGGTCGCCTGACAGAGAATTGGAAAGACCTGGTTCCGAGCTCATTTCCCGATGCGCCGACGGCGACGAGAAAAGCGTCGGGCCTGGTCTTCAATTCGATCGCCGAGAAGATAAACAACTTCATGGTCGGCACAGCGGATCTGTCGCCCTCGGTCAATATGATTTGGAAGGGCAAGGTCGATTTCCAGAATGTAAGTGTTGCACTCTTCCCTCCGAGAAGCAGGTCGCTGACAAGTCTCAGCCTGATCTGAAGACAACATGCGGGATTGTAGGCAATTACAGCGGACGGTACATCCATTACGGTGTGCGGGAGCATGCCATGTGTGCCATCTCCAACGGTTTGGCAGCTTTTGCACCCAACACGTTTATCCCTGTCACATCCTCTTTCTTCATGTTCTACCTCTATGCAGCACCGGCTATTCGAATGGGCGCGCTGCAACAGCTCCAGGTCATACATGCGGCGACACATGACAGGTAGCAGCCCCAGAGCTCTTCAATGGTTCCTCACTGACATCAACATAGCATTGGGATGGGCGAAGACGGTCCAACTCATCAGCCAATTGAACTCGCAAACCTCTACCGCGCTATGCCCAACCTATTGTACATTCGACCGGCCGATAGCGAGGAGACTGCCGGAGCGTGGATCACAGCAATTGAGGCGAAGAACACGCCGACCATCATCTCGACATCGCGACACACTCTTCCTCAGCTTGCACAGACGAAGCGGGATTCGGTCGGGAAAGGTGCATATGTAATCGAGGAGGTTGAGGATGCGGATGTGACGCTTATTGGTGTCGGTGCAGAGCTGCATCATGCGGTCGATACAGCGAAGGAGCTGAAGGCGAAGAACATTAAAGCACGCGTCGTGAGCTTCCCGTGCCAGCGGCTATTCGATGCCCAGTCTACACAATACAAGCGAGAGACTCTGAGAAGACATCGCGGCATTCCAGCTGTCGTTATTGAGCCGTATGCGCCAAACGGATGGGAGAGGTATGCCGATGCAGCATGCTGTGTAAAGCGCTTCGGTCACAGCCTGCCAGGCAAAGCAGCCTACAAATACTTTGGCTTCGATGTGCCTGCGTTGATGGCGAAGGTAGAGAACTACCTGCAGCAGGTGCGCGACGATCCACTGTTGAAGGGCGAGTTTGTCGATTTATGAGTTCCGCGAGCTGTAAAACAGATAGTTAATGAATTCTACATGTACTCCATTACTTGTCCCCGGTTGATGCATAGTCGTCATCGGATTTCGCTGTCTCGGTTGATGTGGGGAAGATTGCTAGGACGCAACGCGTTGAGCTGGTGGACGTGTTCCGCGCTTGCTCTGTGTTCGGCTAGCGTCTCCATGTGGGCACCTTGTCATCAGCTACCCTTCGCAGTGGTAACTTCCATGCTTCCTCCTCTATACTTTGAGATACACTCGCGCCCCACGGAAGACGAGAGCAGTTTGGAGAATGTGTCATTAGAATGAGGCAGTCTACAGCTCTAATCACATCATACCAGCCTCCTAATATTCCAAGATCAAGACAGGATATTTCCTTCCATTAGCACAAGAGATCAGCCAATGTATAATCTTAAGTGAACAGAAAGCTTGAATTATGTTATCGGCTGGTTCGCTTCGACAGGATATCGACTAGAATGAGAATAAGACTCCAGCGATCATTCTCTAAAGAAGGGTATGTGATATATTCTGAGCGTGCTTTTGGACAATGGGCATGGTATAGCAATGCGCCTAGAACAGCACACTGCGGGGCTTTTCAGCAACTAAGGACCTGTAACTCAAGAGCTGGAGAAAAATCGGATGCGTACAGAACGTAGGTGGACGGCGACGCCCCGCTATAAACATATCGGTAAGCCCCGCACGTACGCCACCGGCAGCCCCCGACGTGAGTAACACGATCAACGAACACTTCGAACGATAAGCGAAACAGTATTCGCGGTCAAAAACGACAATGGCCCCATCCCAAGACTGACATTGCAGATCTCGCAACATCAAACTCTAGCACGTCTTTCCATTGCCAGTCACAAAATGTCCTCCGACACAACTTCAACATCCCTACCGCCTGAGAAGCTCGTCTCGCAACTCCTGTCTACGATAGAGGAAAGGATCATACCTTTGACGCAGAAAGGTGTCTCGAGCGGCTCTAAGCTCTTCGGCGCTGCTATCCTGGCCCGTAAAGACCTTGCACCATACACCCTTGCCACAAACAACGAACGCATATCACCTCTCCTACATGGCGAGATAAACTGTATCCAACAGTTCTGCACTGTCGATTTCCCTGATCCGTCAACACGACCTCATCCGGCCAAAGACTGCATCTTCCTCGCTACCCACGAGCCTTGTTCTCTCTGTTTAAGCGGCATTACTTGGGCAGGTTTCAACGAGTTTTACTATTTGTTCACGTATGAGGATAGTCGGGATCTATTTGGGATCCCGTACGACATCGACATCCTGCAAGAGGTGTTTAGGGTGCAGGGGGAAGGCGAAAATGAAAAGCAGGTACAGAACAGGCAACTGTACAATCGCAGGAACAAGTTCTTTACCGCGAAGAGCTTTGCTGACGTCGTCGGAGGGATTCATGATCGAAGCGAGAGGGAGAGGCTATTAGGCGAGATTGAGAGGGTCAAAGGTTTGTATAACAGTCTAAGTGAGACATATCAAAAGGGCAAAGCAGCGGGTACAGAAAGCTCAAGTGTATGGAAGTAGATTACTTGAAGCTCGGATTACTATATAGTGATAGTGAGGTCTGTGTTGGCAACGATAGACTTCACGAGCGGCTTCGAGTTCCGCTCCCAAAGGTGTCGCTTCCTGCCCCACATTTATCGATAACAAATTTCAGTTAGCTTCGACCCCTCCGGATGCACTTGGTGTCGAACTTCAAGTAGAGAGCATCTGACTCTAGCAGAATTAAATTCTGTCAGTTGAAATCCGCTTCACGCCCTGTACTCCTGAATTTCTTTTCCTCGCCGAAGCAAATTTTCTGTCATTTCGTTGGCGGATACATCAGGATTGACTGCGAGGCAATCCGGAAACGTTCACCATCGGTACGCAAGAAAGATTTTTAGTAACACCTGCGGAAAGTTGAGAGATTGGCCAGAGAACAACGCGATAGGTTGCAAATATGGCAAACAGCCAGCGTGAAGACAACACGATATACTTAACGGAGAAAGAGGCGGAGCGGATACAGAAGACAGTCAAAGAACGATTTGAAAAGTGCAAGGAGCAAAGCGGAAATGTAAAGGCTCCGAGAGACAAGCTAGCTGCTCACCAGCAGGCCACGGGCGCAGCTCTCATGGCAGACATGGGAGGTGCACCGGATCCGGATATGATGCAAACCCAAGGCAAGACTTCAACTACGATCCCTGTCATTGGCGTAGGCCAGCCATATCCTCCATGCACGACGCCACTGTCAGATTTGAAGCCGATGAAAATGGCAGATCTGAAGATGGAGACGCATCACCGAGGCTACAAACTGGTTGTAAAGCGAGAGAGCCCAGTAGTTACACTCGTCGCGAGGTCGTGGACTATGGTTCAGGATGAGGACGGAAGCGATGCAGAACGTCTGGAGATATTGCTGCACAAAACACGGTACAGCGAAGATGTGTTGGAGTCCACAAAGCAGTTCATCATCAAAGAGCCTTACTTTACCCTCACTGAACAGGGAGAGCCTACTCTTCGAGTCGATCATCCTTCTGACCTAGTCATCTGCCACGAAGAGGGCACCAAAGATTGGGCTGATGCAGCGGCAGCGGAGAAGGCAGCCACACGCTTCAAAACTCAGGGTAACAACGCACTTAAGAAGCAGGATCTCCCACTAGCCCACGAGAAGTACACCACAGGCCTGGCGATCGCAAAGCAGGATATCGTCGCAGGAGAGAATCCCGATCTAGCGCGCGACATTTTTCGGAATCGTGCTTATGTCAACCTGCTACTAGGTCGGCTAGACGAAGTGAAGACTGACGCACGAGCTTCACTAACCGGAAGAGACGATCAGAAATCAAAGGAACTAGATAGCAAAGCTTACTACCGCGCTGGGTCAGCCTCGTACAATCAGAGCCGCTGGCAAGAAGCCAAACGTTTTTTCCAAGAAGCACAAAAGCTCACCCCGGACGATAAGGACGCCAAAGTACAACTAAAGAAAATTGAAGCACGTCTACGCGAGGAAGAAGCAGGAGGCTACGATCTGGTGAAGATCAGGACCGGTCTCTCAAAAGCTCGATCAAGAGTTGACGCTGGAAACTTTATCAAAAATACTGTAGTCAAAGACAGCCCAGGAAAAGGCCGCGGGCTATACGCTACCCGTGACCTCGCCCCTGGGGAGACCGTCATGTGCGAAAAGGCCTTTTGCGTAGTATGGGGTCACGAAGAAGACACTCTTACAGCTATGACGTACGACATCCGCGACGACCGTATTCGCGTCGCACCCGTCGGTCTCGCAAAAGCGCTCGTTCAGAAATGTCTCAACCAGCCATCTCAAACTGAAGACCTAATGGATCTCTTCGGTGACTATCAAGGCGAAGGCAGCGATGTCTACTCAAACGAGGATGGGCCCGTCGTAGACATCTTCCGGGTCCACGACATCATGTCGCGCAACGCTTTCGGACCTGGAAGTCAATTTGGAGAAGAGAGCGCGAGAAATGCTAGTACAGGTCTTTGGCGTCACGCTGCATATATCAACCACTCCTGCCTCGCCAACACAACAAAGGAGTTCGCGGGCGACATGATCATCATCCGTGCTACGGAGCCTATTAAAGCTGGCGAGGAAATTTTCCACCCCTACGATGCTTCGCTTGACTATGAAACGAGACAAGGGTTCCTGGAAAGGACATGGGGTTTCAGATGTGTATGTAAGCTTTGTGATGCGGAGAAAGAGGATGGACAGGAGACCAGGGATAAGAGGATGGAGCTGATGGGCGAAGCGGATGCTTTTGTCGACAAGACGCCTTGGGCTGGCGCGAAGAGAGTGGTACTTAGGAAGGCGGCTAATATTTTGAAGAGTCTTGATGCGACGTATGATGAGGGAAGATGGGAGGGGCTGCCTAGGAGACATACGGAGGGAATCAAAGCGTGGCTGGTGAAGGCTAGTCCGCGGTAAGGTTGACATAGAAAGTTCGCACAGTGCGTGTTTGGGTCAGGGAAAAAGTAGAATCCATCGATTATTGCGATGCTAGAAGATGAACGATCGTCTGTTTACTAGCTACGGGCTTTCCTTCTATTCAACAGAAGACCGGTACAGGAAACTGTCACAACGATGACTCAATGCTTCATCGACACCTTGGGCTCCATCATAGGTTCGGCAGTGTACGGTGGTACTCCACTCTCTTCACTACTGATTGTTATGATCTCATTTGAGTTGTCAATCGTCTCCATTGGCGCAACTGGCTTTTCGCCCAGGGGAATCTTCGCGGAAGGAATGATCCAATTGAACCAGGACGGCATTAAGAGACCCAATACAATCGTTGGTAAAACGAGATGAACGATGCTGAAGCCATAGATCATGATGGGGTCGTACATATGCGTTTCCGTGAACTTCGGATAGGCGAATGAGAGGACAATGGCAAGGATAGGACCGGAGATGTACTATGGAACAATATTATTAGCGCGGTGCAATCATGAGCAATCAACTTTCGTAAACATACCTTCATGATAGCAGCCCAAAAATAAGGGATATTCCAGTTCTTTCCGACGCCAATGAGAACATTGAGATCCCTAGTAAGTTGATTTCCAGGATAGAAAGCTACCCACCAGAAACGGCTCATGAACTTGCTGTTACCCCAGAAACGCGGGGCGGGGATACCAGGTGTTCTAGCAGCGAAGAGTGCGATGAAAGTGCTGGCAAAGAAGAAGGCAAAACCGACGCCAGCACCAGTTCCAGGAGTGGAGCCGTAAGCAACGCGAATGCCAAGTCCTTGGGCGACAGCGAATCCGATGGTGTAGATGAGGTAGCTGGGCCAGCCGACCTGGTTCGCGACATCGCGGCAGCGGTAGAGCGATGTTGCGGCGAAGGTCTCGCACCATACTACAGATATGTTAGCGGGCCACCCAATGCCGTCAGAAAGAGCATACGAACCTGTGAAGAAGAGCGCGACATCGTTAACGTATGTATCCACTGCATCAAGGGCTTGGAGACCAAACTCTGTGCAATAAATCAAAGAAATGAGCGCAGAGACAATAGTCACAATAGTGCAAACAGCCCAGCGAGGAATCTTGCAGCCCCAGTTTGTGTCGAGGATTAACGTAGTCATGACTTCGAGGAGAGAGAACGCGGAAGTGAGGCCGAGAAGGAAGAGAGTGAAGACTACTGAGTTAGCTCATGTCTCGAGTGCTGATCGTTCGCGGATGCTTACAGAAGACTACGGAGAAGAACGGAGCGCCTGGCATCTGTGCTAGAGCTTCGGGGTATGTGATGAATCCTGTGACGAAAGTACCCAAGGCCTCACCGCTGGAGGGGTCAATGCCCAAGTAGCCAATGACACCGAAGACCGAGAAAGCGGCAATGACCTCGACAGCGGAGTTGCTAAAGGCGATAATAAGAGCATCTTGTACGGCGTTTGAGTGTTGCGAGCAGTAAGATGCCCATGAAGTGAAGTACCTGAATGCGTGTCAGCGTACTTACTTGTTGTGCCGCGTTTGAAGCTTACCCAAAGCCGACACCAATAGAGAAGAATATCTGACCAAAAGCCGCTTGCCAGATCTGCGGACCCTGGAGTGCGCTTGTCCTCCACGTAGCAAAGTACAACTTGATACCCTCTCCAGCATTAGGTAGAGAGACTCCACGACCAATAAGAATAATGATCAGAACCAGAGGGAGACCCATCGTAACGTAGATGACACGTCCAGTCATGCCTACACCCCTAAAAACGCACAACCAGGTGACAAACCAGGTGAAGATTGCCCAGCCTGCAGTCTCTCCCAGCATCCCGGTTCCCGTGTAACTAGTGTAAGAGGCGACACTGCCATCGGGGTTGAAGCTACCGGTCGATGCTGGGGCCGCGTTGGCAACTATGACTTCAGAAAAGTACTCGCTGAGGTCTGCCCCTTTCCATGGAAGGGGACTCTGAAACGATCGAGCAAAGTACTTCATGATCCAGGATAGGAGCGGTACATAATAGGTAACAACAACATACTGAGGGTGGAAGATTAGCGTTTGTTCTGCAACCCCGTTGGGCCCAAATCTGCTTACACCGTTGAATACGACGGCAAGACCAATGCCTTTGGCGCGCTTGTTGTTGCTGTGCCATGCCAACACAGGACCACCACGGTAGACGGTACCAAGCGCGATCTCTAAGACCAAGACGGGAAGGGCAACGAAAAAAAGAGCGATGAGGTACGGAATGAAGAACTGAAGACCGTAGTTGTTGTACACGACTGACGGGAATCGTAGCAGGTTACCAAGACCAACGGCACCGCCCATGGCGCAGAGAACGAATTGAACACGGTTTCCAAACACATCGCGGCCATCTTCCCCTTTTTTCGAATCTGGCGAGAGCTTCAGAAGGATTTTCTTGATTGCTCCCATCTTGACGTTCAAGGCGAGAAGATATGAATTGTATGAACAACAGGAGTGGTGTGGTGAATCTTAGAGTCGACCGTAAGACTGACGCAGTTGATCCCGGTATATAGAGACATACTACCTGACCATCCTCTCTTGGATTTCTGTCTCACCAAGCGCTGCCCAGCCCGAGCAATCGCCCACCTTCCTTCTACAAACATTACTACAACTGTGGCGTACATCTCCAAGACTTCCCCAGATTCTTCGCACAGGCTCAGCTAGCTCCAGGCGTGCCCTACAGACCGGGTACAACGGATCCCAAGTGATCAGCAGCTTCGTCCTGGTTGGATGATTTCAGATCAGACAAGTGCCAGCTCCATACCATGTTCTCGGACGTGGCGCTGGTCCTGTGTTAGCGTGCCAGCCACGAGGGGTAGTGATATCGTCAGGACACTACGGTAAGTCTTGGGCCTGAGGGCGGGGTCTTGGCACGCGTTCGAATACACGCACGCGACAGATGAGGCCATCCAGATTCGGGGTAATGCTCGAAAATGGGCCATTCACTGCGAGTAATATCACAGTTGGCTGAGAGCTAGGCCGTGCATTTGTTATCTGTAAGATGGCACCCGGCTATACGGCACTGACTTGGCACTTGGAAGCCCGATGGCCTGGGCCGGGCGTAAATTCGCTCCGGCTACTGTGTGCTTTGGTATGAGCCCTTGATGAAACGATGTGTTGGCGTTGGTAATGATGATAACGATGGCGGTCGCTTGACTGTGTCTATGATCCGGCGGTTACCAGCGGGTGACGGTCCTCACAAAGCATCGGTCCATGTGTGCGGCGCGTAGAAGCGAGGGTCTCTAGGGGGACTGTCTAGAGGGCCAGTCTTGCGTGCCTCTTGTGTCTGCTCTTTTTCTCAATGCGCTATTCGTACGCGTACATGAAAAGCATGCTCTGGAATAGTTGAGGAATCGTCCAAGCATCGCATTGATCTGAACCGACGCAAAAAAAAAAAACGCAAGTTTCGTCGATCATGAAGAACAGTTGTGAAGGCGCGAATTGTAGGGGCATGGCTACCTGCTATATATCAACGAGATGTAATGAGATCGCTCGTAGGGCGCGTTGCGTGAGAGTGGAGCTAGCGCCGATTCCGGGATCATCGGACCCATCTCAGGACAAAAAATGCGGAGAAATTCCAACCTCATCATTGCGGCACCCGCAAGAGTTGGCAATTCAGCAATGTACATACTGGATGGTCTGCAAGTTACTACAGTGCTTAAATCCCTTGCCATAGTCCCAGAATGCCCTCTTCACCATCCCCGAGCACAGGATCCTTCCTTGGCACTTTTACATGCCAAACCTCTCCCTCTTTTCCATTATGCTCACCTCCAACAGCGAAATCCCAAACACCACCGTAAGGATATGCGCCCATCATCATGAAGTTCTTCTCGATCTCGACACTCTCAAAGAACTTTCTTCTCTCGCGCTCCTTCTCATCATCAATCTCTGCTGCCAGACCTTCTTCAACATCCTTTGGTTGATAGAACCCGAGCTTCTCATTATGTGGTTTGGGAAGAAACGTCTTGTGGCTTACGCCAGCAGGTATGATGAACACGTCGCCAATTCTCGCTTCAATGTCTATGCCGCCTTCTTCGCCATCTGCTCTGTCTCCTGGTGAGTGCTTTCCCTGGGTCCAGGAGGGTGAGTCGGCAACACCGAAGCGGATGGTGGCACCTTCGCCTGAGATGACAGTCATGGCTTCGTGTGTGGTGGAGTGATAGTGGGATTGGATATCCAGACCGTATTTTGCTATCCATTGCGTTTGCCAGCCATTTGAGGCGTAGAGATCTAGTATTTGAGTAGTTTTGAAGGTGGGCGATGATACTAGATCGCGGAGTAGACCTGGGTAGTGGAGTAGTGGATAGGGAGAGTTTGGGATAAGCGGCGTGGGAGAGAGTTTGTAAGAGTTTACTTTTATTCCCATTGTGAAAAGTGATATGTTGGGTTAGTTTGGTTGGTATTGCTGAACAGATGGGTGAATGGGATATATCTGGGGAAACACTTGCCCGAACGGGAAGTGACAGCGCGGGGTTTGACGTCAGAACCATTGTAACGGCAATGAAGCCGAGACGGTTGCGCTCCCGACACATGAGAGAAATATCAATGTATCCGTTTGGATAGGCGAATACTTTTAATCTATCGATACTACGTTTCTCTGGTTAGAATTCTAAAGCAACCTTTCCAACCGCTTTTCCACCTTCAATGATCTCATGAGCTTTTCTCAAGCCATGTTCATCGACCTTCAGCTTCTGCATGCAATGACACTTGACTTGACCATCATCTAGCATTTGAGCCAGTTCTTTGAGAATTCTTCCGTGACTCTCAATGTCAACTCCGTAATAGGGTTTTGTGCCCAACAATGCCCAAACGAACGTAAGGCTCTTTGCCATGAATTCGGTGCCATACATTGGCATCTCCTTGTCTTGAACAATAGAACATACTCTTCCGAAGGGTGCACAAATCTTAGCTGCAGGTGCGAGATAGCCAGACGTTGGCGTGTGCGTGATGAAGACGTATTTGATGGGGACGTCGAGCTTCAACTTGTCAACTTGTTCTGTAATGTCTTGGTGATGGTCGATGGTATGCGTGGCGCCTCCTACGTCTTTTGAAAAACTGACCGTCTCTTCTCTAGACGCTGTAGTGACTACAACAGGGAGGTTGAGAACACGACGCGCGATCTGACTTGCTACGCTGCCAACGCCTCCTGCTCCGTTGATGATCAAAATGCCAGCCAGTTCGTTCTTCTGAATTTCCATGCGTTCCACGAGTGCTTCATACGCTGTGATCCAAGTCAAGGGCATGGCAGCAGCTTGTTCCCAGTCCAAACTCTTTGGTTTCAGTGCCACGGCTCTCGAATCTACCAGCTGGTATTCAGCGTTGCTTCCTTGTCGGATTGGGGAACCGGCGTAGTACACCTCGTCGCCAGACTTGAAGTTCTTGACAGCAGATCCGACACTTTCTATCACGCCAGCGCCATCAAAGCCAAGGATTTGGGGAAGCTTGGGTGTTCGTTGGTAATAGTCTGGATAGTCATCGTAGGTCCCAGCGCGCGCCTTGGTGTCGACTGGATTGACAGAGCAGGCTTTCATGCGCACGAGAATATCATGGCCTTGCGGGTCGGAGGGTTTGGGAATGTCGATTGATTTGAGGTTGGTAATGGGACCATACTCGGTTACTGCAATAGCGTGCATGTTGTAGAACAGATTCTACCTCGGATATGTTGGTGTGAAGATGCATATTGGCGAACGTGTTTGAACTTTTATCATGTAGTTTCCATGGCTCCACTCTTGAGAGCATTCGCACGTAAAAATGCCATCAGAGGCTCATGACGTCACCTTTGTAGCGTGATGTCTAGCTATGCGCTGGGAGGACCCGAGACGGTCGACTTGAACGGCTGTCACCAAGACGGGTGGTGTAGTTTGACATATTTGGGGCCAGTGTGCGATCTTGATCAACGACTGTTGGAATGCACGAGGCTAGCTATTCAGTGCAAGGTACAAAGTACAAAGGTACAAAGAGACTTGAGCACATGATTGCAAGTCGATGCGGGTCGCGGAGTACTGTCACATACAGGGTACACGGAAGAGGGGGAGGGGGCTGTGGTGCAGAAAAGCAGCGTGTTGGGCGGGATGACTGGCGCGATTGCTGGCACAAATGCTTGCGATAAGGCGAATGAGATGATGGTGAAGCGTTAGCTGACACGGCCGTCTCCAACCACAGCTGCTTCGCATGGTAATGTCGGTAGTAGTAAGAATTGTTGCTTTTCTAAACACACAATCGCCACCACGGCACCTGTTTCTCTGTTCCCCTAACACAGTCGCCCAGAACCTGACGCGATCACTGAGGCCATCTGGACCCCCGGCCGCCATCACCGCCGAAGCTTGGAAAGCCACCAATTCGGCGCGCGCATCGATTCTTGCGCAGTGACCTGCTCCTTCCGCACACCAACGTCCCGTCTCCAAAATCCGCCTCACTCGCCATACCGTGCCCCGTCGCAAATTGTCCTGTCCGTCGTGCATCCGCTTAATCGCATCGTGAACGGCTGGCTTGGCACGGCCACCCCGAGGCTACCTGCGTCACCACCACCCAGCGCCCTGCACCGACGGCAGCCTGCATACGTCTCGGGTGTTGCGACGTGGGCACAGCGACAGCCGTCTTGCGCTCGCGGGTCATGGCTTCTTAACAACAACGACAGAAGAGCCACCTTGCAGCGGTACACGGGCCAGCAGCGACAGGGACGGCAAGGCGGCTGGCTACCATGTCTCAACCCGAGCCCGACGTCTATGCCATGCTCGAGTCGTCTTTCCAACCCTCCCCGAACCTACGCCAGACGAAGCGCCTGCCGCTCCGCACCGACGACTACCGCACCTACTCGAGAGCTGCAGCGCCCCTGAAACGAGACGATTCATACACCACACAAGCTACCCATGACACCGAGTCGACCGTCGAAAGCGACCACAACACGCCGCTCCCCTCGCCCGGCCTGCTCAAGGGAGCAGACAGCGGCCTCCCGCCCACGCCGCCCACAGCTTCGCAGGACGGATCCTCGACCCAAATGCCCGAGCAACCGCCACTTGCCGACAGCGTACGCAACTCGCTCATTTCACACAAGTCGTCCCTCAGCACTCCGGTCAATGCGCGCAGTCCTCCCACGCCCGATCCCAGTCCGCCGCGAACCAACGCCTCCAATGCTTCCAACGCTACCAATGCCACGCTCCAACGACCGCCCATATACACATATCCGTCCTCGAGAGCAGACTCTTTCCAGACTGCTAGAGAGGACCCCTTCTCGTCGGATCGCGACGACAGCAGATCAGTGACACCCGCCAACGACAGGCTGAGCACTGTCGACGAAGACCGAGGACTGGGCCTGGCATTCGAACATGACCAAAGTGATGTCACGCCAACCAACACCCAAGGCCCCTACTTCCCCGCTACTGAACAGGTGGATTCAACCGTCGGTGCTGAGGAAAACAAGGGTCCCCAGGCGGTCGAGCATATCCCAGATCGCGAGTGGAACACAGACCTCATGCGCAACGTAACGGTTCGCAGAAAACGCAGACCCGACTACAATTCTCCTCGCAAAGTATCCGCCCCAGAACCCGTCGCAAAGCCTGTCGCGCCCGTCGCAGAACCCATTGCCGAATCCGCTCCTGCCGTCACCATCGTCGAAGCCGCCTCCCCAACTCCAAGCAACAGAGCGCGACGCGCTTCCAGTCTGCGCCAACGCGTCGAGGCCAGCCACAACAGTCCCGTTACGCCGTCCATCGAGAACTTTGCGCATTCTATCGGGTGGCCCTCGGAGGGCGAAGGCATGTCGGCCGGGAAGCATCGCGATTCAACCAACAAGCGACTCTCGACAGCGTCAGTGGCTTCGACAGTAGTATCGGCTCATGTTATCATCACTCCGCCGCGAAGAACACAGACACTACGACACTCAGGACGGAACATGGCATACAGAAGAGACATCAGCGCGCCTTCGGAGCTTGGATCCGGAGCCTACTCAAATCGCAACTCGGTCATTTCCCAGTACGACGACGTGCCGCCTCGTCGCCTAGTGCACAAGAGGACCAACATTGCCGACAGGAGCGCGAGGTTTAGCACTGACTCCGATGTCAGTTCTCAGCGCATCATGTCTCCGTCTCTGTCGTTGCGATCGAGGACTATTGATAGCTCGGCGCATACACAGGCTCATCAGGAATCCATACGGAACGTGCTACAACCTGCCGCGGACATACTGAGTCGACACAGCACAATTGCCCGATCAGGTGGCAGTTACCACAAACGAGTAAACTCAGCACCTGAACCCACAAGACGAACGCTGTCCTCAAAACCAAGAAACTTTACAGAGATCCTGCCGTCCAAAAGTCCAAGGCCGATTGAAACTACACAACCGCCTGTGGAGCGAGCACCATCGCCAACCCTTTCACCGAAGCCACGCCGAGCATCACCGACGTCGCGGAAAGGTCGACGACAGGAACCAGTGGTCACTGATGTGAAACTTCCAGGCGGTCTCGACAAGACCCTGTCCGATCTTCCTGACCAGGGTGTGGATGGACCAGCCGAACGCGACGTCTTCATGGGAGCGAGTCATCCTGTCGAAGACGCTCGTGTGCCGTCTGCGTTGACAGACAGAGTCAGACGCCTACTTGCGGCTCGTGAGACTGCAGAGGAAGCTACCCTCGTCGTTGACGCAAAGCAGAACCCTGCTACATCCGAGAACCTAGAGAAGTTCTCGCCATTGAAAGATAGTGAGCCTCAGCGTCAAACATCGAGGCCAACTTCATGGGCGAAGCGAGCATCTCTACACCAGGAGAGCGCTTCCTTGTCTCCTGACGCGGCTGTTCGGCCCGTCGTAGACGATCGTGTATACACACCAGAGATGAAACGCCGCAGCCAGGCATCGCGACCTGACTCTGGAGACCACGGCCGCGTTAGTTTCGATCGATCCGCTTCGCGGTCTGCTTCTCGGACTGAAGAGCATGCTAATGCCCGCCACCTGTACTCTCAATCGACGCCATTTTCCCAGTTCTCCGATACAGTCGAAGTCACCGAGGCAACTGCTGTGAGCATCTATCCCCACAACAACAACTCTCTGCTCGTCGTGCAGCAATCGCGTGGAAACTCCCTGTTGCCAGAGCAGCGTCAACTACAGGACGTCCGAGAGGTGCAGGCATCACCTACACCACCGTTTGTGGATGCAGATGAAGCACCTCAGGAGGCTCGCGAAGAGACTGATGAACCATACCCCCAGCCAACTTTGACCTTTGAGCCCTCAACCCCTCCGATGCAGTCTGACCTCCTCCAGCCTGACGGCGTAGACTCGCCTCTTGAAAACCCTCGAGACCCGCCAGTGCCACCTAAAATCAACTTCATTCCTCCTACGCCCATGGAAGAGCTCGAGAAGGAGCTGGTACCTGGGCCACCAGGACCTCCTGAGCGATCTGATTCCCACCCCCAACGGCGACTATCTGTTTTGCAGCGAGCTCGGCGGTACTCTGACAATCTCATCACACCCCTTTTCGCTCGCGCTTCAAACAACCGAACCCGATACGCTAGTGAGTCTCACGGACACACTCACCGAAATCCCTCAGTCCCCAGTGTCAATGACGAAGATGGCACACTTCATCCTTTCTGGCGCCCGCGCGGTTTCTGGGATGGGTTCGAAGACGGTGACTCAGAGAGCGACGAGGAAGAAGGCCTGCCCCAGGGTGGCGACACCAGCGACATTGAAGATCCAGAGCCGGAGCAGGAGCCGCCACGACCACGGCGTGCCAGCACTCTCGGCAACAAGCTGAAGGGCGGTTTCCGTGGCTCAGGCGGCTTCCTCATCGGCAACTCTCTCGGCGTTGAACGTGCGGGCACGAATAAACGTCGTCATCATGTCACTCTTCCACCACACTTCCGAACCCCACGCACAGCTGGCCATTTGGCCGAGCCCAAGGTCATTATCCAAGCACCCACACAGCCCCTGGGCCGTCACCGCGGCGGTGGCGTTACAAAGCGTCGTTCTAGCCACGACCTCCGTCGCAGCGCTTCCGTGCCAGACAACATGTCGACCGTCTCCTATGAGTACGAACAGTCCCGTAGAAGCCGAGGCTCCTGGCGCCAAGGCAAGAGCCTTCCAGGTCTGAAGAAATACCACGTCCAGTACATTGGCATATCTGGCGTTAAGGAGAGACTAAGGGAGCGCCGTACAGAAAAAAGGCGGGAGAAGATTAGACGTAGTATCGGAAGTAGATATTACGTCGACCCCGTGGCTCCTGGATCCGCGTTTTCGCAGTAGCTTTTTGATTTACGACCCTTCGCGTTTTCCGTATTGACAGTAATTGGATTCCCCCTATTCGTTCATCCAGCACACACATATATATCGCATACCCACCATCTTTTACGACGTCACGACCTGTTTGCATTTTGGCTATATACCTGGATAGGTTTGGGCTGGGAACCGGCTTTCCCTTTTAATCTCTTCTAGCTATTTAGCTAGAATGTCTTGTTTGTTTACATGGGAAGCGGGAGTGAGTTGACTTGCAGGAAAGCATCAAGTAACGACCTGCTTTACTTTAGCTTGTATATACTATGTAATCACCTCATGACAACATTCACCAATTTTACGCACACACACACACACAATTGCCTCAACATCAACATCTATATTCGACGACGAAAACGTCTGGTATATGGAAATAATCGCTAATGAACATGCCGATAATGCTAGCAATCAATCTTGATGCCCTTACTCCTTGCAGAATGGTTCCCTACATGCCAATAGTGATATCTCATGCCTTGCCACTTTGAGTTGCACCTAAACGCCCAGAAGTGAGAAAAAAAGAAGCGCCTGTCTTCCAGTCCAGAATATACGGAGTAAAAGAAAGAGAAAGGAGATCTCCAGTGAGCTTCTTGCTCTGTTGTAACAAAGGGAATGTTGTTGTGGGGTATGTAGTCTTCAAGACTAAGAAAAGAGGTTTATATCTTCCTTCGAACAGTAAACTTGCGCTCCATGGTCGCAGCAGGGAGTGCTTCGGCGAATGTATCGCGTGCTGTCGCAACATTAGTTATAGGTTTCCCTAAAGTGAATTTGACAAGACTTACTCTCCGCAGAATCAAACATGATAAGAATATCGTCATGCTCGCCCGGATACTCAATTTCGTCGAGACAAACAAATCGTCTTTTGGTGCCTGTCCAGCCTGTCACCCTACCCTCGGCCTTCTGGATCTTGCCCTCGCCGCGTCTTTCATCTACAGGCAGCGCGAACTTTGCGTCAACCAGCTTCAGTCCAAATTGTCCACCCTTATCCGTCTTCTGGAAAGTGTCGGTGAGGCGGAGTTGGAAGTTCATGGCATCAGCATGAGAGAAGTCTTCAAAGAAGGCGAGAAGCTGGATGATGTTGTCTTGTTCGACGATCTGCAGACGGATGCGGTTGGCGGTCCATTGCTTGTAGATGGGCACTACCATACGACGGCGGGATATGGAGAAGGAGTTTGCGAGACTAGGTAGGGTTAGTACATATCGAATCATGGCACAGAATATGAACGTACCCGTCGAATTTCACATGAAAGCCAGTAACAGCCAGCTGGAAGGTGTGAAGATCGTTGAACGAATTGAAGGTCAGTCGTCGGATCGTGGAGGCACTTGTAAGAGTTTTGAGTAGCTTCGCTAGCTCATCGGGAACATTAGGATCAGTACGGCTGGCGTCGACAGCCACGGCCATATCTTGCTGAGCCTCACGGAGGAGTGTGAGTTCGGCAGCTCCGTCAACTGGAAGGCGAACCAAGAGTTCACCAGGTCCTGCAAACTGTCAGAATCATGTCGATCATCAAACAAAATCGAAACATACCCAAGTTCATGCGGTCAGAGACGATACCAGCAGTATGCCTACACATGATTCTCAAGCTCTCACTCATGACAGTGGGTGCTGACTCAAGTCCTGCAGCTTCTGGATCTTGGTTCATAACCTTGGCTTCCACCCACTGCAGTTTCTCAAGCACACGACTACCCTGCGTAAAGCCCTCTGCTTGGTCAGCGCTCTCAATGTGAAAAGCCTTGAGAGCCACTTGGGCGAATGTAGTCTCGCCCTCAGCGACGTTCATGGAGGTAAAAGTGCCAAACAGGTTGTTGCGGTCCTTGCCATCCTGGAAAACAAGATGGGCTGTGCATGTTCTCAGCCTCTTATCGGCACCCTCTTCACGGAAGCGCAATCTCAGCGCAGGGGCTTGATCCGCTTCGGTCACGTATTCGAAGTTCATGGGCTCCTGTTTCGTGCCGAGCTCGTGATTGATTGTGCTGACTTGCTTAGTCTGCTGCGGGGTGACCAGAACCATACGGTAGCCTCTATGCAATTTTCGCTTGCCTGTGCCTTCACTACTGCGTTCAATCCTTTGGAAGACCATGAGCTTGCAGCCTGATACGCGCTCAGCTGGGAACGCTGATGGCTTTGCGGGGTCCCTGTAACTCGCCTCTTTCAAATACATCTTACAGGCAAAACGCTCGTCTCTCCGTTCTCGTAAATCAGACTCCGTCCTGTTCGTGTGGTTGACAGTAGACCAGAGGCTGCGGAAGTCACTCTCATGTAGCGCCATAGTGAGTACAAATCCATGTCGTAGCTGGACAGTAAGTTGTGATGACTGCTGCTTCCATTGGACGTCTTTCCATGTAAGCACCGATCCTGAGCCGACTAGGAGATTGATCAGACTGTTCTGGCTGCAGATGGCCAATTTGACCTGGTATTCTTCCTTGGATCGCATGACAGAGACAACGGCATCCATAGGAACACGATCTGTCGCAGGGTTGTCGGTCGACACAGAGGCCTTTACAAACATGCGAAAATAGCAGAAGTCAGTCTTGGTGTCGGAAAGAGGTATGTACTGTGATAGGCTAAACTGCGACTGGCTGCCGTTGGGTGCAGGAAGTCCGGAAGTCAATACACTCGCCGCATCTGCAGGGAACGTGGGATATTCCTCCCATATTTTTTGGTCTTGTCCTTGGATGAGCGCTTGGGTCGGAGGCATGCTCTGGTGCTTCTTCATCGATCCCACGAGCAGCTTCAGGTAGTGGGCAATCGCATTCTGAATGTCGAACACCTCCGCGCTCGCAGCGTCCCCAGCTTTTCTTGAAAGATCAACCTGCGCATCGGGAGAGGCGTTGCCATATCCCTGTAAGCTGGGGTGGTTCGGAAGCACCTCAGAAATGATCCACCACACCTTGGCCAAGTCGACATGCGGTTGAGCGAGTCGCTCTTGGATCGGTTCGGCAGTCTTAGGCTGACTCCTTATCAGGTTCTCCATCCCTGTACGTCCTTTGAGAAACCACCACGTAGCGACCCGGAGCCATTGCATCGGCGTGTGGTTGTTAACGTTGCCTCCAAGCTGAGCCGTCAGCTGGAAAATACCTCTCATATGTGTGATTCGCTCGGCAAAATCCCGGTATGCAAACTCGTTTGCTGACTTCGTATCGGAGCGAGCTAGAGGGGCCGCCGGTTTGGCGCTGGCACCCGAAGCATTTCGCGACGGTAACTGGCTTGGAGGCGCTGACACTGCGAGAGTCTGGGGCAGTGGAGAGGGTTGTAGAGACTGCGGGAGCGAAGAGGGTAGTTGCTGAGGTTGTGCTGAAAAATAGGATGCACCCTGGGGAAATTGGGGCGGAGTTGGGAGGTTTGGGCTGTCGTCAAGAGCCCCGAAGATAGCATTCTCCTTATTCGAAGGCACTCGTTTTATCGTAGTATCAACGAACGGGTCTGATCGCACAGCAGGGGAAGCACGTGCTTGTGAAGGGGAAAATGCAGTGTATTGAGACGGCGGTGATTGTGCTCCTGGTCGTCCTGGAGAGGGCCCACGTGCTCTAGATCGTTGAGGGTCTTCGGTATTCAAGGTCCCGGGGGGTGATGTCCTGGATTCGGATTGTGGGGTTTCCAGTGGTGTTCTTGCTGCGGCGGGTGTGTGGTATGAGGATGGAGGTGTACCGACGATAGACTGCTGGGAGCTTGTCTCGGAGTCTCGCCTTTGACCCGAGGCTGCTCGTTGTGACGCTTCGTGCAATGTCCTGCCCTCTTCCGATCGCATCTTTCGCCGCACTTTTTCCGCGAACGAGAGTGGCTCGTCATGGTCCTGTTCAGGCAATTGTCTCTCTGGCAGCTTGGGCACTGAAGGTATCGCATGCACAGGCTCGTGTCCAGCATCTCCGTCGACGGTGCTGAAGCCAGTCTGCGTGCGTTTGAGCGGTTTTGGTTGGAAATCGTCTTCTTCTTGGATCGTAGGCTCCCGTACTGACATGGTCCGCGACATGACTGGCGAGAGATTGTCCGAATCCTGGGAGTAGACAGAGTCTTGGCTGGGTCGCCTTGCAGAGAGAGCGGCTGCAGGCTCCGGAATACCGTCAAAGCCAGTTGGTGCCCTAGACAGTGCCTTTGGGCGCTCCCCAAGCCCCATGGAGCCCATGTAACGCGGCGGTGTTGGTGGCAGTTGGGCGTGCGTGTTGATCTGGCCCATCTGCATCTTCTGGCCGAGCGGTGGGGACAGTTCGCCGGGGTTTGTGCGCGTTCTTGTGAGGTTGGTCCTGTACTCGGTCTGCGAGGGCGTCCTGCCTATGCCATTGCTGCGCGCCCCCAGATTCGCGTCGTCTTGCGGTACCTGGGACGGCAGTTTGTCTGCTTCGGGCACGCTTGCTGCCTTCTTGTTCTTGGCTACTTCCAGCACGACGTCTTCACACTCGTCCCCGCCATGGCCTATGACTTCGGGGACTGTGCGTACAAAACTCACGGTGAGGCCCTTCTTGCGCGTGCCTGTCTTCAGACCTCCCGGGCCTGGGCTTCTTCCGGCGGCGGCAGCGCTGGCCAATATCGCCTGTGCGCCAGGCCATCGCTGGGCGCTCGCGACATCTATGCGGGGTCGGGTGAAGGCCGAGGCGGCGGCAGCGGCGGCGGCGTCCTTTTGCTGCTGGGCGGCGCGGTCGGTCGAAGGCTTGAGGAAGTCGTTGATGTCGTGGTCGTCCGAGGGCGGCTTGGTCCTGGGCTGTGAGGCGGCGGCAAATTCGTTGGTCTTCTCGAAGATCTTGGTCTTCCAGCGGCTCTTGGAGAATAGTTTACTCCCGGCATCCTGAGCGTCCACCATGGTGCTGCCCGCAGACCAGATTCGGCGAGATTGATCGGGTGGGGAAGGCTTCACAGGTGCGTCGGGGACAGGGCAGTGGTGCGCCGTCAAAGTCGGGAGGCGCGTCGGGGTGATCGCGTGCCTGGCTTGGTGGCGGGTGTCGTGTTTGCCGTCTGGGGTCAATGGATTCCGGCCGTCGACGTGTTCCGAGGGGTTGTCACTTCTCTAACAGGGTCCGGCCACATGAAACTGCCTGGTGCAAAGAACCAATGCCGCCTTCAGGTATATACAGAGAAAGAAAGGTGAATGGGAGAGAAGGCCACAGAACAGCGGACCGGCCAGGGACCCAACAACGTCGTGGAACCGCCGCTGTAGTTGCGGAGTAGTTTATCAGCTAAATTGCCAGGGTCGAAGCTAATTGCGCGCCGCCCGCTTATCGTTGCAAGCCTGCAGCGGTATCCTAAGCTCCTTTTGCGCCTGGAGCCTCGGGCTTTCTCTACACGAGCAAGATTGTCGTACAGCCGTACTGCGAAATTGCACCCTTGACTAACCTTGACTTGCGCTTGAAAACGACGGCCTCGAAATGTCTCGTGTTCGGAGCGCCAACGTCGACACACCCCACATTCAGCCCACCAGATCACGCCCGTGCGGCGGGCACTCGGTCCTACATTCACGCTTTCACTCGACAAGTCTCCCCTCTTGGCGCCAAAATACCATAGCCTGATTGCGGCTCAAATTTACCTTTGTTGCGTCTTGCACATCCAACATGTACCCCTTAGCTAGTCCTACACCAGCAACTCACCATCAACACCGCCCGCTCCTCTCCTGCCCAACCGTCTTACTTGCGTAGATCGTGGGCCCCAGCTTGTCGAGATCGTCATGACGTGCGTGGCATGTGTTTCACTCTTCTCTCCATGTGCACACCGTCTCAACCGACCCCCCTAAAGTGCAATGGCGACAACAACAGCAAACACCCAACCGCTCAACCATACCTCGCTTGTAGGGCTATTGAGTCTCTCCTAAAACGGAAGACCACAGTATGGACTATGCCCGAAACAACACAGCGGCCGCTCCAAAGCGTGGAGTTGATAAGGCGTGGCAGGGATGGCGATCCCTTAGCCTACTTCATCGCCTCGGCTGTGACACCTGGCGTACCCAGCACGTCTAAATATACTCGGAACGGACGACTTTGCTTTCCGCAAGCGCATATCAGCAGCAATACCGCAAGAGCTTGCGCACATCCAGAGCCGACTCTTGTAGCCTCGATGAAGCCGAAGAAGAGCTGATTCTTCGCGCATTTTGCGGTATAATTGAACACCCGGTGCTTACTTTTCCCGCTAGCGGCCTTGATCGCCGCTTATTGGCCACATGTCCTTTAGCGATATGCAGTGGTGAGCCGACTGTAGGATTGAAATGAGCGCTCATCATTTCAATTACAAGCCGGTTGGTGGCGCGTCCCGAAGTAGGGACGACAACAATGAGACGTTAGGAGAGACTTGCGATGTCTGACCATGCTACCATAGACAACCTTGGAAGTCTACAGGCGACGCATGCCCATGCTGCTAGGGCAGATGTCGCCTTCAGAAAGACAATATCCATCTCCATCATCACCAGTGCGATTCTATGCTTCAATGCTCCCACCACCGTACAATGTGTGAGCCGTTGTTGGCCGGTGTTTGGTTGACTACACATTTGAGTTCAACCAACACTTGATCGTCGTCTTCAAGAGCCGCAGGTGGGGCTCTACGTTGCGGCAATGACGGAAGCAAGCCCCATACCATCGTCATAAGTTCATACATCGTTGCTTCTGAACACAACCCCTCCTAAAACTCCCCACGATACTTCACAATCCCCTCATCTCCATATTCTCAGCCGTCTCTTCCGTTGCATCACTAAAATGTCGTCTCAAGCCAGCTCTGAACCCCTCCAAACTTACGAGATATCCGACTTTAAGTTCCAAAATGGCTCTACACTACCAAACCTCAAAGTGGCTTACAAGATCCTCAACCCGCACAACAGCAAGATAGCAGTTGTTCACACGTGCTTCAAGGGCCGTATGGACACAACCCTCACGCACGCTGACGCCGCTCTGAAGAACCATAAGATCATCCTCATCGCCCTTCTTGGCAATGGCGAATCTTCTAGTCCGTCAAACACGCCCAGCTTTCCCACTACCATCGAATACATGGACTGCATCAACGCTCAGTACCCTCTCCTTACCCAAGAACTTGGTATCAAAGAAGTGGACGTCATGCTAGGATTCTCGATGGGGGGCCAGATCACTTATCATTGGATAACTACTCATCCTGATTTCGTCAAGCACGCCGTAATCGTCTGCTCGTCTGCCCAAACAAGCAGACACAACTACCAGTTCCTCGAGGGGCCAAAAGCAGCACTGGAGAATGCAAAGAGCCCCGACACGGGTCGTAGGGCATTCGCAAAAGCGTACTCGGCATGGTTAACAAGCGCCGAATGGTTCGATGAAGAATGTTACAAAGCAATGGGCTTCCAGCAACTGCGGGACTGGGACGATAACGTCACGATACAAAGCTATGAAAGCTGGAGTGGTGACGATCTCAAGGTTATGTTGGGAATGTGGCAGCGTGGGGACATCACTCGATGCACCCAGGCAGGAGACCTTGAGTCGGCACTAAAAAGCATCAAGGCAAAAGTTTTGCTGATGCCCTGTGAAACAGACCAGTATTTCCGGCCATATGTTAGCGAGAGAGAAGCCAAGAGTTTGGAAGATGTAACGGTGGAGATTATCCCCAGTATCTGGGGACATATTGGAGGTGGCGGGGCGAACCCGAAAGATGTGGACTGGATGGATCATCGCATCAAGCTGTTTTTGCGGGGTTTGGTCTGATGTTGACAGATCACCTTGAAGATGAGCATGTTTCAAGCACATTCGTCGTTACAAGGCTGTAAAAGCTTGTCAAGATGGAGTGACCTATACACGTAATACTCAACGTAGTCGAAACGAGCCTTAGTCAGACATGAAGGTTGTGTTGGAAGAAATAACCGTCGCCGTGCAAAGGCCCAATTTTGTTACGAGGCTTAATGTCGAACGTCTGCGATGATGTTTCAGGTCGCCGCGAACCAATCGCGGAGGAGCTTCGTCGATATGTCACCGCCAAGCTCCTACATCCGCTGCCTCAACTCCACCCAGGCACCTTCTCGAAGATGCACCTGCACCGCTGTGCGCAATCTTCAGAAGGCAGCTGTATAATCACGTTCACCCATCAGTATCTCTGCAGCGAACATGGTGACTTCCCCAGCAACTTCGTCGTCGGAACAAACCTCCGATACCGCAGCTCCCAGGAGCCGGCGGTCACGCGTGTCGGCTGAGCACACATTGAACAGAGTGCGCGAGAACCAGAGGAGACATCGGGCCCGACAGCGAGACCACGTCGCCTCTCTTGAGCAAAAGCTTGCAGAGACTGAGAAACTGCTTGCAGAGGCAAGGGCGGAAATCGCCGTGTTAAAAGGACAATCGGCCACCAACTCACAACAGCAAGCCAACGACGTTCAAATCGAAGAAGCGGCGCGAGGAGTAAGATATGAAGAGGAAGGGAGCTCTGGACTGCAAGAAATACCATGCCCAGCACCATCCAGCCAGCAAAATTCGCTAGCCCTCACCGTCCAACCAGGAGCCGACATCGACCCGCAGCTGGCCTACCCTGATGTCCCCATTCCAGACCTTTCCTTCCTTGGCGATTCATCCTTCTATCTGTCGTCAAATACCTCGCCTACAACTTCGCTCTTGGCCATTCCGTCACAGGACCTTAACATCATCTCCAGCAACACTACCGCCGGCCCACCACCATGTTGTAGCGACCCATTACCGTTATCGAATTCGACTAATGACTTGGAGTGCTCGTCTTGCAAGACTAAACCTCCACCCGATCCATCAGAGAGCACTACGCTGTGCGCTCAGGCATTTGTTATGATTGGGCAGCAAAACTTTAGGAATCTAGATCCGGATACCATTCGACTTTGGTTGGCGCAGGGACTGAGACGAGCGCAAAGGGAAGGTGAGGGTTGTAGGGTTGAAAACGGGGCGTTGATGAGGTTGTTGGATTTTATTAGTGGATTGTAGGGTTCGACGTTGGTTATGAAGATGGTTTCCTGTTGAGACTCAGACACCGGACTAGAAATTGGCATGACGTGTACGATGGGGCTCTCTTGCAGCAGTGTAGACTATCGGTGCCTATCGACGCAGGAGTGTGGCTCCAGATGTAGGTCTCTTTTCGTTTTATATTCATAAAATATTGGAATGATAGCAGTGCTACCACTCGTCTCGTTTCTCTTTTGCACTAAGCGATACAATACCCCATGCCTACAATACTTTATGCCAACTCACACAATCATTCGCTTGGTTGCTTAGTCTAACAAAAAGGATGGGCGAGACCGACGAATATGCGTAATACAACGATGTGCGGGGTAAAGCCGCTTAGCCAATATTCAAATGACATATCACTCCATTTGAGTGACATACCGACTAGGTTTCCATATCAATACTTTCCAACCTACCGAAGCCGTTACTGCTATCCTCAGTCTATCTACCTGCCCGAGCAAGGACCAACTAAGCATATCTTCTATTAATTCCATTTAAACTCAAGCATTCAAATCCGATCATGACCCCAGACCTAGATCCAACATACTCAACCATCCACGCACGCTACACCGCCACTGCACTATCCAAAAGCCTAAGCACTGACAATGCATCCGCCGTTGCTCGCACATTCGGCTACACACAGGCCGAACTTTCTTCCATCCCTACGGATTCAAACATCGGTCTGGGCTGTGGAAACCCACTCGCATTAGCGAATCTGAAAGAGGGTGAGACGGTCATCGATCTAGGCTGTGGAGCAGGTTTTGACGTTTTCCTTGCCGCAAAGAGGGTAGGAGAAACGGGAAAGGCCATTGGTATAGATATGAACGAGGTTCGTGTTTCCATCGTTCGACTGACATGAGAAGAGTGACAAAGATTAACAAGTTCGACATAGCACATGCTTCGGAAAGCGCGTCTCAATGCCGATAAATCAGGTACACTCAACACCGACTTCATACAATCTCTTATTACATCCATCCCCCAGCTCGATAATTCCACCGCCGACGTCATGACGTCGAATTGCGTTATAAATCTCGTTCCTAAATTGTCCAAACATCTAGTCTTCAAGGAGATGTACCGATTGCTCAAGCCAGGTGGTCGGGTAGCCATATCAGATATTCTACTGAAGAAAGATCTGCCAGAGAATCTGAAGAACAACGTAGCGTTGCTTGTAGGGTGCGTAGCAGGAGCGAGTAAGAAGGAGGAGTACGAGGGGTGGCTGGAGGAAGCGGGGTTCAGAGAGTCAATTGTTGTGGAGGCGGGTGGCGATTTGAACATTTACAAGGGCGAGAAAGACCTCGGCGTAGAGCCACGGTCATGCTGTGGAGACGGAGGTGTGGCGGAGGACATGAGAAGAGAGCTTCAGGATGTTGATTTGAATGAATGGGCTGGTAAGTAAGCGAAGGGGTGTCTATTCGTCCGACAGCAACTAACTGGGTCATAGCATCCTTCAAGATATACGCCATCAAGCCATGAGACAGAGATCAAGTGTGAAGAGAGAAATCATAAATGTTTCATTACCTATACGCTATGCAGATAGAAAAGACCCATATAAACATACAAAATGTGAATCATGCATCGTCACATTGACCACTCGTGGAAGTCTATCGTCCCATTCTGATGACACCGGCGTGCACCAGCTTCTGGATCTTGGAACGAATGCTTGGGTTCTTCAAGTGCTCTTGCAGAGCCGCAGGGTCGTCCTTAGCTTGTTGAAGAATGGCCTGCATAACGGGATCTTGTAAAATACCGACAATCTGAGACATGTTAGTATAAGGGCATAGTTTGCGAGTTGGATAAGACGTACCTCAGGATCACGCTGAATACGCTCCATGGTCTGCTGCTCAGTCTCGCCCTCGCGTGCAGAGTATTGTGCTTGCAGAGCCTTGGACTCTTGTTGTTGAATCTCTCGCGCGTTCTTGCCATCCTTGTCGTGTTCCATGGCTTCTGCGCAGACGTTGATACATTTGTTGTACTCGCGCATGGTGAAGTATGCCTGGGCTTTCCGCAGGTATGCCCGGATGAAGTCGGGGTCGCGCTTGATAGCCTCGTCACAGTCCTGTACTGCCGATGGGAACTCAAGCAGCTTGATGAAACAGGCGGCGCGGTTAGAGTATCCTCTTGGGTCGTCCGGTGCGCGCTTTATCATCTCCGAGTATGCCTCCACGGCCTCTGGCCAGTTGGACTCCTTGAATTTGGCATTACCGAGCTCGCGCGCCTTCTCAGCCTCTTCAGGGTTGATGTATGACTCCCTCTCCTTGACGACCTTGGCTTTCTCTGCAGCACGGAGCTTTGCAAGGACTTCGGGTGTGCGGTGTTCGGTTTGTGCCTTTTGGTAGTACGTGATTGCGTTGCCAAGGTCACCCATCTTCTCGTAGGCGGTACCGATGCGTGCAAAGGCCCTGCATGGTGTTAGCGCATGATTGTTGCAAGACAGAATATGACATACTTGGCAATGATCTTGAAGTCGGCGAGGATCTCGCGACCATACTCGACAGCCTCATTACAAGCCTGAATGCAGCCTTCGTAGTCGCCCTTCTCGAATTTGGCAGCTCCAAGGTTGGTCTTGTATGTGATGTCCTTGTGTGTTTCCCAGGCCTTGTTGTAGTTCTCAATAGCCTCGTCGAATTGTCGTTTCTTGTAGAACTCGGTTCCCTTCTTCTTCAGTTCGTCGGCCTCGGCCTTTGCCTTCTTCGCAGCCTTGTCCTCCTCAGACTCTTCTACCGGTTCTGGCTCTGGCTCTGGCTCTGGCGCCTTCTTGGGTTGGCTGGGAGCTGGTCGCGCATCGGGCATCTCGACGTCCTCTTCGGCTTCTTTGGCGCCTGCATCGCCTGCACCTCCAGCACCGGGTCCCTGGCCGAACGACATGTCAATGCCTAGCAGGACGCTCATAACTTGGAGGAAGCGGGGATCCTGCATGAAGGCGCCAGCCATGTTGGGGTTCTTCTGTAGCTGCTGGAGCTTGCCCATGAACTCTGCATCGCCGAGAAGAGCGGCCGTCTTGGGATTCGCGGCGAGCTTTTGGATCATGTTGGGGTCGCTAAACATGCCACCGAGGCCTGCACCGCTGTCGTTCGCCTCTGCCTCGACTGCGCGCTTGACGGCATCGAGACCGGACTTTGCTTGAGCATTGCTGGGGTCGAGCTTAAGTGCCTCCTCAAAGGCTTCTGTGGCTGCCACTGTCGGGAGTTAGCAACATCCTCTCATAGATGGAATCCACACGTACCCAAGTCACCTTCGCCATGTAGCGCCGTTCCCTTGCGACCCCAGCCCTTGGCCCAGTCTGGCTTGATCTCCGTCACCTTGTTCGCATCGTCGAGCGCCTTCTGCCAGTCTTTTAGCGAGGCATATGCGCCTGATCGGTTCGAGTATAGGACGTGATTTGAGGGGTCGAGCTCGATTGCCTGTGAGAACTTCTCGCTGGAGTTTGTTAGTAAACTGTCGCTAGGCAGCGTTTGCGGGGGACCCTACATGGACTCGGCGAACTTCTTCTCAGCGAAGAGCTTGTTTCCCTCTGCTTTTAGTGCGTCCGCCATGTTGGAGGTGTTTTCGATTTAGGGTGATTCGGGAATGTGACTGCGAATCTGCTTGGTACACCGCGCGTATGAGGGACAGACTCTGAATTATAGTTTGATGTGTAGCTAGAATGTTCGATTGCGGAGCTCTGCTCGGGAAAGAAGTCCGTGCGGGCAGCCGTCTACAGGGCTCGTCATATACCCCACCACGAGCCTCACGCATCTCACTTTCAGCTTGGTGAGTACCATTTCAGCCCTCGCTCAGCCCCTCCTGTGCGCCCTTCTTTCACCTTCTACGCGACTGCTTTGTTCAGTCTTTGGAGACAATGACGAAATCTTGCGGCCGACTGCAAGCTTTTGCCTTTTCTACGCGTTTTGTCGTCTGCAAAAGCTGATGCGTGACTACGCGGGTCTTCATACTAACTTTCTCAACAAGTTCGCACCTGGAAGAATCTGAGACCACAGTTAGTTCATTTCCAAGATACAGTCCATCTCTTCTCCAGCCTATCAATTTCTTCGTCCAAGTTCATCAGCCGAAATTCCATCATGAGCCAACTCGTTTGCCAGGCCCAGTGGAGTGCTGAGGCTGCTTCAAGTGGACATCATGACAAGATCATGGTTCAGAATCTAGAGGTTGTTGTGAATGCAGGCAAAGACGTCTGGGGGCGCTTGAAGAAGCAGCGCGCCTTGATCAGCGTCACGTTGACACTGGGGAAGCAGTTCACATCGGCTTCTTCTACGGATTCTGTCGATGATAGTACAGTTCACTATGGTACGCTCAGCAAGGCCATACAAGCACGCTTTAAAGATGACACCATGGCCTGGATGTCAACTGCTGCTCTCTCGGCCGCTGTCTCTAAAAGTGTATGCGACGTCGCAGGCTCGACAGACATATATGCGATCGAAACGAACATATGTTACATGAAAGGCAGCATGTTCGGCGAAGGCGCTGGACATATTACGTCTCGCATTGAAAGAACCGGCACCCGTTCGAACGTACTGTATCTGCGCGACGTCCGCATCCCATGCCTAATTGGCGTCAACGCCAATGAGAGGTTACAGAAGCAGCCCGTAGTCCTCAACGTGTGGGTTGACAATATACATGACTCTCGTGTTGAAGACTACCCCCAATTGGAGGCCCTCTTGTTTGAGGTAAGCACAACAAAACATACAAATCCACACTGACTGACCGACGTAGTCGATATCCGGGTCTACTTTCCAAACTATTGAGAGCCTACTAGCGTGGCTGGTTGAAGAACTTAGACAAAAGTTCTTCACGCAAGAAGTAGACCAGTACGCATGGATCAAGCTGAGAATCGAAAAGCCTCATGCTGTGCCTTTTGCAGACGCACCTGCCGTCGAAGTAACACGACCAGTACGGTCGAACTAGGGCGAAGCTGTATTACTAGTGAACTGCCGTAGTGGGTCAAATTATCGCTCCAGCCATGGAAATGTCTGCAAGTTTTCCCAGACGCAAGCCACAGGAACAGCTAGAGCAACAGCTAAGGATGTCTGTTCCTGACTTGGGCTAGGGGATAGGTCCGTTAGCGCAGCCGGTACCGATTCAGTCTCCACTTCCAATAATTGTCCCTGTCTTACACCTGCGACGTGTACTTGGGAACTGCCAAGCGTCTAAGCTTGTTAGAAGCTCACTGCCATCTTGGTTCTCGGTATCGCGGGTATGCCTAGACAAAGTCATTATGTACTTGACTGATATCAATCTTGTTTGAGCGCAATGTAATCGAATGGTCACTAGTATCGATACATCACAAATCAAGCCACTACAGAGGCTTGACGGGTTTCTGACACAGAAATTCATGGTGGAGATAGGCGTTATTGAGGCTGCCGTCTGACATGGGCATCGTTGTTGTATGAATACACCGACTAGCAGTAGATCCCCCACGTGGTTCAAAGCCACATGAGACGTGTACCTGCGCCACTATTGCAGCCACGACTTTCACTTGGAGCCGCTGCTCACGCGTAGATCTTGGGAGTCCTCATTCATCCGGTTCCCCACTGTATTCGCCTCCGCGTTGCATTGCACATTTGCCACTGCGGAAAAATTGTAACATGGCTGCAAGCTGGGGAAGTCTGTTGGGGAGCACTGGGAGCAAGTCGGAATAGCGGTCTCGGGGCAACGTCAGGTTTACTGCATACCCCTGCTAGTGCCGCGGCCAGATGAGGGGCTTTTCAATTTATCGACATAGCTCTCCGAAAAGTTATTCAACAATTGTGCATCGTGAGGTTGAGCAGATAGGCGTCCGCGCAGCCATTCGATAGTCGCTCTTGACTCGGGCGGATACGGGAGGTTGGGGAGGAGCGTCGCAAGACGAGGCCTTGTAAAGGAAGAAGGGAGTGCAATTGGAAGATGTGGTGAAAGACCTAGCGGAAGACGTGGGTGAGCGAATCCCGAGGGTGTAGTCCGATACTCTGCAACTGGAAAATCTACTGTGAAACAAGTGTAATGGCTGCAATCATGGTGTGAAATCAAGTATCGGAATCTCGTCGTGTGCAAGAACTATTGGCGGCGTCGCCGTTGCCATGCAGAGATGCTACGCTCGAAACTGCCCTTCTGGTGCGCTCGCGGCAATAACATGCATGTATAAAAGGCAAATTCACACCGTCTCTTCACTATCCCCATCGAAACCCCAAGCCTGTTCTCGTTACCAGGCCATAGCTTGTTCTCGACTTGCCCCACGTTCAACGCCAAGCGCGACCCATTGCCTTTAAGGAGACCAGCTCCCCAACACTTGTTGTTCTCTACACCACTCTCTCCTCACGGAACAGCCTTTTCTCTCTCACACTTACACAATGGCATCTCGCGCGATTCCTTCTCACTTGAAGCCCTCCGCTGCTGAGGGCGGCGAGGGTGGCTTCTCATCCCAGCGCCATCACGGCAAGTCACAGTCCCATGTGGTAAGTACCTTCTCTCTATTTCTGCAGCTTGCCAGTCTGTATCTTGCTTTTTCATCCCTGCTTTCTTCGATTCGTTCCGTTGCTGCAAACGCGGATGCAGCAATCCTCACCGCTACCAGATACCCTGGCTTGGGTATAGTGGGTACCGAAGGAGGCTGGCATTGAGCTGGCACTGATTGCTGGGGTTGCAGCACCCTGCCTAGACATGCCTCGATGCGTTTTCCTTCGAGTAGATCAGGCGATTCGTCAAAGATGATGTTCGCTCCTATTCTGGAGGGTTGCCCCTGCGTTCTCATCGCCTGCTCCCCGCGGCTGCGATGTCGTGGTAACAACAGCACCTACACTCTCAATAGCTTCAACGTAGCTCGAATTTGTTCTCAATCGACTAACAATCAATCTTCCAGGCTTTCGAGAACACATCTACCAATGTTGCCGCCTCGCAAATGCGCAATGCGCTCAACAAGCTCGCCGACACCGTCACCGACCCCGCCGAGAAGAAGGTCAGTCACAATTCTTCTGCACCTTTTCAATCTCCGTTCGCCGCCCAAGCATCGCGATATACTTGCTCAGGCCAATGCCCACAGCCACAAGCTATCAGCGTGTTTGGGAGGGGAATTTGGGAAATACGTCATTCTGAGCGTATACTGACCCACTATAGTACTTCGAAACGGAAATGGACAACTTCTTCGCTCTGTTCCGACGATACCTCAATGACAAGGCCAAGGGTACTGCCATTGACTGGAACCGCATCGCTCCTCCCAAGGCCGAGCAGGTCGTCAGCTACGATGACTTGGCCAACACCGAGGCTGTCGAATACCTGAACAAGTTGGCGGTCGTTAAGCTCAACGGTGGTCTCGGTACCTCCATGGGTTGCGTTGGTCCCAAGTCCGTCATCGAGGTCCGTGACGGTATGTCCTTCTTGGACTTGTCAGTGCGCCAAATCGAGTACCTGAACCGCACATACGATGTCAACGTCCCATTCGTGCTGATGAACTCGTTCAACACCGACACCGACACCGCCAGCATCATCAAGAAGTACGAGGGACACAACATTGACATCCTCACCTTCAACCAGTCGAGATACCCCCGTATCCTTAAGGATTCGCTCCTGCCTGCTCCTAAGGAGAACAAGTCAGACATCGCCAACTGGTACCCCCCTGGCCACGGTGACGTTTTCGAGTCTCTCTACAACACTGGCATGATCGACAAGCTCATGGACCGCGGTATTGAGTACATTTTCCTCTCCAACGCCGACAACCTGGGTGCTGTTGTCGACCTCCGCATCCTCCAGCACATGGTTGACTCCCAGGCGGAGTACATCATGGAGTTGACCGACAAGACCAAGGCTGATGTCAAGGGTGGTACCATCATTGACTATGAGGGCTCCGTTCGTCTGCTTGAAATCGCCCAGGTTCCCAAGGAGCACGTCAACGAGTTCAAGTCGATCAAGAAGTTCAAGTACTTCAACACCAACAACATCTGGATGAACCTCGCGGCCATCAAGCGTGTTGTTGAGGCTAACGAGCTTGCCATGGAGATCATCCCCAACGGCAAGTCCATCCCTGCCGACAAGAAGGGCGAAGCCGACATCTCCGTCCTCCAGCTCGAGACAGCTGTTGGTGCTGCTATCAAGCACTTCAAGAACGCACACGGTGTCAACGTACCCCGAAAGCGTTTCTTGCCCGTCAAGACCTGCTCCGACCTCATGCTTGTCAAGTCTGATCTTTACACACTCCAACACGGCCAGCTAGTGATCGACCCCAACCGCTTCGGACCCGCCCCCCTGATCAAGCTCGGCAGCGATTTCAAGAAGGTGTCCAGCTTCCAGTCCCGTATTCCCTCCATTCCCAAGATTGTCGAGCTTGACCATCTGACCATTACCGGTCCGGTCAACCTTGGCCGTGGCGTCACTCTCAAGGGCACCGTCATCATCGTTGCGACTGAGGGTTCCACTATCGACATCCCTCCAGGTTCCATCCTCGAGAATGTTGTCGTCCAGGGTTCGCTTAGATTGCTTGAGCACTAGAGTGGTTGAGGCGGCATTTTCTTCACGGGTTTATAGATTTTTTTGAGGATACAGGTCTTCTTGTAGCGATTGATAACGAGAGATGACTGCATTGCAACGTGCTTGGGCAAAAGGACTCAGGCGGTAATGGGGTGTAATATTCACGCCCGGTCAATGATTCACACATCATCATAGACAAAATGCATCTTGAATACAATATATAATCCATCATCAACATTACTTGGTCCTGCTTTTCGCCCTTGTAGGCTGTTTGGAGCTAGTTTCATCTCATTCAGTAGTCCGCTGTTTCCGCGCACCTAACAAGCCTGGATCATCCCAACAGCATTGGGGTGACCGATGTCTGCAGTTATACTTCCAAGAAATGGTGCCTGATTGCGGCCTCACGCCATCTCAGCCTTGCGGCCCTACCGCGGTGATGTCAGAATGTCACCAGCCACGCAGCCAACCCGCGAACAACAACCCCCACCATTTCTACCGGTTCCTGCGCAGCGCAGAGGCGCAGTCGGCCAGTCATTTGCCTGTTGCATAGCGATGATGCCTGCTGATAGCGGCGAACAGCTCTTGATATAAGCAGCCGTGGCTTCCTGACGCTGGCGCGTTGTACACGCCTGCATTCCCGCGTCGCACGCAGCGGGGTTCACGGTACCCTGACGAGCATCAGCTCCGAGCATCGAGCCGAAGAAGATATATATGCCTGACATCGTTCAAAGCGATTGCCCTTACACATTAACGAAATGGCTCCCGAACCGATCTCACCGAAAGAGCACCAGGAAGAGCGCGCGGCCAACATAGCGCAAGCGGATGCGGCGCATCGGGAAGCATATGACTACTGGGGTTACCTTTTCAAGGAGGACAAATGCGGCACCGATTTACTAGATCGCCTGCTCAAGGGCATCGCTGAGGTCATTGTGAGTTGAGTGCAGCTTCAGAGATAACTGGGAGACGTCAAGCTGATGTGTCGCTGCAGAGCAAGAAGTTCGAGCCAAGCGACTCGCCTGATCTCACGCCGTCGCAGATCGCAGCCTGGTACCGTAGTGTTGGGGGCGATTACGACGTGCTATTCACAGATACACCGTCATCATCAGTCGCATTCATATATCGCTCACTAGGCGCATACCACAGCCTACAGCCAGGACCACACGACGACGGCTACTCGAGCCCTACCATACCCGCGCTCAAGAAGAACGGCTTTGTGACATGGCAGACAATACAACTCTTGCTGGGGCCAGAAGAACATGTACCTTTTCTACAGAGGGCTGTGGAGATAGACGATATACCAGACCCAGAAACTGGCAATATCTTTCCCAAAATACTACCCAAGGAATGTTTTCCCGAAAAGCCCGACGATGCTATGGAGACGTGGTATCAGAGCGTTGCTGCCAGGCTTAAGAAAGAGGCAGACGAGGAAGCGAGCGGGGGCAGTGCTGCTGACGAGCCAAAGCCACGTACTTCGACGGATAGTGAAGGCACCTCAGCTGATGAGAAGCATGGCGCATACCAATACTTTGAAGACCCACTCTACCGGATGGGAAGACCACGGCCGACCTTCATGCGCCATGTCTCGAAGCAGTCTCCACGGCCAGGCGACGACCATGGAAGAGCCGTCACATCAAGGGTGAGGCATATGCTGAATCCTCTAAATTATGTTGGAAGTAGAAAGAAGAGCATCCCGGGCCGATACTCAGACGAAGACTACTCGGATGAAGATGCCACACCCATTGCGCCTGGTCCTCAGCCAGGAGCTCGATATCCCTCGAACAAACGCCCACATCCGCCACGACGCGAATCCTCGTTATCAACAACAGACTCGGATTCTGATCCAGACCGTCCGCCTTCCCGTCGCCGTGAACCCGTACTGCGCTCTCACCGATCTCATGAGCCGCCCGTATCGCAGCCGGGGTACTTTCCCGCTTACAGCGAGGCGCGCCGATTCTCGAACCAACATGACGCCGTCCGAATGGATGGAAGAAGCTCAAGTGCGACTTCTCCTCAACCCGTTTATCGGCCAACTACGTCACCGCTCTTTGCGACTCAGGTTGCACAAGCTCAACGTGAAGCCGCACAGAAGTACTATGTTTCGAGACCAGCTATGCCACCACGCACCAGTTACAGACCGGTTCCAGCTCCTGGTGTGCGATGGGGTCCACAGACTGTGCACCCTGTAAGCCCACCTCGAGATGGCGAGCCACCATATGTCCGTGAGCGTGAACGGGAACGTGACCGCGATAGAGAACGTCACCATCGCGACCGGGACCCTTACGAGATGGGTAATGGTAGAAGGGGTTCGCATCGACGTCACTCAGAAGATGTTGAATATCCACGTGAGCGTACTCGTGACTCGGCCAGGACACGCAGCCACGATAGGGTCAAGGATGAGTGGGATGATCGACATGACAGAGACAGAGATAGAGACAGAAAAGCAGGGTATGATGATCGCGCAAGAGACGATAGTCGGGAGAGGGAAAGGGCCCGAGATCCCCGAGTGCATAGGTATGTGTCTGGGGTGCAGGATGGAGTGTCTGGCAGAAAGTATCCAGTCGCTAGTGGTTCTCCTTACTAAAAATGTACAGTGTTAGGGGCCAGTTTATGAGGCTACTCAAGGAATTTTGAGCTACAACAGTTCAAGATGGAACAGTTTGCATTTCGCAACCTATCGGCTATGCTGTGGGGTTTGTCAGGCTGGGTGGGTTCTCGATGGGTCTGGAAGATCTGTGGCTTGGACGGGTGTGGGTCGAGCATATTCAGCTCAGCAGTCTGAGGAAGCGTGGTCTTGCGAGTCTGCAACGCCTCTGATGCACACGCGGAGTGACAGCAAGGCTAGTAATAGACGAATGTGGTGTGTCGGTACAGAGTGGGTGTAAAGACTGGTCGCTGTTCTTGCATGTAGTCTGCATGTTTGATATTGTTTTTCCATGCAACCATGTCGCAATTCTTTCTTCTGAAGTTGCGGTAAGAAGATGATGGAAGAAGGATTCTGCCGACGATGTGGCGGTGTAATACTGCTGCCATGTTCTCACATGTTTGCGTTTGGGTGTGCGGGACGGACCCTGGGGCTAATGGTTAGATAATCAACGGGAACGCCGTGCGAGCCCTGCAGGTGGGTAGCGTCACGATAGATGGAGGGGGAGACAAGGTTCTGATCATCGGACAATGACTGGCTAGCGGCACGGCACAGTAGTGACACAGGGTGAAAGGTTGTCTGCAGCTGAAGGTCGGGATACGCGTAGTTGTCTATGTCATATGTGGCAGTGCAGGGCGAGCACGGGCGGATCGTCATGGCCTACAGCTGCTAGTCAAGACCTCATGCAAGCTCCCTGATTGCGTCTGAGTAGGACCGCTTGCGCGTCTGTCTCCTACGAGAAGCCTGAACATAGTCATTCCTTCGGCCTTTCCTTTGTTTTTTTCCTCCCGTGCCAGGAATTACTTCGGCGAGTAAGCTAGGTAGTGCCATCCACCCGAGTACAGCTGCAGTATCGCTAAAGCATAGCTGCCGCCGTTTACCAAGGAAAGCTAACCAGCCAAACAACAGGTTTCCAGAAGCCCAACACCACCACCCAGCCGCTCTCTTTCTTCTACCTCGCTCCCACGACTCCCCCAGCCTGTTTCCTATCCACCCCTCGATCGCGAGCGCCCAATTGCACGCCCAGCATCGGCAACTGCAACACAGCGTGAGCGGGTCGGACTTCCGCTCGGTATTGCCGACATGGCTACGCAATCGCGTGAATCCGAGCTGAAGCAGCAAGGCTTGCTCGACGCCGCAAAGGACCCCAATTCCTCGATTACGGCGCACCAAGCAGAGAATGCTCTGGTCGACCAGGCGCAAGCGGGCGGCAGCGCGGCCTTCCAGTTCGACCCTGATGCGAGCCCCGAGCAGAAGCGGGCACAGGCAAGAGCGCGTGTCCCCGCAAACTTCCACCACGAGCGGAACAAGAATGCGACGGCGCTCGTGTCAGACGCCGACAACGACAAAAGCCCTCCAGAGTACGACCTCCCTACGCCCACAAAAGACGGCGCCATAGAAACCCCAGAGCAGGCCAAGGCAAACGGCCACGCGCCCCAACACCTCGACGAGGATGCGCGGTGGGATCGCGTTGGGTGGGCGCCGCGATTCGGAATGCCAGGCTCGGAGAACAAGGACGAGGAAGAGGCGTCCCTGGCCGACCACCAGACATGGCTGGAAGGCCGGATAGAGGACAAGTTCTTTGGCGACTGGTACCACAACACAGGCATCATCATCTTTGCATGCCTGAGCTCGTGGGTTGTCGGTGTGCTAGGCGGCGGACTGGGCTGGATCATGATCTTCATGGCCATCTGCGGCACCTATTACCGAACCTCGATCCGTCGCGTGCGCCGCAATGCGCGAGACGACCTCAACCGCGAGATGGCCAAGAACAAGCTCGAGACAGACACGGAGAGTCTCGAGTGGATCAACAGTTTCCTTGTCAAGTTCTGGCCCATCTACGCGCCTGTCCTCTGTGACACCATTGTGGGTACTGTAGACCAAGTGCTCTCGACGTCGACACCAGCCTTTCTCGACAGCCTGAAGATGAAGACATTCGTCCTCGGAACAAAGCCTCCGCGCTTGGAGCACGTCAAGACGTACCCCAAGACACAGGATGACATTGTTCTCATGGACTGGAAGTTCAGCTTCACGCCCAACGACACAGCCGATCTTACCGCGAGACAGATCAAGAACAAGATCAACCCAAAGATCGTCCTGGAAATCCGCATTGGAAAGGGTCTTGTTAGCAAGGGTCTCGATGTTATCGTAGAAGACATGGCCTTTTCCGGTCTGATGCGCTTGAAGTTCAAGCTACAACTGCCTTTCCCCCACATTGAGAAGGTCGAAATGTCCTTCTTGGAGCGCCCAACCATCGACTACGTTTGCAAGCCTTTGGGTGGAGAGACGTTCGGTTTCGACATCAACTTCATTCCGGGTCTGGAGACTTTTATCATGGAGCAGATCCATGCCAATTTGGGACCAATGATGTATGATCCCAATGTGTTCCCTATCGAGATCGCCAAGATGCTTGCAGGTAACCCTGTCGATCAAGCGATCGGAGTTCTACAAGTCCACTTCCACGGTGCACAAGGTCTCAAGAACCCTGACAAGTTCTCCGGCACCCCTGATCCATATGCCACTGTTTCCATCAACAACCGTAATGTGCTCGCACGCACCAAGACGGTGCACGAAAACGCCAGCCCTCGTTGGAATGAGACTGTCAACATCATTGTAACTTCGTTGAAAGATTCGCTTACTATCAACCTCTTTGACTACAACGACATCCGCAAGGACAAGGAGCTTGGTACCGCTACATTTGCCCTTGAGCAGCTAGAAGAAATCCCCGACCATGAGAACTTGCAGCTCGAGGTCATGTCAGGCGGTCGCGCTCGTGGTATGGTAACAGCAGATGTGCGCTTCTTCCCGGTGCTGGAAGGCACCACACTCGAAGACGGTACCAAGGAGCCTCCACCAGAGTCACGTACGGGTATTTGCAAGTTCACTGTTGAGCAGGCCAAGGACATGGACGGCAGCAAGAGCATGATTGGGCAGCTCAGCCCATACGCCGTTCTGTTGCTCAACGGCCACGAGATTCACAAATCGCGAGTCATGAAGAGGACAAATCAACCCATCTGGCCAGATGCGACCAAAGAAATGCTCATCACCGATCGTAAGAAGGCCAAGCTCGGTCTTGTCATCAAGGACGACCGCGATCTCGCAGCTGATCCAATCCTTGGTACCTACCAGATCACTTTGGACGACATGCTGGAACTTATGGCCAAGGGTCACGAGTGGTATAACCTCGCGGGAACATCGAGTGGTCGCGTCAAAATGAAGCTTGACTGGAAGCCAGTTGCGTTGAAGGGCGCAGTGTCTTCCAGTGGTTACCTTACTCCAATCGGTGTGATGAGGTTGCACTTCCAGAGCGCGCGTGGGCTCCGTAACCTTGAAGCACTAGGCAAGTCGGATCCCTACGTACGCGTTCTACTTTCTGGTATCGAGAAGGGCCGAACTGTTGTGTTCAAGAACAACCTTGACCCTGATTGGGATGAGGTCATCTATGTGCCTGTCCATACTGTCCGCGAGAAGCTTACGCTAGAGGTCATGGACGATGAGAATCTCGGCAAGGATCGTCCACTCGGACACATCGAGCTCTTGGCTGGTGACTACATCCAGCAGGATGAGAACGGCGAGTACCTTGTTCAAGAACAGAAGCAACCCACAGCGGGACCTCTCCGATTGGCTGGGCACGCTCAGCCTCATGGCATACTGAACTACACTTGCTCCTTCTACCCAACATATCCCACCTGGGACCCTGAAGAGGATGAAGAAGAAGAAGGCGAGGAGGCTACAGCAAACGGCAACGGCACCACCCGACCCATCTCTGTTGGATCCAAGCTCAGCCATCAACGTGTTGTATCCGGTTCTTCTACTTTGAGCAGGTCGGAGACCGCCGGTACCATCTCATCGCTCAAGTCTACCGAGAAGGATATGGCCAAGGAGCTAGCGAAGAACGAGCTACAACAAGAAGAGTCGATCCCAGAGAAGCCAAAAATCGAGAAACTGAGGCTTACTGCAGACGACTTGCAGCAGTACGGTAGGTTGCATGTCACTTTTGAGGACACAGAGGAGTGTAGTTTGTTGAGTTGGTCACCCCGACTTACAACCTGTTCCCGTATCCTTATTCCTGCCTCTGTGAGCATTAGCTAACGTGACGTAGAGTCCGGTTTGCTTGTCTTCAAGCTTATCGATGGCGAATTCGCAAGAACAGGTGGTCATGTCGATGTCATTATGGATGACATGGCCTACGCCAGCTATTCCAGCGCAAAGATCCGGAGCAACAAGATGACATTCAACGATGGTAGGTTCTGTCCGGATCCGAATCAACAGCTAAGCTAACCGTGATGCAGTTGGTGACACAATGATCCGTGAGCTCGACTTCTCCAAGATCACCCTCCGAATCATCGAACACGTCGACAATGATGGCGAGGACCATGAAGACCATGTCATTGCTAAGCTGACAGGAAACACTGTCGATACGCTGCGGAGATCTCTGAACACACCCACCCAATTCACACTCAAGGACAAAAACGGACGTGATAACAAGATCACCGTCATGCTCAAGTACATTCCCGTAAAGATGCGTCTTGACCCCAGCGAATCATTCAACAACCAAGGCACGTTGCGAGTAGATGTGCTTGATGCGGCAGATCTTCCAGCTGCGGACCGTAACGGCTTCTCGGATCCTTACTGCAAGTTCATGCTGAATGACAAGGAGGTGTACAAGACCAAGACACAAAAGAAGACTCTCCACCCAGCATGGAACGAGTACTTTGAGGTACCTGTACGAAGTCGAACAGCGGCTGACTTTGTCGTCAATGTCTACGATTGGGACTTTGGCGACAAGGCAGACTTCCTTGGCAAGTCATCCATCAACTTGGAGATTCTGGAGCCTTTCCAGCAGCAAGAGGTCACGCTTGCTCTTGATGGCAAGTCAGGCGCCATCCGACTTCGAATGTTGTTTAAGCCAGATTACGTCGTCCGATCTCGTCAGGGCTCGAGTACATTCTCTGGCACCTTTGCTGTTCCAGGCAAGGTCATCGGTGCGCCCGTCAAGGGCGTTGGTAAGGGCGCCGCATTTGTTGGTGGTAACGTGGTCCGCGCAGGCACTTTCCTTGGCCGTGGTTTCAAGCGTAGAAAGTCGCGCGGCGAAGCCCCTGAAGAGGAGCTTGAACGACCAAGCACTGCAGAACGACCCTCCGCAGATACGCCCATGATCTCCGTCGAAGGCGAGCCGAACACACCTACTAAGGATAGTGCGAACCACAACAGACACCGCAGCTGGGGCGCTCAGAGCTTCCACAGCCGGTTTGGCGACGGCGGTGCTGGAGGTGCCGAGCAAGGCACAGCCAACATCACCGTTCTCAGCGCTGATGGCTTCCCTGCTAACACCAACCTACGGGTACACATCCAGCTCGGCAAGAAGGAAATTCACAAGACCGATCACATTAAGGCACCCCAAGGTTCTGTATCCTTTGATTCCAGCGAAGAGAGCTTCAAAGCATCTTGTACCGCCGATGCCTTCTTCAGGCTCGTTGTCAAAGACCATAGCAGGTTCGGTGGCGACAAAGAACTCGGTGAAGCTCAATTTACCATCTCAGACCAGGGTGGTGGTGCCGAGCAGAACATTGGCGTAGGCAAAGGCATGGTATCTATACGCAGCAGCTTCCAGCCTAGTGATACAGGGAGCCAGCAGGATAGTGTCAGTCCACGGCCGAAGACGTCGGAGAGAAGGGGATTGCTAAGGAGGGATCGAAGTACTACGCCAAATCCCCCGGCTTAGAAAGCTTTAAATCCTTTACACCGGCTACGAAAAAATGGGAGCAAGGTTAGCTTTGCCGCAAGTGGAATGATGGGTCGCCAGCAGCAGGGGGCCTCTCTCAATGAGGAGAGAACTGGCGCGTTGAGGGATTGGATTGAGGATGTCGAGAGGGGTAGACGGTCTTTTGCACTCTGAGGTTTGGAATGGGTCTGGCAAAGGAAAAGAGCTGCATCGGCTAGTGGGGTTTCTTTGCGTCCACTTTCTCTCTATTGTCTTAGGTCCGACATGGTCGACTTTCTTCATTCCTCTTCTTTCTGACTGTAATTCGATACCAATATTATCTCATTGCCTACAATTCATGATACGTGCTCTTTTCTACATTCACCTTGCATATTTCGCTCAACGGAGCGGCTAATTAACTTATACGACAGGAGAAGGTTCATTATGTTCTACGAATGTTACGGAAAATGAAACGCCCTCCAGAACCTCGATTACTACCATTCAATACAATGGCCATAATCAGCAGTGGTAACTACAGTACACAATTCTGTTTGCTTAAAGTGAACGTGACATTCGTTCGAAGCCATTGCGTGCTTGTCTAGCAGGCTGACATTGTGCAAATGACCAGGCAATGACGTGGAAACAGCAAGTGAATGAGCGATTGAGCAAGATAAAAAGGCAAAGATTGCTCATGAATTCCAGACCCTTATATTGTCTGTGTATAAAATCTTCTTCAATTGTGTATAGATGTTTTCTCCAGTAACTTCCGCTTCTGATCCTTCCTCAACGACGCCTTCGATCGACCACTTACTATCATGGCGGACTCTAATAACCCAGCCCCCGAACCTTCTTCGACTACAGCACCCCTCGATATGGACTGGGCTCGAGATGAGCTGGTTCCCTTCCTGCAGTCGGTATTCGCGCAACCAGGCAAACCCGCGGATGATTGGATGAAGAGTATCCTTCATGCGAGGCGCAATATACATCTAATAGTGAGTAAACTGAGCGCTACCCTTTGAAGGACAGCTGCACTAGGAAAACACCAAACATTTTCTCCTGACTTGGCAACAAGAAAGTAACATGTGAAACGCTCCTGAGATATTCAAAAGGCACATCACTATCTCCTGCTCCTAGGCACTGACACATACAACACAGCCCTTTTACGAAGACTTTCCATTGACGATTGAACGTCTTCGCCTGACTCTACTCAACTCGGAAACCCTTACGCCGAAGGAGCTGTCGAAATTCACGAAGGTCATTGAGCTGGGTAGCCAGATGTGCATTCGTATATTCGTACACCATGCATCTACACAAGGGCCATACCCGCTCTTCTCGCTCGGTCGAGATCCAAATCCAGATCTCCGACGAGGAAATCAGGCTAGGGGCAGCCGCCCTGCTCGGACACAACCGCCGCAGCTCATGGATGAGAACAGGGCGCTGCAGGAACAGATGAGCGTTCTCAACCTCGAAACTGAAGGCCATCACGGAGGCAGATATGTTCAGACAATTCGGCCACGGCAGCTTCGTGGAGGATGCGGAGGACATCCAGATAACGGCCATCACTTTAATCGAGGAGCGCGTGTGTCTCAGGCGGTGCAGCAGCCGTCCCCGCAATACCCACCAGCTCCATTTGGTGGATACAATCAGCCCTACGACGATCCTTCGATGGCGCGTACTTCATACACGCCTACTTCATCGATAGCTGGGTACGGTATGCAGCATTATGGCAACCCTCCACCGCAATCGTACAGTGAATGGAATGTCAACCAAAGCTACCACAACGCGCAACAAGCCAACTCTGCTCAACCACGAGCCAATAACGCTTACCCAATGTCGCCACCACAAACAATGCTTGTTCCGCAGCAATTCCGCGTGGCCAGTCGTCAAGGACAACAATTTCAACACCGTCGTGCTGCTTCAGCGGGTCAACAAGGTCAAGTATTGGCACAGAATGAAAACCATTCGGTACCTCCTCTGGGACAAGCTTCATCCTCAAGAAGAGCTAACAGTTCCGTGCTCCGTCCTGAAGCGAGACCATTCACTCCAGGTGATTCTATCTAGTAAAACCATCTGAAGGTATCGCTAACCTCTATTAGGATCCAGCGCTACGGATAATTGAACGTCGATTTCAATTAGCAAGGAAATTCGGAGGGGCCGAGATGTGTAAAGATAAGGGCAAAAGGCTTGAAAAGATATGCTGCATAGCTTGCGATCCGCCTAAGTGAAATGCAACCTTCATCCTTTCGGAAAACAGATAGCCACAGATGTGCAATTGAAAGCCGCTGGTTGGTGCGGTGTTGGCTCCGCCAACTTTTCCTCCAGATTTCCGCTTGACGACCGTGCTCGTTAGCGCGAGGTTTGCCCGAACACCAATATTATCCACCGCTTCATCATCACTTGAGCACTTTTGCAACGCCATCCCAACCACGCCCCTTCAGCCATCGTCTCGCGCGTGATCAATTTCAGAAGGAGGTAACAATAATGAAACGCTTATACTGATAACCATACATCCAAGCCCTTGGCTACCATTCTCACGGAGATCCTAGGTCCATTCAGGCGCGTTGCAATTGTGACTAGGGCCAGAATGGGAGGTGACAAGACCAAGAAATGGAACAAAACTTGGCATTTCTGGCGCGCCCGCATGGAAGCTTCGACGACCGTTATCTTTTCCTGCTTAGCACAGCTTGGCACGTCTTTTTCGAACGTTCCGCCGCGCCTATGGTGCAAGGCTGGTCGCTCGTATTGGCGCCCGGATCCTTTGCTCATTCCTATCTTATCCTGACCCTGGGGCTACCACGGCCTTGGATGCCTCTAAGTAACGCGCTTAACTGCGGCAGTATGTCTGAGGGGTCGCATTATGATCCTTCGACCGGACTAGGCGCCGTCCCATGGTCTTGGATGTTGTTGATGTGCATGTAGCAGTGATAACACATGACAACCGAACGAACGAGATGCTATGGCGAAAGTGGACACGCTCGATAGTCGCGTGCGACCCTTGTGAAACTCCTGTCCAATGCTTCGGTCTGGTTCCCGATTTGCATGTATATGAAGAGGGTAATGGTACACCTGTTCGCCGCAGGCATTCAAGTCCATCGCCCATTGCGTTTGCTTGACCCCCCACCGCCAGCGTGTGATCTCGCACATTCAGTTCTGCGGTTGTATCCTATTACTCCTGATCTGCCTCGAAGTTTGATTTAATATCATCTTCAGCACAATGGCGGCCACTACCAACGTCAAGGCGTCTCTGGAGATTACCAAGGGTGCTACTGCTACCGACCCAATTCCAATCGACACCAGCTCTACAGGTTCTATCAACGATGAGCACACCAACCTTTTGGGTCCTTTCCCTACTGAGGAGGAGTGGGCCACTCTTCCCAGGGTTGCCGGTCGCATTCCATGGCAAGCATGGACTGTAGCTGCTGTTGAATTCGTCGAGCGCTTCAGTTACTACGGTACCAGTGCCGTCTTCGTTAGTGAGTGGACTTTGGAACACCATTCTTTGGCATGTATTGACTGTCATCAGACTTCATCCAGAAGCCACTTCCCCCTGGCTCCAAGACGGGTGCTGGATTTCTCAAGAAGCCCGGTAGCGGTGCCCTAGACATGGGACAACGTGCTTCGACCGGTCTTACAATGTTCAACCAATTCTGGTCCTACATCACACCTCTTGGCGGTGCCTGGCTAGCTGACGAGTACTGGGGACGTTACAACACCATCCAGTACTCGAATCTTATCGCTCTCATTGGCCATGTCATTTTGATCATGTCTGCCATCCCCGCCGTCATTGTCAAGCCCAATGTCTCCATCGGTATCTTCGCTGTCGGTCTCGTCATCATGGGTATCGGAACTGGTGGTTTCAAGAGTAACATCTCGCCGCTCATTGCCGAACAGTACAAAGACCAGAAGGCCTACGTCCGCGTCAAGAAGAACGGAAGCAAGGAAATTGTCGATCCCGCTACCACCACTGCGCGTATATACATCTACTTCTACTTCTTGATCAACTGTGGTTCTATCTGTGGTTCTCTTGCCATGGTTTACTCAGAGGTAATTGCCCTGTCAAAGCATGTTCAGCAACTATGCTAACGTCATTCAGCACTTCGTTGGTTTCTGGCTTTCATACACACTGCCGACTATCTGCTACCTACTATGTCCGATCATTCTCATCACCATGAAGAAACACTACAAGCTCTCGCCACCCACTGGATCTGTTATGGGCAAGGCTTTCAAGCTGATTGGTCTCGGCATCAAAAAGTCACCCCGCAAGAACACATTCAAGGATGATGGTTTCTGGGACAGGATCAAGCCTAGTGCCCTTCGCGCTAGTGGTGAGAGCGTCCCTGACTGGATGACCTTTGACGATGCCTGGGTCGACGAAGTCAAGCGTGGTATCCTGGCCTGCAAGGTTTTCCTTTGGTACCCTCTGTACTGGCTCGCGTACAATCAGGTATGAGATTTGAAGAGCTTAGCAAGTATCTTGAGCTAACGATTGTAGATGACCAACAATCTTGTGTCTCAAGCCAACACCATGAACCTCGGAAAGACACCGAACGATATCGTCTCGAAGTTGAACCCCATCTTCATCGTTATCCTCATCCCAATCATGGACTTCCTCATCTACCCCGGTCTGCGCAAGGCTGGTGTCAACCTCTCGCCCATCAAGAAGATCACTGCTGGATTTGCACTTTCTTCGTTCGCCATGGTGTCTGCCTGTGTCATTCAGTACTACATCTATAAGATGTCGGCATGTGGTGATAACATTAATGCCCTTAGCAAGACCCGCGATGACTGCAGTGCCGACATCTCCGTCTGGGTCCAAGTCTTCCCCTACGGTCTGATTGGCATGTCTGAAATTCTGGCATCTATCACCAAGCTTGAGTACGCGTACACTAAGGCACCCAACAACATGAAGTCTACCATCCAGGCTGTCGCTCTCTCCACCTCTGCTGTCTCCGCTGCTCTTGGTCAGGCCTTTGTCAGTCTGTCCGAGGACCCACTTTTGGTATGGAACTATGGTTCTGTCGCTGTTATTGCCATGTTTGGTGGCATCGGTTTCTACATGACCTTCCGCAAGGCCGATGCTCAAGAAGATGCTATGAACAACATGAAGGAGAGCAAATACATTGGCGGTCGTGAGGTTGGTGACGCTGAAAACGTCGAGACTCTTAGCGTGAGGGACGTCAAGAACGAGAAGAGTGGCTTGTAAGCGAGATCACTGGGTTGGTAATGGGTATATGATAGTAATGATTTGGATGGGATTTATATATGAACAGTTCTACTTCCCCAGATCTTTCCGTACAACCAACCCATCCTTTGCCGCATGTCTGAGCCACCTCAAGCCATATCAGAAACGAAACAAATAGTGAATATACCGCGATCTGATTCTTAGAAAGTCTGCTTGAGGTCAACAAGGCTCTACTTCCAGACATCAGATTGGCAAGCATAATACAGCCAGGAGGTCATGGGGCTTTTCGAAGCTCTCCAACGAGGTCTAATGATAGGGACTGGTGGTACACAACTTACTCAGATAGCCACTCCGCCACCACTAGCACCTCCACCTCGACCACCTCCAAAACGGCGCCTGTCTCCAATACTACCCCAAGGATTTCCAATTGGAGAAGAATCAGGTACTGGTGCCTTGCCTTTCTGCCCAGGCGCATTGGGGACACTGTCGTCTGGAGGGGGGCCAAAAGATGGGAAACTGATGTGTGGGAGCTGATCTGGAGTCGCACCAGCAGACCTAGCAGATTTGACTGCTGTCTCATGAGAACGCATGGCTTGGATTGGTGGCGCCGTCGGAGGTAGCATGAGACCACCGTACTGCTGGTAGTGGCGGTACAGGAGGATATCGACAAGTGACCGGTTTTGACGAATCCAGTCCATGGAAGCGTGACCGAGTTCTGGGTCAGCGATGCGTAGGATGAGTTCGTGAATCAAGGCAGGATTTCGGTCGAAATCATCCTGATCGTGAGTTAGTATCATCTTGGAGCAATGGTTGAAGAGAAGATGAATGCGGACTTACGATGGTCTCGCTGAGGAATATGGCGTTATTCATGTCCGGGTCGTAATTGTAATTGGGACGAGCTTGTCGTGAGTTATCTCGGACTGTGTACGCCCAGCGCATGAATGGGGTTACAGACTCGCCGTTCCAGCGCTGGAGAGGGGTTGGTACGTCTTCTCGGAGATGGTGGACAGTTGGAGGGATTCGGTGACCAGGAAGAGGCGGCTGACTGAAATGAGGAGGGGACAAGAGCTCGATACCGGTACGAGAAGGGATTCGGCCATGGCGAGGAGCGTTGTAGGGGTTTTGAGACGAAGGTTGCCCGTCGCTTCGAGAAGGTTGGTTGGCTTGCGAACCAGACATCCTGGCGGTTCACTGAAAGAAGATTTTCGCAGGATATGCAAGGGAGAATTGAACCAGCAGGATAAATGCAATGTATATAACCTAGAGATGTTGTTAAGGTAGCTCTGGAATTTTCATCAACAAGAGAGTTGAGGAAGGAGGAAGTTCATTATATATCTTAATAGCGGAGATCAAATCGAGATGAGGGGCGTTTGCTTTCCAGCGTGACCTTGGATTTTTTGAGATTAGGTGTGCGTGAGAGGATGTATCTGTGACGCTTTTGAGCAGGTTTGCGCTCACTTCTAGTTATGAGTAAGAAAACCTGCGTTTGCAATTATACCTAGGTAGCTATAGTAGTGGGTGTAAAGAGGTAAGTCTTTAGGTTAGGTGTCTTGTACTAATTTAATTTCTAGATTAATCATAGTTCAAGTGAAACGACTAGGAGTTTTCGACCTAATGTTGTGTGCGAGAAAGTGAAATGATAGCTAAGGCCGTTGAGACATAGATATCGTTGATCATGAACACTGCCTATTACAAAGATCATCAATACTAAATCAACACTATGGATACATCAATACATAACGCCTCATGTGACTCTTCTGCTTACTTTCTTTACCTAGGATAGAGCTCGTTCTGTCTTGCCCTACGAGACCTTTGTAAAAAAGAAAACTTACCTTCTTCAATGAGTTTGTTAGATTGCCACAGCTTGCTGATGAACGGTAGAGAACGTCGGCTTAAAGGTTCTTCCTGTGACACACGATTATACTACACACAAGGACTCCCTTTTCAGAAATCGTGTGCTAGACTCGTGACATATCAGAGACGCCCGCAAACAGATGGGTCCGATACAGACGTCTAGTGTAAATCATTCTCCTTCGTATCCAAGTTATTTCGTCGACTTTGCTGGATTTGAAATCGCCATTTCCTATCGCGGTTTGTCAAGTACATTGATGCACTACAGCATACACACCTGCGTCATTCGGTAACTGTCTCTACGATATTAGTACGTGGATTGGTCATTGCGTAATCGCCATGAAAAGGAGATTTACATGAAGCTGTTGAACAAGAACTGATCTTGAGAGAATGCTCATAGGATCTTTGATCATGATGACGACAGAGGTCCGCAGATGTGGAACGATCAGACTCAGACGCTAATTTGATATAGTTTCCTGTTTAAAGAACGCAGAACTTACAATTTCCTTTCACCACATCAATAGCCGATTGATAGGATACGAGTTGTGAACTCGTGCACGAATGGCAATACTGTTGGGCATTCGGCAAAAAGCAAGGAGTGCTCCTACGTGATTTCGACTGATCGCATTGGCCCGCTCCGGTTTCCGACCCACATCATCCCCAGGTAGACTCCACTCGATCTGGGGCGATGCGGGAACAGCCTCGACATGACACAGTGGCCCACCTGTGATATCACAGCCTGGGACTTCGTCTTCGCAATGTACTGATGGATCAACCACACGAAGAGCGGACCGGCATTCGAAATTCTAATGTTGGCGGTGACAACTAGGTCAGCAAATGATACGTCGGATTCCAAACATGATTTAGATAAATGAGATTGAACGATGACTGGGTTATTCAATAACGACATGCATGCCATGAAACCAACCAACCTGGCAGTCATGCATGATGGCTGCGCTCCTGTAGGAGTGCAACTTGCAAGATCGAGCCCCTACTGAGCATTGGGTACGTTGCAACGCATAGGATACGGCGGTACACAGTGTTACGCTCACTTTGACCTGTCCCTGCTTTCCCATTCTCAAGCGTCGAACAGGAGTCATATGCAAGCCATAAAGTCGGATGGCTTCCAGTGCGCGCACTTGCTATAACCGTGACGGTACCCCCATTACAGACATTACATATCAATCCTGCGGAAGCGATATCGAGCGCAAGTCTTTTTGTTATGGCACTAACCATCAAGGCGCTGGCCATACGAATATTGTCAACGATGTTTGCGAGAGCAATGGTCTATGCCAGAATTACGAAGCTTTTGACGGAACAAATGAAGGTGTGGAGTTGTGGTGGAGACAAGGGTGTATAGATCCGACATGGCAGAGTGTGGAATGTCTGGGAAACGTCTGCAATGAAAGCATAGTAAGTTGTATTGTTGCGCACGATGATTGGCGATATTGATGTTAGAAAGTGGCAGGCCGATAATATGCCAGTGAGGGAATGCGGAGACGACAGTTGGTGTTGTAGGGATGCGAGCTGTTGCAGTGATACGGCAAACTTGTTTGCGCTGGTAGCGGTTGCGGGCGAACCAGTGTCTTCGACCTCAACATCATCATTGCAATTGGCACCTACGGTAGAATCATCACTACCAGCTTCTTCATCGACACCTTTATCAACATCTTCGTCAACACCAACATCCACGCCAACAGACACAGCATCGTCAACACTTACTCCACGGACGTCTTCGAGCGCCATCTCAACCTCTCCGACTGCTGGTCCGCCGTCCTCAAGATCAAACGCATCAAATCCGCCGCAAGGGCTCAGCATAGGAGCGCGCGCAGGAATTGGTATTGGTGTAGCCTCGATCACGATACTACTTGTGCTCGTTGCGCTCTTAGCCTCGAAGGTAGAAAAGAGAAGAAGACAGGAGTACTGTAGAGTTACCGCATAACCCTCTCCACGAGAAGTACCAGGAAATGAGCTGTTATTCTCCAGCGACACCCGCCGAACTCTATGCAGGGAATGTAGGGATCCAGCGGAATTAGAGATAGGACAGAAGACGACACCGCAAGAAGAGCGACCGTATGGCCTTGACGATCGAAAAGTCATCTTGCAACCGTAGAAGAGCGAAAAGATATCGTAATCGTAGAAGAGCGAAAAGATATCGTAATCACATCGCCTTACACTCACCAATGACTACACCACGGTGCTACTAGTGAGAAGATTCAAGACACACAATGACTATAATGAAACAAACGCATTTCGTTTACACGCGCAGAATGAAATTGATGAGACCCTAGAATACACGCCGTCAAATGGATCGCAAGTGCATCTCAACCGATGCCATTATTTACCACCTCGCTTCCCAACTTCGAAGCCCTCGTTGTCCTTCCGTTCGAATAATACATGGAGACGTAAGACATGCCGCGCATGTTGGTGTTGCGCGTCACATGTGTAGATTGCTGAACGACTTTGCGTATCGATGCCGTTACATGATTGCTGCAGGTAGGTATTGTCATATCTGCAATGGAGGCTGCGTAATCGTCTAGCACTTGGCGTCACTGGCCTTGGAGTTCATGAGCAGGGCGACAATGAGTCCGTAAAGACCTGGTGTATGTCAGTATAAGCTTTCATCGCGATCGGCGAGTAACGTACCCAAGACTTCGGCGAAAATGAGAATCAAAATCATTCCGACGAACAACCTAGGCTGCTGAGCGGTTCCTCGTACACCGGCGTCACCAACAATGCCGATGGCGAAACCAGCAGCCATACCCGACAGGCCGACGGCGAGACCAGCACCAAGCTGGATGAAGTTGGCAAAGAGCGAAGACTCTTGTGTCAAACCGTTGGAGATCAACACGGACACGACGAGACCGTAGATACCAATAATACCCGCCATGACAACGGGAATAATGTCTGAAGCATGTTAACTATATTACGACATTACGGAGTTGATTGGTCTAGGCGTACTCTTGACAATCAGGTCAGGGCGGAGGACACCCATGGCCGAGACACCAACACCGGCCTTAGCGGTTCCGTAGGCAGCGCCGAAACCTGTAGATGGATATACCAAGTCAGTACTTGTTTCACGTGCAGTTCGCAAAGAGATACTACGTACACGCGAACACGATAGCTGACGTGCAGCCCATCGCGCCGAAGAAAGGCTATTTGCTCATTAGCCTAGTTCTTTGGATAAACATGGCGCAGTCTGTCGCGTCGACAATGTTGATTTCGAAATGCAAGCTGAAGCGACAGGAAGCAAGCAGTAAGACAACAGACAGCATGCTAAAGACTATGCTATGCAATGTTGATGGTTGTTGGAGCTACGTGATGGAAGGAGGTCGTCGCGGTGCCATCGCGTCGGGAGGCGAAGCGGAGGTTGGTTCGAGGACTTACAGCATAGACGGGGCTGTATTCATCGTGTTAGCTAGTGTTCGTGTTGTACGCCAATAAGGAAGCTTCTCCGATGCTCAGTCGACAGTCGCGAGCCCAGCTTATCTCCAAGAGGCAAGCTGGAGCTGCCTGCATGTGAGACAAGGGAGCTCCGTGTTCACTCACCAAAGTTCGGAGACCATCTTTGCGGTGGCGTATGTAATCGACGAGTCGTCTAAAAGGGTGTCGAGATCTTTATTGAGATGGACGGGAGTCGTGGATGCGGCGACGGGAGGCGGTTGTGATGTCGAGGAGTGGTGACGATGGTTGGCGAAGAGCTGGACGTCGCTCGCCTCGACACTATACCCATCCGGTCACTAGCCTGCGGCATCACGTGTGCCAAGACCGATAATCTTGGTAGCTATCAACTTTTCGGTTTCTCCGTTCTAAATTTTTAAACTACCACCTCTCCACTACATTCCGGGCGAGCAAGCAGTGTAAGTCGCATACCTACAGTCTCTCCGATCTACTATCGGCTTACTCACATCTCATAGGAATCCTCCTTCGGACGAGCTTCAGCAGTGAACCCTACCATCACCAAACCTCTACTACCATGGCCGAAGACAACAGCGCCGCATGGCCCCAGGCCGACCAGGCTCTCTCCCAGGAGATCCTCGACCTTGTGCAGCAGGCTGTGAGTTCTCTAATCCCAACAGACATTTCGAGACATGTACTGACTTGGTGCCAGACCCACTACAGGCAGTTGAAGAAGGGAGCCAACGAGGCTACCAAGACTCTCAACCGTGGTATCAGCGAGTTGATCATCCTCGCGGCCGACACCTCCCCTCTCGCCATCCTTTTGCACTTGCCCCTCCTTTGCGAGGACAAGAACGTCCCGTACGTCTACGTCCCATCCAAGATGGCTCTCGGCCGCGCTTGCGGTGTCGCCAGGCCCGTTATCGCTGCCAGCATCACGACCAACGAAGCTTCCGATCTCATGGGACAGATCCGCACCCTCAAGGATAAGGTCGAGCGCCTCCAGATCTAAGCCAACAGGGCTGCTTCCGGTACAAAGGATTGCAAGAGGTAGAGACTTGTTTCGCAATACTGGAAGGTTTACGTAGCGACAAGATGTCAGAGACTTGGGATGAAATACGCCCATTGTCTCTGTACGTAGACCGAGAATGAAATGCCGAGCGCAAGTCGGCATCGACTCTGCCAAAACTGAACTTCTGGCCTACATGCTGTCTTGATCTTGTGTAATGCGCGATTATCCTAGTACTAACAGATGCAGAAATTTGCTGGCGCATGATTCAGTTCCAGGAAGAGCGCATTCATTTTTTCTCCAATGCAGCGCTGTGATAAAAGCCTTAAGTATAGAATCTGGACAAACTCTATACAGATACTTGTACAAGATGGATGTGGCTGCGTAGGCCGAACGCAGCGCTACATTTCTAAGCCTCTGCCTAGGCTCTTCTTGTGCGATGCTCTCAGCAATATTACGTCACGTCTGTCATGCTCGGTACCCTGACTCTTTACTCCGAATCTTTCGAGCTGTGACTGCTATGTTATTTGAGTTACGTAGGCTGGACTGTGTAGCCACTTGTGTCTTCGACCTAGCCCAGTGCGTTGATGCTGTTCAGTTCAGAGCAAAACCACGTGGGCCATTTCAAGCTAGCCGGCGGGTACCTTACATCCGCTCGCGCCAGCATCGGGCATCCCAAGCGAATCTGCCAATTAAAAGAACATCGAAAGACTCACAGATTATTGTTCTCATCACGCAACGCGGAAAACAGCGAATTCAACCTAATGTTTTACTTTTATCATTCAATGACAAAGCACGCCTATAGAATTTCAAAAAGCGATCAAAGGAAACACGCCGAAGCTGCTACACATCAAAATGATAGAAAGCTACTGTCCGTCGCTAGCCCATCATTCGCCAAGCTGCAGGTAGAATTGCATCGACTTCTGGCATCAGTGTTGCGTCTACACGCCCATATACGCCAGTTAAATAGCTATAGTGATAGCTGGTATGACAACTGTAGTCATGGCAGAAGAACTGATGGATCTGGCGACCACCGCTTGACTCTGCGCCGGCGCAGTTCCTCCAATGTCGTTGTTCTTGCATGACGTGGCAGAGCACTTGTGATAGATGCTCATGGCATTCGCATTACCGCAGATCTCGTTGGCATTGCCCACACAAGGCTTGGAGCAGGAGCCCATGATACCATCTTTGGGTGCGTACTTGGGATTGAGGTTGTTGTTGCAGAAACATTCGTTGCCATTCTCAGGCGCTGCGTAGGCGAAGCCACGATTATTGCAATAGTCGACGCAAATCTCCACTGTCATGTAGTCATTGTACGTCCACGAACCATTCATAGCTCTATCGCTCACGTTATCCGTGCCGCATCCAAGATACTCCCATTTCTGGATCGCAGTCAGGTCGATGTAGTTGGTAGAGCCGCCGGAACCAAGTGTTGGTGAAGTTCCAGAGCATGTTCCTGATGTGGCGCGCTCTGGACCATAGGTGACGGGGTTGCAGCCAGGGAGTGCGGCAAGCTTTCCACTCGTTGGCTCGTTGACAGACGTTGGTAGCTTGCAGTCATTGCATTCTTGGTCAGTGAACATAGTGACCGCGGCGCAATCCTCAACCCGACCTGAGTCGTCCGTGCAGGTATCAATCGCCTCCTGAAGTACGTCTACGTCCCAGCCGTTGAAGAAGTCACCGTGGAACCCGAAGCCCGTTGCATCTCCTTGGGCGAAGACAAATGGATTCTGTCCATCAACCCATTGATCGCTGAACAGTGCCGTATCATAGAGAAGCTCGAAGAAGATCGACACCGTGTGAACAGGATGAGAAGGCGGACAGTTGCCACCGTTGTATACGTTGCCGTCTGGGTAGCTCATATGACTCTTGTGGTCCACAGAATCAAGGTTGACTCCATCCCAACACTGGGGAAAGTAAACCTGGGCTCGCAGTCCGCCTGGACATGGAATATCAGGAAAACCGTTAGTTTCAGGTTTGTTCGCACCAAGACAGTTGAATGAGATGCCCTGGGCGGCAAGACTACCATCATAGGTGCGGGTAAACGGGTCACCCGCGACCATGCGGAAGCCTTGTGGAAATGCATGCAGTTTCTCCGTCTGATTGTCTCCACGACGTTGGAGATAGTAAACGGTCATGCCGCCGTTGGTGTCGCTTGGGTCTAAATCCAGGCGCACGAACTTAGTATGTTTCTCACATGTAGCTTGTGCAGGAACATTTACCGCCCATGACAGGAACTGGAGCGAAGCCAGATCCATCTTTATATTTGACATATAGTTGAGGTGTCCAGTAGTTAGACATATCCTCCTTGATCGTGCATGATGAGCACTTCGAAGCTTGAGTGTCTGCGTAAGTCATAGAGGCTTTGAAACCTGCGCCACCGGAGATTGTATGGACGTGACCAGAAATGGACCCGGGACTGACGATAGGATCTAGTCGCTCTCGGACATTTCTTCCGGGGCAAGACATGCGAAAAAACGCATTCGAACAAGCAGCAAGGCCAAGGGTAAGAAGAACATTGTTGGTGAACATATCGATGAGATGCTAGTAAGGTAGCTTGAGGCGATGAGAGTGAAGTGCTGATGTTGAGTTGGGAGAATCCATATAGGCACCTTTATATATACTCAGAGACAGACAACTTGTGATTGTGAGTACTGAGTTTGTGTGACAGATGTAAGAACTGTAAAGCATGGGACGCTAGGAAGATGGTGATGGTAATGTCTTTGTTAAGCAGTAGTTTCGAAGGCTTAGGTTAAGTTATTCAGCCCAGATCCGCAATAAGATGTATCAAAGTGAAGGTGATCCTAGTCCGTGGCGTCTTGAGCTGCTTGCTCACTCTCGATCATCGTGCGGGATATGTCTTTGGCTGCTACCGGAACAGCCCCACACCATATTTCCGCTTAATCTTACGTTCGAGGGAGGAGACCAGATGACAATTCACCTCGTAGCTCTAATGATGGCAGTAAGGCTCGGTACCTATACACGCGCTTTACATGAACGTATGTCACCTCGCCAATGTGAAGGAAGTCGTGGTTGCGCGACATCGTCAACGTCATCGAGAAATGATATGCAACTGTTCCGAGTAGTAATATCGAGTAGCGCAGATTGCTGGATGCGATAGTGACATACATGAGGATGTGGACCGCCCGAACCCGCTCTTGCGGAAGGCGCACTTTACCATGACGCCAAGACGAAATCGCAAGCCCCATTCGATAGCGACCAACGATTGCCCAGCGTGTTGACATTTCTGAGAACCGTCTTGATGCTCTCGATTATCAAGCGGTGGTTCCCAAAATTGTAAAAGCAGTAGAACGTAACCGCCGCCCGTAGTTGACGATAGCCATTAGCGTTGTCGCTAGCCGAAATCATTGGAGCCACGTTGGGCGGATGCGACACGTGGGCCTTCGTGCCTCTGCTCACGGTCTCCGCAGGACGAACCTCCTGCGAACTCCTGAACAAAACACAAATGATTCTCTTCGTCCGCCCCCGCCGCATACGCTTCCATATGATGAAGCTCCGACATCGACTGAAATTCTTCAACGACTAGAAATACCGATAGGTCCGGTGTCGCAGTTTCCACACCCTATGGTCAGCGCTTACCCACCTCTGTTTAGCAACTAGGTATCAGGAAGTGTGAAAGTAGCACAACTTCTCCGTCAGCAGCCACAGACCGAATTATTGCATTGATAGTGCTTAGTACCACAGTGCAAGTGGTGTTGATGAGGAGGCGAGACAAAGGGGCATCACCACTATGTGGCGCATGGTACAACTCCTACGACAACTTCAACATGCATATCGTCTTCCGAATACAGAATATGGGGCTCGATCCATAGGGATTGGGCTTTTACTTTCCCATGACTTCTTTCGAGGGCTTCTCACGCGATGTGGTCGCTGGACCGAGCCGGTTCTGCAAGTACCATGGTACGACTCTACCTACGATGATCTTAACAAAATTGCCCGGACAATGAGGCAATTGCAAGGAAGAGATCGCCATGTCTTCTCTGGATGGACTATATCGCATAAGGTATCTTGTGTGATATTCACCAACAGGAACAAAAACGAAGGAGGTACCGCTGCCAATTTTGCCAAGTCAGGCGATACCACGACTGCAAACGTTGTCAAAGTGGGGACACTGCTCTGGAAGGCTACCGTTACTATGTGTTACTCCAGTGTACACCCTGCATGCAGAAGGTCATATTCCCGGAACTTACAAGAACACCTGCCCTCAGTCATCTCCCTCGTCTGAGGCATCGGTATTGACCTGTGTTGTCGAGCGACTGGTAGATACATCCGGCGATTGCATGTGGTTTCCAGCTTCAGATCCTAACATACGCTTTTGGTATGGTAATTGCGGCCCGTTGCCACCTTGGTCCGCAACGCTTGGCAACGCTGACGAGGCTGGACACACGACGGCCCTCGACGGTTGGCCATGTGACCTAGCCGGTATCTAAGAAACGCTATACTCCCTTGAGTATTACCTGCGAGAAGGGCAATCAACACGTGCTCCGGGAATAGAAAGTGGAGTCGATATGAGTTGATATGGAGCATAGACATCCCGTTTAACTAGGTTAGTGTCCACCCCCTAACATCGCGGGGGCTAGTAGCCACGAGATCTGACATTCCAAATTTTCTTCAGGTGAGCTGATAGTAATGTAGATCGTCTGATTACACGTCACCATCTTCCCACACAACACTTGCTGAGACTGTACAAACTGTGTTTGGCTGCTGTTGCTGACAATCCCTAGCGATAGGAGGCAACGGTTATCGTCTTTCCTGCGAAGTATGGTCGAACTACGCCATAATACAAGTGCTCACATTGAACAACGACGCTACACTGCTAAGTCCAACTTCTGCAGCCCTATTCTTCGATCGTGGATCGGTGCCTCATGGGATAGCGGTACAATATGGTACACTTTTCTACCAACGTTGAAGGTGTCAGACGACTATTGAATACTGTACTACCTCAACTTTGATCGCAGTCTATACTTCGAACCTTCGGACAGCTGGATCTTCTGCCAAGCCAGCAAACACATTGAGTCAACTAAATGTAAGAGATGGATGACATCAAGCCTGCGTTTGGGCATCGATTTGCGCCAGTGGTTATTCTCATGCGAACCACCGCGAGATGAATTCTCCCTATCGGCCCGTTTTGGAACCCCGATTATAATTGTAGTGTTGGCTTCTTGGTTACAAGCAGCCGAACACCGCCAATACCAACACTATGGTTAAGATCGATATCCCTAGAAAGTCGCGCCGTTGGTTTGTATCTGGACGACTTCTACCAAGCTCTTCAATGGCTTTGACCTATGCCAAGCTAAGTGGATCCGTGAAACGACAGGCTCACCAGGCTCGAACTTGCGTTCTGTTCAACTTTGGTAACGGCACGCTTGGTCAGCCAATATGCAGACGCACCCAACTAGCATTCCATGCCAACAAGACAGCTTATCTGCGAAAGCCACCAATGAGCTGCTATTGCGACTGGCGAATCACAGAGTAGTGCAATTTGGTAATTGTAGCAGCTGAAACGAACTAGCACTTGCGGTCCCAACGTCGACATCGACAGCTTTCAGCCACCACACTTGCATGCTCCAGACTCTAATTATCACGTCGTCCAAGTGGTGTAAGCTCACCGCAACTTCCACCATGAGCCTTCGCAACTTCCATGAGTGGCTGGCACTACGCAGAGTGTAAGGTCTACTCTTACCAGGAGAGCCTGTAGAGCTAACGGGGGGTTGGGTTGGGTTCATCTGCAGATGACGGGCTGGAAAATTGCTTGCCTTTGATCTTGCTGAGGCTAAGCGTGAGGGCCCTCGGAGGGAGGGGGTAGAGACCCCTAGATTCGAAATGCTGTTTCACGATATGGTGAACTTCCGGATTTTCTGAGTTACGTAGTATCGGCCGCCGCGGCAGTATCGGCTTTCGTACCATCGGCTTCCTCACCACTACATCGCGACCGTCAATTCACTCCCGAAAGGGGAATCGAACGGCGGCATCTGTGACAGGCAACCCACGTGTACCCCGCGAATCGAGGTCGCTTACACCTAGTTCTAGAACTAAAAAGGGCTGACAGTCTATCTTGAGGCCCAAGTGGCGATTACCAACCCACATGGCCAGTGCACATGGGCAATTCTTCACATGCGCCAATATAGACGTGACATGCGCGGGTACGTCAGATGTCAGAAATGCCAGATCCGCGGGAGACGGACCTCAACTAACCTGCTAGTCTGAGAACGGTTGATTGGCCAAGGGTGTTCGACCCGACACATGTCTTTGGTACACTTACGATACACTAAGCCTCATCTCGTTTCTTTCAGCCTGGGTATCACGGATCCACAATGCTCCACCACGTTTATACTCTCACCCGCCGACGTCCAACGGCTCAGACGGCGCGTGAGGCCAACTTAAGTACTAAAGAAGGGTACGGGTGCTAAACGCGCTTGTGTGACGTCCACCAGTATGCTGCTCGCATAATCTCTCTAGCACGAACGACGCATACCAATGTGACGGGCCTGGTCATCCTGGGTAATACGCCAAGGACGAAGACTAACACAGCAAAATTTCGGGGTGACCGACGAAAGAGGGGACATGATACGATAATCACACAAAGAGACGCAGGGACTCATTGTCTGAGGAAGGTTCGGCGTGTAAGGAGGGGAGCAAAGCTGAGAATTTCGCGACAAGAACCTAAGCGAAGCGAGCTCTGTCTGTCATCGATGATGGCCTGATCACCAAGAAGGAAGACAAGCTGAGACGTTTGTTGGCATCTGGCATCAAGGCGGAGATTTAGCCACAGGCCACGAGTACGTTGAGTCCAGCTCGGTACCAACGGCATGCCACTCGCCCACTGCAGACGCCCTGTGTATGAAGAACGTCTGGACCGCTGTTGTGTGTCGCCCATCGAAACACCTTTGCGTTGTAAAGGGTGTTGCGTTTCCTTTTGGAAAAGGCGCTGAGGAGGCTGAGATGCAGTATCACGGTGAAGAGACAGCTCTCGACGCTCTACGCCATCTACGAGCCAACACAGCATAAACGCACGTGGTAAGAGTCCAGTCGAGACACTCTCGCACTGACACCACGCATGTTATTCCCGTTTTCTGCTGTCTCTTGCTCTCTCCATTCGACAATATCACGCCAAGACACGAAAAAGCAATCTCTAGCCACCTGCCGCCACTTTGCGCCTCTACCAGACTATTAGCTCGCAAAAAAGCAGCTTGTTAGTCGCCCCGAGGGGGAAGTAGGGTCTTGAACCTTGTTTCCCTGTCGTCACATCTTTTCTGAGGTACCGAGCAGGCATAGTCTGGTTTCCGCGGAAGCAGACACCCTGAACCTGGCTAACGTTTGCGGTGTAGGGCCAATCCCAATATGGACGCATTGCTTTGTTGAACCACGGTGGAGTACTGCTCTTGATCGACGTGGGCGATCGGCGGTGCTTTTCTCATCGTTCGCTGATTGTGACTATCCACTATTCTTTTGGAGGGGGTGAGTTTAACCCCTTGATTGGTGTTGGGCGAGCGTAGGGGTAGGATGTATATATGGAGGGTATGTCTCCTTGTAAAGAATCTCTATCCAACCATCAACTCAATCAGCTGCATTAGCTTATCCAATCGAACATCTTTTATACAAAATACATTTTACTTGGTATTACAGAGCGATCTTACCACACATCGCTTCGTCACTACAGCGGCACGACATATCACAACCACGGGGATACCATATGCTCCTGAGTCAATTACAACTACAACCACAAATCAACAATATGCCATCAAAAGGCTGGACAACACTCCCACCCTGCCCAGGCCCACCACCAAACCGACCCCTACCTCCACTACCTTCAAAGTCATAACCACACCGAGGGGAGGAGTGAAAACGACGTCGAAGCCATCAGTCGAGTCGAGCAGGAGGAAAGCAGAATACCCACACGTGTACGATACGATACTTTGCCGCGACTTCAGCTTGGAAGGAATCGTAGGAGGAGACAGAGGACTTGGTTCAATTCTTTGGTGACGGAGAGTGACTTGTTAGAGTTTAACTCATTGTACGAAATTTGGTTTGAAAGGGCTTCACTCAATTCTTGGGGAGTGAAGATCGACTTGCTAGAGTCTGGCCTATTATGAGAGATGTATCTGAAAGGGCTTGGGGCGAATTACGCCTATTGCGAGGCATGGAACAATGGTTACGTAGTCGAATTGGGAGAAACAATGACAGAGTTTTCTTGATGCAACATGCACGGTCATATGTCGTGATCAATCAGCCCCGATATGCATGAAGTGACTACCACGACTACCTACGTCCATAAACCAACCTCTAGTGTAGACGGATACGATCTGCAGCGTTAGTACCCTCTTGGATTTGACGTCTTGCTTGGTATCACACGACTTGGGTAATGTTAACCGACGGAAGCATGCAGCCTACGATAGAGTGACTTAAAACAATCTTCATCCGAGGATGTTGTTATCATCGACTACAAAGTCAGGCTTTTACTTTCCTCCTGGGAAGACAAGGCCATTGTCGTGCCTGACCTTCTGCATGATCGCCAAAGTATCCCTGCTATGCTGCTCCAGTCTCCCTAGCGCAGCCTCGTCCTTATCTTCAATGCATCTCGCAAACTCTCTTGCCTCTTCAATCAAGTTCAGCTTCTCAGGCGTCTTGACTCCTTGTACTTCTTCCCGTGACTTCTTCTTAGGATCCCAGAAAGTGATCTTGTCGATGTCGGTGATGGTCGGTACAATTAAGGTGCCCTTCTCGCCATAGATCTCAGATGGGGCATCAGAGTTGTAGATCTTGGAATGGCAGAGGTGTACAGTAAAGTTGGGATAGTGGAGAATCAAGCGACCGGCACCGTCAGCTCCCGTTGCGATCTTGACAGGGTAGTACTGCGAAGAGGTGGGTGCGCCAAAGAGATCGACAGCTGCAGCCACACAGTATACCCCCAAGTCGACGAGAGCGCCACCGCCCATCTCGAGGTTGAAGATGTTTGGTACTTCGCCTTGCAGGACCTTCTGGTAGCGTGAAGAGTACTGGGCGAAGGTGATAGAGGCGCCATACAGGGGACCAAGGTCGGAGATCTTTTCCTTGAGGAGTTTGAAATTTGCTTCTTGGATGTGGCGGAACGCCTCGACAAGAACGACCTTCTTCTGTTTGGCTAGCTTGAATAGATCATCCAACTCCTCGACTGTGCTGCATGAGGGCTTCTCCAAGATGACATTCTTGCCTGCATTGAGAAACAGTTTGGCTTGCTCGTAGTGTAGGATGTTCGGGCTGGCGATATAGATTGTGTCAATCTTGTCTTGTGCCAAGGCATTGAGGTCGGTGTATGTGGTGATCTGCTTGCCCTCGTACTTGGATGTAAACTCTTTGGCAGTCTCTTCCTTTCGTGAGTAGACTGCGGACAGGTTGTATTTCCCAGTCGCGTGTGCGGCTTCAACAAAAGAATGGGTGATCCAATTGGTTCCGATGATCGCAAGGTTAATCATGTTGACGGTGTTATTGTTCCGGTGGTTAAAGTGATTGAGTGCGAATGGAGAAGACGAGACGCCTGATATATATGTCGTTCGCGTCGAGGGGCAGTCGCGTTCAACCCCACTAGGAAGCTTCAAGCTCCAGGTCTTAGTGTGATGTCATTGGCCGACTGTTCGGACTTCCCAAATCGGCAGTAGTAGGCAAAACTAGACACTAGTCTCTCGTGTTTCTGTAGGCAATGGGTCAACGATAGAGAGCGTGATTTTTCCAGATCAATCGGTGTTGTATTGCAGGTTACTAAATGCAGGTCAGACTGTAAGACAGCCTCAAAACTAAAGCTCCTGAAGGAGGGTATCATGCTGCGACGACGTGTCGTGTCGTATCGTTGAAATGTATCATACCATATGCGTAAAACAAAAGCGCATCCTCGTTCCATCCATGAACGCTGGTCCGAGCCGCGTTGGGTGACGATCATAATGTGAAAACAAAAAAGTGCAAGACCAACCATGCGCCAAAAACAAACCCCAAAACTCCGTACGCTCAAAGCCGCGCACTCGAAAGATGCAGTCACGCTGACAGATCAGTGTTGAAAATCAATCTTCCCAGATAGTCTCCAGATCCAGGTCGCCGCGTCGTTCCGCTCCGCAGACACTCCACCTCTTCCTCGAGTCTCGCTTGCCGAAACCTAGACTGCGCCCACGGCCTTCTGGCACATCTAAGCTGGACCTTCTGGACTCTCCACCATCCTCACGATCAGCGGCAGCCTTCAGGCGCCGTATGCGGTCGGCCTCTATAGCCTCTTCTTCTGCGTCTGGACTGTCCTCGATAGTCTCGAGGGAAGAAATGGAGGGACTGCGGGAGCGCATCGAGGTTGGTGTAGAGGGTACAGACGATGAAGCATGTGACATGGGGTAGTTCTCGTTGAACCTGGATGGTGCGAGGAGCGGCGAGGAGGCAGTTGATGTCGGAGTGCTGACCGACGGGGTACTGGTAGGCGGTGCGCCGAAGGACACCGAGACTTGATAGAGCGGTGAAGCTGGTCGACGCCGCCTTGAGAGCGAGCCTGTGCTGCTGTACAGACTTGACACGGTGGTGCCAACGCGTGGCGTGAGTTCCAGCTCGGCATCTTCTGAGATATCGCACACACTCGGAGCGCCCTCGAAGGAGCCGATAGAGGCCGGACGGATACCCGAGCCGTAGCGCTCTGGGGCCCCTACTGTATGCGGCCGTGGCTCCAGTGCTCGCGGGCTGCGGGTCCGCTTGGGCGAGCGTAGAGGAGAAGCCGGGCGGGCAAGCTCCATCGGGGTAGGCGAAAGCCTTAGGTTGCCAGACGGTTGCATGACAGTAGGCAACGAATGGGCCCGTGTCATGGGCGGCGCGCTCGGCAACGCTGACCCGCTCTGAGAGCGAAGATGAGAGCGAGAGTAGGGCGAGCGATTCCGTGGCCGAGTGGTGAGGGAGGTGAGAGTGTCGGGCTGGGGGTCCGTCTGCGAGCGTGGTGTAGAGGGCCTGCGCGAAGTCATGCTGTCATCGGAGGTGTTGCTAAGCTGGCGGGCGAGGGTGCTGCTTTCTCCCATGGTGTCGGCAGAGGGCTGGCTTGAGCTCGAGCTTGAGCTTGAGCGTGGTGTGTCTTGTATAGGCGCTTTGGTAGGAGTCGGTGTCTTGTTCGGGCCTTGAGGCGGTGTCGGGCTCACAGTGGACATGGACTGTAGGCGTTGGACAAGATCGTCGTGATGCAGATCTTCATTCACATCAGGCGGCGAGGAAGGATTTGCGGCAGTCATGACGGCGGTCTGCGAGTATACATAGTCTGCGCTCAAGACTATGGACTGGAGAGGCCGAGGTGGAGCTAAGGAGCGCAGGGGGATAGCGCGGTGCTCGTGTTGTTCTGGGCGCTGAACGCACGATGGACCTTGCAGCGTTTCAGCCGCCGGAAACTCACCTTTTGCGCGCCGTGACTGGCCAGCGGCGGTCAAACTGCTCAGCGACAGGTATGAGCGACAGACTGCGTGCGAGATGCGGCGTGTTGGAGCTGCGAGAGTCGGAGCGGTGCATGAGAAAGCTCACGATGCTGCTGTTCTGCGACTCGAGAGGGAGGGGCCGCGACGTTGGTACCTGCCGCCGAGATTGCCGCTATCGAACATCTGGGGCAGTCGCGACCGCTCGCGACAACAAGGCCACAGCGAAGCCGCCGCTCATGCAAACACTACGCACCATGTCAAACAATACTTTGTTTGCTACATAGCCTCGCATTTGACATGTCCCTACACATTAAACTGTCATCACCATCCCCGGCACATTCGGTCGCCTCCCAGTCTCCAGCCGCCATGATCCCTGATCAACACCGGACAAGACTCTAACGAGACCCTGAAATTGGGTGCAGCTGACTAGCGCCCCGTTCCACCGCCGAATGTCGACAGGCACAGGCCAATCACGCCTCTGCTCTCGCAGATTAGGACGCTATCGTGTGCCGAATTGGGTGCGAGCTGCTAGATGTGGATGCCTCAGGCTTCATTTCGCGACGGCGTGGCTATTTATGCCTCTTCCCCACATAATTTCTCACCCTTGTCCGTGTATTGCTTGCATTAACTTTACCACCATCATCTATCCTGCTCAAGGGTCGCTCACAATCGATAGTCAAAGTCTGACTGCGGTACTGACTAGACACCTCTTCGTCAATCTCGGTTGCGCACTGGTGAGAACCAAGGTCGGAAGAACTAGGGCAAGGCAGGCTATGTATATCTCATCATTGCGATCAGCGGAGCACTGTGTACTCACTTCCCCATGGCCGTAACGTCGTCGGAACCTATTTCTTAGGTAGCCCGTTACAGACCTCGTTGCAACAACATCGTCTCATGGGCAGATCTTAGCCATCCGCACCCCTCTATTTGGTAACGACTCAAATTTCACTACAAGCTTCGCAAGGCATCCCATATGTGGCCAACTCAATCAGCTCATCTAAATCATACTAAAAGCGACAGAGGACAATAAAGCTGGTAATTACAAGAAACGAGACAGCTGAGCCATCATTGGTTAATTGCTATATCAAGAGACGGGAGTGTTTTTGTTCCATAATTGCCAGTCGATATCCAAAGCCCAACTTCACTTGAATACTTGGAAACAGACGTATGTGTGGGCGTCATACCTTGTGAACATTCTGCAATCGACCAACTTCAAAAGTTCCCCAAGGTCACAATAATTTCCACTCGTTCGATTACGCAACGCCCCAACACCTGGGTTGCCACATGGTCATCGTAGCAAGGATGGGCAAGGTCCTAGGAGAGACGCCCTCCTGGATACAGGAGCTCATCGAAAGGTAGTGAGCCAATCGACATCTTTGCAGTCTGCGGTGATGACCAGTGCTAACATTAAACCCCTATCTACACTTCACAAGCGGCTGTCATTTGGTATATAATTAGGATAACCACACACAATGATACATACGACCATAGGACACTGAAAATTAGGCTTCCCGTCCGCTCAGCCATATACAAGCAGTGTACCGGCGGATTAGTAGTTAGGTGGGTGACCACTAGCGAATCCCCGCTGTTGTATGTTTTTGAACTTTTTGTTGCATCTTGCTCTTCTACCGCTCCTGCCTAGCACCGAGCTCGCAAAAATGTATGGTGGTGGTTTCTCTTTGTTGCGAGGGACGAGATGACGTTTCCGCAAATCAAGGTGCTCGCCTTAGTTACCTTGTCCTAGCAATTATTCTAACAGCTATTTCACTCAAAACTCAAAACGGACTTCTGTCTCTGTTAGTAATAATCTGCGATAGTAAGCCCTTACCTCCTCGCTTCCTTATACAGCGCGACCTCCGCGCCCTCATCCCCTCTATTGTTTGCTTTACTTTTATTTCCATCTGAACCTTTACAAATGCCTGGCCTTAATCAGATCTGCAGCCTTCTTACCAATCGCGTACGCAGTTGTCTGCGTATGAGTTCCGGGTATCAAAGGGATGATGCTAGTATCAGCGATGCTGAGACCCCGCGTTCCATACACTCTCAGCTGACCGTCTACCACACCCCCTAGCTCGCGAGGCATCATAGCAGCGGTGCCAACACTATGTCCATTTGATGCCACGAGCTTATTCTGATTAAGTAGCCAGTCCTCCCAGCCCGCGTCGTCTGTAACCGCACCAGGAATCGGATCTTGCTCGACGATGTCAAGGTCTTTGAAAGCTTTCGATTCAAGAAAGTGCTTTCGAATGTATGTTTGCATGCGAACGTGCATCTTCTTATCGATAGGGTTGGACCAGAGGCGGTAGTCGAAGATTGGATCGCCGAGTGGATCGGCGGGGTTGATCTTGACGTAGCCGCGAGAGAAAGGCTTGAGCAAAATGCACATGCCCCAGCCCTTACCAGAAATAGGGTGTTCAAGCCAAGCATTGATCTTGGACTTGAAGGACGCAAGTAGAATCTCCTTTTGTTTCTGGTAGCCCCAAACCAATTCCTTTGGGGTGTCGTTGGGAATGAAATCCTCAGGCTTCTGTTTGGCAAGCTCCTCGACCATCGCGTCGAATGCTTCGCCAACAAAGGTTGCAGGAGGTAGAAAGGCGCCACTGCTTGTGATCCAAGCTGTATACGGACCTCCGTTGGTTTGCTTGAAAAGGCTATATACTTCCTCCTTGTACGTGGCGTTTGATCCAATCGTGGTTGGCTTTGGGAACGAAGTGTCGCCAGTTTGGTTGTACAAGCCGAGGGCAAAAGAGTGATCCTGTAGATTCCATCCTACACCAGGAAGATCGATCAGAGTTTTGACTTTGGCGGTATCCAGAACATTTTTCGGACCAATGCCAGAGTACTGGAGAAGCAGTGGAGTGCGGGCAGCAGATGTGGAAAGAATGATCTCACGTTTTCCTTTGACTGTGAATACCGTCGAGCTATACCGACCTCTAACCTCGACGCTGACCGCATGCTTCTTTTCGTCCTTCTCCGAGCCGGAGAAGTTCACCTTTGTAACACGATGTAGAGTCAATAAATGGTAATTCTTTCGCGGTTGAACTTCGATGTAGTGACTCAGACCAGCGAAGCTTCGGTTGTATTGCCTCGCGGGGTCCATGGACGTTGGAATACAGAACAACCCATAGGCGTGCCCATCCGCGTGTTCTGTCTGGACTGGAACATTCTCCTTCTCGGCCCAGGCTTTCCAATGATCTTTCTGGGTGGCATATCGAAAATCAGGGTAAGCACTAACTACGGAACCATTTTCAGCATACGCGGCAGGATTGTACGTGATGCCCCATTCCTTCATGGCTGGTGTTGGTGGTGTAAGAACAGAACCTTTCTTGAAGTAGGGACAGAGACCCTCCCAGTCCCAGCCACCGTTACCAGGAAATTCGGCCCAATTATCGTAGTCTTCCGCGCTACCACGGTCGAAAAAATGTCCATTGACCGCGGAACCACCGCCTACAACAGCTCCATTGGCGACTGGGAACGTGCGGTTGTTCACGTTGGTTTGTGGCACCGATGTCAGGTTGTACAGGAATTCTGGTGCCGGAGTGTTATATAATGGCATGAAAGAATCGTCTTGGGCAAGGCGACCGTATTCGACCAAGAGTACAGTTTCTGACTTGTTGAGCGGCGATCAGAAACGACAAGAGATCGCTTACGCTTGCCGTCCTCGGATAGACGATCAGCTACCGTGGTGCCAGCTGTTCCGGCGCCAACTATAATGTAGTCGTATTCTTTGGCCACATCAGTAGCTCCTTGCTTCACCTCAGCGTTGCTCCACGATGGTAGCGCTTGAACAACGGCCACGAAGCTGAGGGCGATCAAAAGAGTGTGTGCCATGTTAGATGTCGAGGAGCTGCACATTGATAACAGAAGAAGCAACATATAGACGAAATAGTTATCTCTGCAAAGATTACCAGTTGCCAGCCGTATATGGCGGTTTCGATGTTGTTATCTAGGTACTACAGGAATTAATCTCGAAGGCTTGGCAGACAGCCTTGGAAGGAAGTCTTCGCGCATCCCTCGGAAACGTACCCCGTGGAGCGACACAGCGACTGCGATTGATGCAGAGCGGGCGGATCGCTTCTACTTTCATGCTCCTGGCACGACATTCTTCGGGTGTTCCTACGACTCACGATCGTTGTCTCTACAGATTTTCGAAAGACGTGACATAGAAGGCACAAACATACATTTGGTTCTTCGCAGACTGTGTCAAATGGCATGGTTTTGGTATCTCCGTATGCTGCCTTCCAAACGCCGCGTGAGAATATAGCTGTATTGCTACAAGTCTGGATAACCATGCTACTATCCATGTAAGCTTCTCCAATTCATGAACGCCATTGTGCCCTGTAACAATAACACCACTTATGCCGTCGTATCGTAAGCCAATATCTCAAACCTACCCCATATTATCTTCGCTCTCATTCAGCACTCTTCACCTTCGCAGCCTGCATCTTACCCAGGATGGTCTTGCTCTTCGCTTTGCCCTCGACCTGCTCTGCTCTGCTGAGACCAGCATAGAACGACCGCACCTTGTCGTGTGCAATGACCTTCCTAGGATCAAACCGCAGGATCTGCAAACCAGCCATGCTCGTCGCACGGGATAGCGCAACGTACGCTTGACCCTTTTCGAAGACCTTGCCAAGATCGACGCGCACACGCTCAAGCGTCTGACCTTGTGCTTTGTGGATGGAAAGCGCCCATGCGAGGATAAGCGGGATCTGAGAACGCGATGCTTGCACTTCGCCGTTTGGTAGCTCGATTTTCCAGTCTTCGCGCTTGCATAACAGGTCGCGCGTGGTACCATCTGCGATGGCGAAACGGACTACAGGATAAACCTGGCTGCTGTTTACGCCGAGCGAACTCTTCATCATCTCTGTCTTCATAGCAGCTTCTGAGGGACCACCCTCCAGGAAAGCCTCTTCGTCCTCCTTGTAGATACTGAACATTTGCTCAGTCATGAAGCCTGTAATCTTCCCTAGCGAGCCGTTCACTAAAGTGTCGTCCATGTTCTTCACCAACATGACCTGGGCACCTTTTTTGAGATGTATTTGCGCCGGTACCATACAGCTCTGTAACAACCTATCACGCTGCTCTTTGTTTGTGATCGTACCACCATCGCGAGCTTCGAACAAAAAGGTATTACCATGGAGTTGCTGCATACGAGTTGTGTTTGCCTTGTCAACTTCTGAACGTGTAGGGAAGAGCTCTGTGGCTTCGACACTCTCGTCTCCCTTTGACAGTGGACGCTCTAACTGCTTGAACCGATTAATCGAGTCTTGTGTCAGTCGGCCCTCTCGCATTTCGTTCAGCATATTGGCGAAGACGGGATCTTTCTGACGGAAGACGTGGTGCAGCCCAATTGTGTGCTCGATGCTTGTAGTCCAGGTACCTGCATCGAAAGCGAATTTGGCCTGCCGTCCATTCTCTGGGACAGGAGGTAACTGGAAGAAGTCGCCGGTAATGACAAGCTGAATGCCACCAAATGGCCTACCATTGTTGCGAATCGTGCGGGCGATTGCCTCCAGCTTGTCGAACAGATCGCCGTCCACCATCGAGACTTCGTCCATAATCAGTACTTTCGTACGCAACCACCGCTGCTTTGCTTTGGCGTTTCGTCTAATCTTTTTGACCAAGTCTTCTACGGGCTCTTTGCCAAGTCCGATACCCGCAAAACTATGTAGGGTAACACCGCCAATGTTGCACGCTGCCAGACCTGTGGATGCTGTGACTGCTACTCGATCTGGCTCACGGGCGTACTTCCGCCGTAGCGCTGCGATGATCTCACGAAGCAAGACCGATTTACCAGTACCTGTCATTGTTAGCAGGGCCTCAAGCTAATAACCCAGTCCACATACCAGCAGATCCAGTGAAGAAGACGCTCTTCTTGTATTCCGCTACTAGGTTCAACACGTTCTGTTGCTCTTCACTGAGGAATATCTTGTGAATAGTGTTCTTCTTCTTCTTCTTGATCGCCTCTTTTATATCCTCGTCAGTGCCCTGGTGCGCTTTTGCTTGAGCCTTGTTAGCCTCCCTGAGAGTCGTTCGCTGCTGCTTCAGGGCGCTCGCGGTCGTGTTGAAAAACGATTGTGACTTGGAGTCCTTCGCTGGTGTCGAGAAAGGCCTATCGACGCCCTTTGAGACTCTTTTCCTAGGGTGTGTGGTCTCCTCTTGCTCTTCCTCTTCCTGTATAGGTTCCTGCTTCTGACTCTGTGCCCATGGTAAGGTTCTTCGCTTAGACTTTGGTGGATCAGGCCTCTGTGGTGTTTTGTAGTGTGACAAAGGCGATGAAGACCACGGTATTGGCTGGCTACTACCCAGCTCTGGTTTTACGTCGGCAGTCTGCGCTCTCGAGTTGTATCCCGAGTCGGCCGAGTCATCAGAAGTAACGCGAGGTAACGTAGGGTATGTGACAGTGCCTTTTGTCGCTGGATCTTCAACGTCAAGATCTATGTCACTGTCGAAGTCGTCTTCATCGAACAGGGCTTGCGGTAAAATGCCCGGATTGTTGCGTGATGTCATATGGTAGGCGGCCGGCAGCTCGTTCTCTTTTTCCGATCCGACAATGGTCATCGTGGGGTATTCGAAGTCATCCTCGTGCGAGCTCAGAGACTTGGCCAATCCGCTCGACGTCCTCTTGGTTCCTTGTGCAGTTGTCCCAACGGGTGTTTTCGTACCACTTCCTACAGGACGCGTCGATGATGTCTGCGATCCAGTGCGATCAAGGACGCTTCCGAGCGAAGCCTGTTTGTAGGCAGTGTTTGTGGGCGAAGCAGACGCGATGGCATTGTGGTTCTGCAACGCCGACTTGAACATGGTAGTTGTTGTGTGGGGGCGAGAGGAGAGGTAGCCGAAGTCGTGGCGAGGCAAGGTTGTAGGCGAATTGTTCGGCGGCTGCAGAGGTGATGTCGAGAAGCGCGTACGAGGAAGGTGCGTAAGGGACCGTGTTGGAGGCGAATGCGTCCGAGCGGGATGGATGCAAAAGAGCGACGACCTTTTCGGATTGTACGGTTTAAGCGACGCACCTCTCTTCCCGAGAGTGACCAGCATACAGCAAACAAGGAGAGCGCCGACAAAAAGAAAGGATTAGCGAGATGATGTCGAGTGTCTGCATACCCTGCGGCGCGGTGGGGTGTGAATGTTAGCATCAATTAGTGTTCGGACCCACAAAACGCGACACGACGTCTCAATCAGGAAGCGCTAGTGCAGTCCATCACGTGCCGATATTCAACGGTGTTTCTGCGGTGTATCTACAAAGCTTGATAGGACATGCAGGACCCAAGCATCTTGACGCAGGTACACGCTCTGATGGACTAAGCCACACCCAGGTACCTGTCAGTGCAATTCTATGACGTACGTAGTACGTAGTGCAGGTCTTACAACTCACGAGAGAATCATGTAACACGCTCCCAAGGTTACTGCTTCAAAGTCTCATATCAATCTATTACGCCTCCAGACTACCAAGTAATTCACCATGAGTACTATGCTAGTCAACATACTATTCCAACCCATCAGCGACGACCAGCATACGCCGCGAGAAACAAGCTTTTGGTATCAACCAGAACCCGCTTTGGTATCAATAAGAATTCGCTTTGGTATCAAGAAGAGAATTCGCAAGAAGAGTCAACGTCATAATAGATAGTGAAGGGGTAATCAGAGCCGAAGCCTGTAGCAACAGAAAACTAACACGAGATAGGAGATTCATTTCGAACCAAACGACCGTAAACCATATCCCACAAGAAATGTGCCAACCATGCCATAAGACAACAACGCTTGCACCATTTTGGACAACGGAATTAAATAACGACTCCCTAAGAACATAAGACCAAGTAGCTGATGAGATATGACCAGAAATCGGAGCTATCCAAAATAGCGCCCCCGTAAACAACAGGCGTGTTGGAACAATAGAGGGCACAGGGCTAAACGGAACAAATCTTAACAAATAGGGTGCTTAGCCCTGGTATCCTCCAAAGCCATTCTGGTTGAATGCTGCCTGAGGAGACTGGCCCCACTGTGGCTGTTGGGGAGCGCCGCGGCCATAGCCACCAGCGCTGCCTGGCTGCTGCATCTGTTGCTGGTAGGGCATGCCAGGGTTGCCAAAGGCTTGCTGCTGCTGCGCGAAGGGTTGTCCGCCGGGGCTGGGTCCTGCCCGCGCATTAGATTGCTTGTTTCGATACTGCAGCTTCCTCCGGTGCCGCTCACCTGAGGGTGACATGGGACCACCTTGTGGCCCACCACCATACTGAGGAAAGTACGCGCTCGGCGTCTGAGGATAAGCTGAGTTGGGACCGCCTGCAGGCGAGTAGCCCTCAAACTGGCCAGTCGGAGGACGATCTTTGCCCCACTAGATTGGAAATGTGAGCTAAGAAATAAAACAAAAGAGAACGGTTCAACCTACGCTACACTTCAGAGGACGGCCATTGACGTTGTAGCCGTTCAGCTGGCAGATGGCCATGGCAGCATTCTCATGAGTGTCCATTTTGATAAAGGCAAATCCACGGTCAGACTGGAAACGCGTCTCGGTGACATACCCGAAGTTCTGGAAAAGCGGTACTAGGTCAGATTGAGAGGTGTAAGGAGTGAGATTTCCAACGTAGCATGTGGTCTGCCACTGGGGCGTCTGAGCAACAACCATATCGTAGCTCTGCACGCCATGGGTGGGGAAATGGTGGTGTCCGAACGGGGTGGTCGGCGTCATGCCCATGGAAGCCATGGCCTGCTGCTGAGAAATGGAAGGTTGCCCTTTCTGGTTGGCCCAGTTGCAGCGGATAGCGCGAGAGCCAAGCCACTCTCCGTCCATGGAGCTAAGGGCGCGATCAGCATCGGCGCGATCCCTAAAGGCGACGAATCCGTAACCACGCGACCTGCCTGTCTTCATGTCCCACATGACGCGAGCCTCGGAGACGGGACCAAAGGTAGAGAAAGCCTGGAGGAGAACCTCGTCATTGACCTCGTTGGACAGATCACCAACGAAGATGTGGAAATGGTTAGAAGTGTCTTCTTTGGCTGTGTTGTTAGATTGGTAGGCCCAGTTCACACGGATTTCCTGTGCGAGTCAGAAAAGTAAGTGGTTGTGCCAACGGCCAAGCTTACGTTGTTGTGGATGCGCCGGCCGTTGAGAGTGGCCATACCACGCTCAGCCGCCCCGGGGTCATCATACTCGACGAATCCGTAGTTGAAGCCCTTGGAGTTGAACTGTTAGCGGTCAGCGGCACTTGAATGCTGCAACATATGCAAGATAGGCCCGGCCAGCTGTCAAGTCATGCAGCGGGTGCGGAGTGTTATCTTACAGAAGGAGAACTTGCAGTTTTGTCTGGAATGATCTTGACGCTCTGCACATGGCCAGTCGTCTCGAAAATCTGACGCAACACGTCCTCGGTGACCCGCGGATCCAGTCCACCAACGTATAGCGCCCGCTTGTTGGGCTCGGGGGCGGCGCGACGGGGGACGTAGCCAGGCTGGCCGCTGGTCGGGGACATGGGGTTGCCCGACATGGGCGAGCTGATGGCGGTCGGGATGGGGTTGTTATTCTGGGGGATGATGACGGGTGCAAGCGGCGGCGGCGGCATGTGCTGCTGCGGTTGGCCCTGGTTCTCGTAGCCGGGAGCGCCAGCGGAAGGGGGAGGAGGGAGCTGTGCCCCGGAGTTCTGTTGGTCGGCCATGGCTGTCGTCGCAAAGAAGCGCACAAGACAATTGTCGCAAGAGGCGCAAGTGACGGCTGCGGGTATCGAACAAGTGGGCGGTGATGCGACGGTCGAGGTGAAGGCGACAAGGCCACGGGGAGGGTCGACGCTGGCGGGCGGGGTGAAAGCTGCTGGGTAGGCGGCAAGGAAAGTCGAAATGGAAAGCGCGACTAATGCTACCAATAGAGAGCGGACTGCACTAGGAAAGGCAAGGGAAAACAAGAGGAAGAGAGATAGGAGAGACGAGCGCTGCGCCGAGCTGTGACGGCAAAGCTATAATCTCCACTGTGGGGTGAAGAAGGAGAGGTGTGAGAGGTGAGCGGGCGAGGGTCGAAGAATTAGCGCGGCAGGCCACAAGGCACCCGAAAGAGCGGGAGCTATGAACGTAGTACCGTACCGCTAGCCTGAGAAGCTAGCGGACCCTCCTGCACCTGCAGTCGCGCCTCGTACCTTGTCGCGCTCCGCACCTCATCACAGCATACCCCATCATGGCCAGCGTCATGGCTGCCAACCAGCATATGGAGACACTCCAGACCATGCTCAACCTCGTCTACCTCAATTCCGGTCGCTTTCTGAAAGAACAACAGGCCGGCGGCGGCACTGGTCGCATGAAGCAACAGTTGCAGCACCTCGTGCCATCTGCTACTGAGCGCTTCCACGATGCCCTCGACGAGCTCGAGAACCAAGTCCGTCTAGCGCAAACCGTCCTGCGCAGGGACATGGCGCTGCTCAAGCAACATCGCAAGAAGAAGGAAGCTGCAGCGAAGCAGCACGAGGTGGAGAAGGCGCGACTTGCCGCAGAGTCAAAGAATGCGCCCGTCCCAGTTGAGGAAGTGCCTGTCAAGGTTGAAAAAGCCGCGACGCCAGCACCGCCCGAGCCACCAGCAGAGCCAGCGCAGGACGCGCCTGAGCTAGTGAGCGCAAAGGAGCCTGGGCCTGAGGCGGACGAGGCGCCTAACAAGGAAGAAGACACAAAGGCGCCACCACCCCCGCCCATTGAGACCGACATGGAGCCGCAAAGAGATCCGCTCTTCGACGGCACGCCCACCACCGGCAATGCTCAGGAATCCGAGTTTGACTTCGATGCCATGTTCGGCGACGCCATGGACACAACTGGCGACAACACCCACAACGATATCATGGACACTTCGGCCGACATGGACTTTACCCTCGACGACGCGAACGACGGGCCTTCGCTACTACGCGGTCTCGAGGACTTCGCCAAGGATAATCATGACGACAACCCGAACCAGACTTCGAATATGGACATTGACTTCACCATGTCAGACCTACCAGGCTTAGACATGAAAACCGAGGCGAATACCAACACAAACGACAATGCGACTGCTGTGAAGCCTGCAGAACCAGAGCCAGCACCAAAGGTGGACGAGTCCAAGCCTGCCGCGGAGCCACCTGCTGAAGAGAAGAAGGAAGAATCGATTACGACTACAAATGACGAGATGATGGGCACCATGGCTACAGACGACCTCGAAGATCTTTTCAATATGGACGAGTACGAGAACCCTGAGCAATCGCAATTCGATGATGCGTTCTTCAATTTTGAGTAGCTTGTTTCTTATGCGTATGGCGTTATTTACGGCTTTGAAGCGCTGGACAGCGCCTTTGGGCAACATAAGGATATGGGTGGCGTACTACGTTGAGACGGCGTACTGGAATCATCTTGATACCCCAGCATATCCAGGAAATGTTTGTAAAAGACTACAACTAGATATAATACTAACCTGATAGAACGATCAATATGGCACTCTGCCTATTCCAAATGGCACTATCCGAGTTTGGTCAGATATTACTTCTTGCAAGTGAAGTGTTAACTTGTCTTCCACATTCACAAAACAACCCCTATTCAAAGTATAACTGGTTTGTGGACTCAGTCGCCGTGGATTCGAAGGATAGTTTGAAAGCTCAAGACTTTCACTTGGCCATATTGGTTTATCGTCTTGTTCGAGATTCAAATCTACGAAGCCCCCGCACCCAGGTTGATTTCTCCCTCAAACCCATTCACATGCATAAAGTTTGCCCGTAGTGGAGTCACACTGGTAAAGCCCTGCGCGACCGCCCATCCATCATTGCCGGGCTCACTGGCCTCAACACTCTCATACACATCTTTGAAAGTCGGTGCCCATTTGAAGTGCTTGTGTGTATACCGCATATGGGCCTGACCTGAAGGCGTTTCTCGCCCACTGTCTGTGCCCGACACTCCACCTTGTATTTCAGAGTTCGCCTTCAGCTCCTTCTTCCCAAACTTCTCCTCTTGTTTGCGTATCTGACCCTCGATGTCTGACGGTGTGTCGTCAGCTTCGGACGGTACTTCGACGACCTGGAAACAGCTTCCGCTCTTCCACGAGTTCTGCAGCATGTTCGTCCATAGGATCTTGCGCTCTCCAACATTCTCAACCAGCGGTACGTTGACGGTGTAAAGGTGGGTATTTGCATCCCAGTGGTCCCACAGATGTTTTATGAGTTTAGCGCTGAGCTCGCTGGCATCACTGATGATCTTGGCGTCGTGGTTGCGGTCGAAGAATGCGTACGAGAGGGCGATGGACTTCATGCCGCATACTGCTGCCTCCATTGCGCCACCAATTGTGCCCGACGATAAGGAAAAGATGGCAGTGCTGTTGCGACCGTAATTAGGGCCACTGACTACGAGGTCAATCGGGCCGCGGTCTGAAAAGTAGTGGTAGAGACCGATCTGTACGCAGGAAGCAGGCGTCGAGTCGATGAGCACCCATTCTTCTTCGTTCGACGAGGATGGCAGAGGGGAGTTGTGCGTTGTGCCATGGTTCGTGAGACGCCCTTCAGCGTTTGTTTGGAGGGGCGCGGGGCGGTAGTATGTCGGTTGTATCTGGGGCAGTGAGAATAATGATCGATAGTAGAGGTGGCCTCGTATCACATACGGATTTGCCCACAAGATGTGCTTTGCCTATCCATGACCTCTGTGTATGCGGGAGAACGACTGACACGGTATGCCCATGCTTCTGTAGTGTTGACACCAGCGAATGTACATAGGGCGAGGACTGATCTGATGGTGGACCATCATCGTTGGTGACCTATGGCTATCAGCGTCTGCCATTGGCTCAGTCAGATATGGTATTCTTACAAGAATATGCATGATGACTTATGAGGGACGATGATGCAGAGTTTGGTAACAACGTGTTGTAGATTGGAGATCAAGAGATGCAGAGGGGCAGACAGTGATGCGCGCTACCAATAAGTCCGAATCCCGCAGCAGGCAGTCACCGCCTCATTCTTCGCATCAACACCTCTGCGCTCTTAGATTTGTTTTCGCATGGCCGTCCCTCCAACAGCCTCCAACGTCGTTGACGAACGCTGCAGGTTGATGGCAATGTCCGTGTCCCATCGACAACGGTACCTGCGCCATGGGTAGATCCGCTGGCGCTCCCTGCATCGTGCCGACGATCAGGGCTCGACCAGCGGAACCTGAGATACCCAAGTCGTACATGTCAGGAACACAGGAAGTTCTGAAAATGTGCTGCTGGTACAGTTTGAAGTATTTGCCATGTCGGACTTCTTCTCGCATCTCCATTGCAGGTCTCAACACCCTCACTCGGGGGACAACCGTGGCCCCTCCTCCTTCCGACGTCCGTACAACAGCCGGCACTTCGTCAACGACATTTGAAACGGGACTGCAGAGTCTACCGGGAGGTTTAGCTGTGTGTAGCTAAAACGACCAGAGCTTCGGGCGCGAAGGTGTAGAGCCGCAGGTCCCTGAAGCAGCTATTTTCGGTGTTCGTTTCTTCGGATCCCCGCCCGCGGCCGCCTACCGTGAAGACCATCGTTTGAGACCGAATAGCAAAGACGGTTATAAAGAGGTGGTGTAACATGAGAAACATAATCAATATACCCAATCCATTCTCACGTTAGCATTTCAGCAGCTCTAAGTTTCATACCTTGAAGTCTCCAATCTCATTACACACTCATCTACACCCGCGTAAATACCTACAGACTATCAAAATGGTCATCAACGTGCCCACTGCCTCTCTTGAGGGACAAGTCGCTCTCATCACTGGTGCCGGTCGCGGTATTGGAAGGGGCTGCGCCATCGAGCTCGGCAAGCGCGGTGCTTCCGTCATCGTCAACTACGTCTCATCCGAAGGCCCAGCAAATGAGGTCTGCGAAATCATCAAGGGTTTCAACAACGGAGCCAAAGCCATAGCCATCAAGGCCGATGTCAGCAAAGTCAGCGAGATCAACAGGTTATTCGAGGAGGCGAAGAAGGCGTTCGGCAAGATCAACATCGTCATGAGCAACTCAGGAACTGAGAGTTGGGACGTAACGGAGGAGATCAGTGAAGAGAAGTACGATCACGTATTTAATCTGAACACACGAGCACAGTTCTTCGTCGGCCAAACCGCGTACAAGCACATTGAGGACAACGGCCGCATTATTCTGATGAGCTCCATCGCAGCTGGTCTCCTCGGTGTAAAGGACCACGCCCTTTACAATGCCTCTAAGATGGCTGTTATCGGTTTCATCAAGGCGTTTGCGACCGACTTCGGAAAGCGCGGTATCACCGTCAACGGTGTCGCACCTGGTGGAATCAAGTCAGACATGTTCACACAGAATGCATGGCATTACATCCCTGGCGGTTCGCCTGACTGGCCAGCGGAGAAGATCGAGACCCTTATGGCAAACCACTGCCCACTCGGACGGTGTGCGGTACCTGAGGATGTTGCCAGGGTCGTTGCGTTCCTCGCTTCAGAGGACGGCGGTTGGGTTAACGGCCAGGTCCTGACCATCTCTGGTGGCTCGTCGCAGTAAGCTGTTGGAAGCAGTGATGATTGGACGATGGCAGCATATGTTTTCTTGCAGCGTATCTTATAGAGACACGAGTTCAGAGCCAACGCTCGAACAAAACGAATAAATCACACTGAACTGCATTCCCGTGTGTCCCTTCTTGCGTATATGTATTACTTCGTAGGTGTCGATGTGTAGTTGTCGATGGCGAACGAGCGTATATGCGCGATCGATGGTAAGAGCACAATCTGTCAGGACTCTGACGTCATCAAACGCGATTGCGCAACGCCATCACGTGGCTCAACCTTCACATACCAACGACTTATACGATATTTATCAGTAAGACCCCTTGTCATCGTCTGACTGCAAATTGTGCGTCTGTGCGGGATAGTTCTTGCCTGAAACATATTTGAAGCAGACCATAATGACCTCCACCCTGCCTCGTTTTCGTTTCCCGTCGAACCTTGGCATCATTACCTCAACATAGTTGGAGCCATCATATCGTATGCCTGACTTCCAGAGAAACTCACGGTTCACAAGAATTTGTCAATCTTGTCAAAAATGTACTTTGTAGCCATGTCAAGGTGTCTATAGTTCCGTCAGCTAAATAACCTTCCCTACACCAGTGCCGACGTGTGAGTATTACATCACGGCGGAACGACGAACATAAAACAATTGTACGAGCTTCTCGAAACGCTACCCCAATGTCCAATATCTCAACCTCGTGAGGAAGCTGTCAAGACGCGGAGGTCTGCTGTCATATTCTCTTGACCTTACGTGAGATTGACGTGACTGTAAAAAGGTCGTCTATCACTAGATCAATGTTGCTCCGCAAAGACGTCCTACACTGAATTTCAGTAGGTTTCACACCAAGCTGTTCTTCACATCCTCAACGCTTTATCAAGACTCTGCGGCTACCCATTTCACAAAAACACCGCTACTTACCTACCACAAACTCTTTAACCCAAGTACAGTCTATCAGAAGATCGAACGGCTTCGTTTACAACCTCACATTCTCGGCCCCCACACGGCGTGATGTACAACTTCTACAACGCCACATATACTCTCTGCGGACATACACTAATCGAACGAACACAACAGTTCGGTAGACATGTTCAGTCTGCAATGGTGGTTAGAGCCAGAATGTTGGATGGCAAGGAGAGCGGAATGAAGGAAGAACATGTATAGTCTAAGCTGTTTATTGGGTATATAAAGACGTGAATCGCGCTTATCTGCGAACAGCCTGCTGAGCATAAGCTCTGAGCAGATGTGTAAGAACTAGTATACAAAATTGATCATCCCTCGTTTGTTCATGCCATGGATACGCAGATCGCTAAACGCCTTGGTAATCAGAGTGGTGGGTATGTAGAATCGTGACACCGTGATAAGTCCTAAGCCTCAAACCGTAGGCTCGTCGGGTGTCTTGCCTGCGCCTTCACTCTCAGCCTCTGGACTCTCAGGCTCCAGCTTAATATCCTTTTCTGAGTATTTACTCGTGGCTTTGGTCGCGTCTGCCTCTTTGTTGGCAGCACCAACAACCTCCTCAATCATGGCGGCAAAGTCAACAGTCATACCGCCGACGTTCATCTTGAGCAACGTAGCGGCATCGGGTCCGTCATCTCCATCTACACTACCGCGCCTGGAGCCATTCCTCATATCCAACATCATGGTTTCGTTGTCGAAGATGTTATCTCCACTCCATAATCCCACAGTAGACGTGTTTGGGTCTTCGTAGAGGTCAAAACCAAGCCCCAGCGAGCCGTTCTTCGATGGCGAGCTGCTTGCAGGCATATCACTGGAAAGAAAGTCGTCAGACAAGAACTCGCTAAATTGAGCATCAGTGCGACCGGGCGTGGTGAATGTAGGGAAGGCTGAAAAATCAATAGCCTGGGAAGGCGACGATATTGGGTGGTCAGACAACAGCGCGTTGAGTTGACGGGTGAACGGTGTGTCGGGTGCAGCTGTTGCCGCACGTGTGGTACGAGGAGTCAGGATATTACGGGATGGCGTCAAAGGCGCATCTCCGTTCCCTGCACCTCGCCTCGGCGTTAGGGCAATGCGTTTGCGCGTGCTTGGAGTAGGGGTCTTCAAGGGGTCTTGGGCTACTTGGTCCCTCTTAGGTGTGCTCTTCGGCGTAGTCTTTGGCGGGGCAGAATCCTCGAAAAGATGGGCCAGGTCATCTGCCTCTGCAGTAGGAGGCGGGCAGTTCTCCTTGTCAGGGTTTTCTTGATCAGCGGTGGCCACTTGCACCACAGGTTGCTCGAACCAATACGTTTGCTTTGTCACACATGGAATGCAGCCGTCGTGACCTATACCAGCGTTTTCGCAACGGCCACATGGTCGCTCACGGTCACAGCCTCTCTTAAGCTCCTTGCATCGCTGACAACGGGGCTTCTTGGGTGCGTCATCGTCAGGGAGGTACATTGGAGTGGCGATTGGCTCAGTGACAGGGGCAGGTGGTGGTTCAGCCAGAGTCTTGCGCCGACCTTGCTTCCTAGGTGAAGGAAAAAGCAGTCGTCTTGTAGGCTTCGGCGTAAGATCTTGGTCGATTTCGATGGGAGATGCCTTGCTTCCTCTTACTCCGACAGGGCTGGACTCAAGGGCTCGTTCCAGAGCAGCCTGTGCAGCTTCAGAATCAAGTCCACGCGCGCTAGGCGCAACAACTGGTGGTGCCATCGTCCCGTCATGAGTCCTATCGATAGATGAAGCACTCTGCTCTTGTTCAGCAGGCATGGCAGGTTCAGACTCAGGCAAGACAGCGTCAGACATGAGATCGTCACCACCGCTCATAGACTTAGAGCGTGCTACCTTTTGCTGCTTCTTTCGGTTTGCGAGGCGCGCAGCTCTATCCCACACCTTCTGCGGTCTCATCGAAAACTTCTTGATAAGCCAGAGTCCACATGGGTTGCACAAATTGAGCTCCTCGAACGCATCAGAGGACTTTGCAGCTACTATGTCCTTGTCTTCGCGCGTCAAGTTGTTCTTGAAGATGCGGTATTTTAGTTCGCCATCCTCAGATGTCGGTTCGATTACTTCATATGCGATAATGTCGGTGCCAGCTGAGTCAGTGGATAGTTCGATGTCTTTGGGCGAGCCTTTCTCCACACGTGTATAAGCTTTCCTCCATGTGACTGTGTCGATCTCTCCGCAGTTTACACAATGGGTTGGCATTTCGCCTTTCCGGATAGCCGCATCGAGTTTGTTCTTGATAATTCTTTTCCTCTTCGCACCTGATCCACTTCGGGGATACCCGTATTCTGACGGTGTAGGTGCATCAGACATGGGCTCAGCTCCAGACCATGTATGAGACCTGGGAAGCCCTCTTGGCTTGGACGACTTTGTTTGCTTCGGGGGAGGATTCGGGGTAGCGGAGCGACTGTAGACCGGTGCTTCGCTTTCCGCTGTGGGTGAAATCTGCGACACCATACCATCAGGCGAGCCAGCTGTCGACACTGTAGCTCGTGACTTTTGGAAGGCGTCGGTAGTCTGATTGTCGAGATTGTTACTCTGTTGTGCCATCGAAAGCCTTGCGGTCAGATCGTTATCGTCATTCGTGTCTTGACCCTGGAAATATACCGAGCTGAAGATATCCTGGTCCATGGTATCAAAATCGAAGGCCTGAGCAGTCCCCATGTCCATCTCGATGCTCTCAGTGACTGGCTGTGTAATAGACTTGCGGCGTTGCTCTTGTAATGCTCCATCATGCCAAAGCTTGTCAAGCTCCATACTATTACCATCTCGGCTTGTTGGCATATCGCTAACGAAACCGGAGTCATTCGGGGGCAGTGTTGGGAGATTCGGGCTTGAACCATCGGGTGACGCGGTTCGATTCGGTCCAATAGGAGGCGACGAAGGCATTGGGGTATCTCCAGGGCTTCCATCTCTCTCGTCCGCCGACTCCAGTGCATTATCCGAGAAGGCACTAGACTCGTAAGGAGACATATACGGTCGTCCTCCATCCATAGATGCATGTCTTAAAGTGCTTGGGGCTGGAGGGCGGCGCGATCCTCGTTGACCGAACTTCTCGCCAGGGCGAGGGGTTGGCGCACGGGGCACCATGTCTGAAGCAGCTCCTGAGGTGCTAAGAGCAGGTTTGAGGAGACGTACAGATGCTGCTGTGCTGGCCGTCACTCGCAGTGAATCGTTATGGGCGTTCAGCGGCGTGTTCCGAGGCCTCGTGGTTTGCGTGATTCGAGCCCTCTTCTTTGGGGGTCCATCCTCCTGCTGTTCGATTATATAAGGATCGCTGAAGTGCAGTTGCTGAGGCGGCGGGGCGGCTTCACTCCGCACGGAGGCCCGTGACGTTGGTCGTGACGGAGGGTTGTACTGATAGTGGTGGAATGAGAGAGTACTCATAGCAGGGCTGGATGCCCTAGTTGGCTGAGACATGAAAGACATGTTGGACTGATCATAAAAGGAGTCATTCCGGGGTGGTTCCTGGGACGGGCTATGGCGTGTGAGCATCTGGTGGAATGGCTCAACACCACCAATGGAAGGTCGTGGCGAAGGCTGTGCAGGGTATGGGCTTGGCTGGGCCAAATGACCTAATGTTGGATTCTCTCTTAAAAAGTCGGACCAGGCGTTGTAGTCGAAACCTTCAGGCATCAGCTGACTGAGACTGTGATACCGCTCCATGTTCTCCACGTATTCCTTTTGCATGCATGTCGGAACAGGCACCAGCTTCAGTTTGACCTCTAGAGTCTCTTTGACCCCATTCGAAAAGATGCCAAGAATATTTTTGCACACGCGACCTGTGACCATGGTTTGGGAATCTTGGGCAGGGGCATTAGGAGTGGACGATGCTGAGGCAAGAATCCATGACAGCATGCCTTGGCCTACCAGCGGCGTTTCGTACTCGGAGAAATCGTAAGCGTATACGGTGAAATCATGACCTAGTTTGGCCACGAGCTCAGGACTGCAGTAGTGAGCACTGTTTCTTGCAACCAATAAGCAAGGGAGTCGACCCACCTTGCAGCTACAATAGCCTGAATGCAGGTCTTGAGTTCGATGACTCCCACTTCGGTAGTTTCGTCCAGCGATACGACAGGCACATTCAGCACGCTTGGCAGACGGGCCAGACAATTCGACTTGTTCTGATCGTCGAACGTGTAGAGTACCTTGACTGTAGTGCAGCCGTGTTAGAAGGAAACGTGATGAATGAGCAGATATGCTTGCCTCGCATTTGCCTGCGCGGGATTTCGTCCATGGTGCTATCCTCGGTGACGGACGGTGTGTGGCCGTGCTGTGAAGCACCGAGATCCGGCGTAGTACCAGACGGTGTCGACATGGCTACCTATGGAGTTGACAAAGGATAGGCTGGCCGTGTTGGAGAGGGGATGGGAAGGTTGTCGTGGATAGAAGGGTGGTGGTCAGTGTTATATCGCGATCGGTGGCTGGCGTGCGATCATCGCGAACGCGTTACAGATGAACTAAGAAGCGAGGCTAAAAGCGACTGGAAGACGAATTGGCGGGGTAAATGGGTCGTTAAGTACTTTCGCATGCAGATACTTTCGAAACAGGCAGCAGCACGCGTATAAGAAGGGAAGAAAAGGAACGTAGATAGCGTCGTTAATGATGTCGTGAGGTGAAAGTGAAGATGGACGCACGAGCTCGGAGGTTTGACGCTACCCGCGCCGCGCTAACGTGGGGAGGACAAAGACGCGTGACGCACCTTCCATGCCAAAGTTCCAGCCCCACAGACGACGCGTTGATTGGCTCGGCAACGGAAAAAGTGCAGCTCCAGCTCCCAGTTCTGCCAAGCTCGCTCACTTCATCGCCCTGCTTCATACCATCGCCGACCGATCCACCTCATCAAAGCGCGTTGCCGTGGTGTCCTCCTTTCTCACACTAGGTCAGTCAACCCACCCTTGGTCTGTGCATATCTTTTGCCGGACCTCATCCTTGCGCGCTATTCCTCCGCGCAGTATATCAAAATTCGCAGGCAGAAGCTCGAGAGCTGGAAGTTGACTGTGATAGTTTCAAACTTATTCCCCTTTGCCCTATAACCCATTCAAGCCGACAAAATGGTGGACGCAAAGATTCAGTACGTATCATTTCCAGACCATTCACCGCTATATGAGCTAACATGGCGCAGAGAGCTTCTTTCCAAGCCCCGTTCTGAGTTGACGTATGTACACGCTTGTACGTTCAGCTCCTATACATACTGACATTGCTGCCTAGCGAGTACGAAGTTGCCCAGGTCGAAGAACACGAGCTCACCACCGGTCCCCTCTCTATCCTTCAGACCGCCGTCCGCTCGCGCACACAAGTCCTAATCTCGTGCCGAAACAACCGCAAGATTCTCGCACGTGTGAAGGCTTTCGACCGTCATTGCAATATGGTTCTCGAGAACGCGAAAGAGATGTGGACTGAGACTCCCCGGTTAGCCAACGGCAGCTACGGAAGGAAGGTTAACAAGGATCGCTTCATCTCTAAGCTGTGCGTTCACATACCAATCATATCTGCGCACTCGCTGATCCATCCAGGTTCCTACGAGGCGACTCGGTCATTCTTGTTTTGCTATCATAAGAGCTCGGACGTAGTAGGCATTTGGGACGGTAGCGACAGATCGAGGCACGCGAAATGGAGTTTGGATGAATTAAAAGTTACATAACCGTCGCAACGGCGATGAATACCGAACGAATCAAACAACGATACCCAACTTCTACTTCTTCAATCCATCACTCAGGCCCAACAGAAGCTCCGCAAGGCCATGCGCGCCAGGGTCTGGCACCTCCTGGAACCCCTCGCCTCCAACATACACCGTTCGCCCCAAGCTCGCTTTCATACCTTTCGTCCCTTGAGCACCACCTTGTGCCGCTGCAGCCGCTTTTTCGATACTTTCCGTCTTGGATAATGTCTCAACGAACGGATAGAGCGCATCCATAAGTGTTCGGTCTCCAGGTTTGGCAGGAGTGTATTTGCCAAGTGCCTTGAGAGACGAGTCCAGGGCTTTGGCCCAGATTGCGGGTGTGACAGGCTGTGGTGACGAAGGCGCATTCTGTCGCAACCCATGGGCCAATGCATTCAGGAAGATGGCATAGATTGCGCCTGACGTGCCGTCCATAGCCAGTTCCACCACTTGAATGATGTGATTCATGAGGATCAACAGATCATCCGTCTTATCTGCCGTTTCGAGCATCTTCAAAATTGCTGCTGGGTGTCAGCGCTAGGTAACAATGTACACGTGACGATACCTTACCTTCTGCGCCGCGCTTGAGTCCGATGCCGCAATCGCCGTCCCCCACTATAGTATCGTATTTGGTCACATCTGGTTCAGCCTCGATGAGCCTGTTCAATGCGACTGCCAAAGTTGATTTGGCCTGAGCAAAGTTGACTATCCAAGTTAGCACATACCCTGTGCAACGCGGCAGATACCTACCCCTCAGGTCACTTGGCTGGACCTCTTCTTCGTCTACCTGTTCCTCGCTCTTTTTCGCTTCTTCTCGTCGTGCCCATGTGCTGCTACTAATTGCCGCTGACCAGCCACTCGCCTCTGCGGGTGCATCGAGCAGTTCAAGCATAGAAGCGTCAGCGACTCTTAGCAAGCTGACGCTGAAGCCCAGTCCGTTCAGACTAGTCATAAAGGTACCAGCCAGAACTCGCACTGGTTTGATCTTAAAGTTGTCTGCCAGTTGGTCGACGACTTCGTTCGTGATCCCGCTGAGCTCGAGTGGACTGACACCTCCCAGGTTGTTGACTAGCAGTACCACATCGTCCTTGTCGGTGATCTTAGAGAAACTGCGATCTTGGTCCGCGACGTCCAAGCAGTGCGATAACATCGTCTTCACAAGGCCAGGGAGATCTGTCGACTTGCGCTCAGAGCCGGCTTCGTTGTGAATGCCCATTCCTATCTCAACTAAGCCTTCCGCAAGCTCGTCTTCCTCTGCCTCTCGCCGACCTGGAACATGGACGTGCGCCAAGGAAGATCCAATCGAGACGGTATTGTCTGCGACGAGTTGTGCCATGCGCGTTACATCCTTGAGACTCGCTCTACAGCCATATTAGCGATCGTCAACCTGTAAGCCATAGAATTGGTATGGTTGCGCACCCTTTCGCAGCGAGCGCACCAGCAATCTTCTGTACAAGTACTGTCCCCGCAATACCTCTCCGTCCAACCTTTCCTCCCTTTGCGCGCCCTACACCTGCATCGTCGCCGACCACCACCATGTCGACTTCAATACCTGCAGCACGCGCCTTCTCGACTGCCATGCCGAAGTTCAACACGTCGCCGGTGTAGTTCATTACTATCACGAGAACACCCTTGTCTTTCTGAATGCGATGCAAGATACATCTTCGCACCTGCTCTGCACTTGGAGATGCGAAGATTGTGCCTGCGACTGCTCCAGATAGTAGGCCAGCACCGACGAAAGACGCGAATGAGGGCTCATGACCGCTGCCGCCTCCAGAAACTATGCTAACTTGTGATGCGCCATTCTTGCGGTAGATGATTTTGTTGTTTATATCGCATTGCACCGAAGGGTTTGTTTGTGGGATGCTGAGAAGGGCGGTTTCGACGAGGTGTGTCGGGTCGTGAATGAAGTGTCTCGCTGCGTGTGTTAGGCGGATGATTCGTGTGTATGCAACACAAGGATACTAACACGACATTGTGGCTGCTGTGTGTTCAATTCAATGAAATGTGCCGAAAGTATGGAGAGATTGCACAAAAGGCAGATGGAATTTGAAGAGCATGACGAGAAACTAATCAATCCCTCAATACCCGACCCGACGACACGTAAATCATTTCGCCCAATCCTTCATGTCATTTGACATATGCCGTGTTGCTGTGGCCACACGGAAACGCGTCCGTGTTCCGTCTTGTTTCCAGGCATTTGGAGAGCCCGAGAGCTCTAAGTGGGGTTACGCATATGGCTGTGAGGGGTAGCTTGCGTCCAGTGGGGTCGCACCTTCCCCCGAACCCCGAGATGTCAGCAGAGGTGCCGGCTTCCTCTTCTGGGTGATACCGGAACAGCTGCTCGATTTTCAACCGCTCCTCAGTACGCATAACGACTACGAGAAGCCTCACTTGGTGCAAGATGGATTACGTTAAGGTTGTTGTATGGGAACATGCTTGCTTATTTCGCTATTGCTATCGGATGACCGGAGCGCTCACAGCACAGAGCCCGATCAACAACCTTGGGCACAAACAGCTTTCTCTGCCGCTGCAAAGGTCGTGTCCTTGCAAAGACGTTTTCGTCAAAAGAAAATGTAAATGATGCAGCTTAGACTAACAATGGACATCATCTGTACCCTAGTCAAGCTAACGAGCGAGGACGCCTGCTCATCTTCGGGAACCATAATCATAACTCACATAGAATTCAGACGACATGGCTTAGCTCTAGATGTTCTGGCATCACAAACCCCATCCGAGAGAAACTTCGAATAGGTGCATATCTAATAAACTCTGTCTTACAGCCAACATCGAATTACAGTCAGCAAATTTACAAACATGAACAGTGTCATAAGCGTTTGAGCCCTCTCATCATATCCAAACTAACTTTGAAACGCTTAGTTGTAGCGGCGAAGAGGAAGCTGAGAGGAGTCGGAGAGAGCTCAGATGGCAGCAAAGAAGCTACCCCGCCATCTGATTAGATTTTGATCTGCGCCCCCACCAAACGTCGCGTCGATGAAGCTCGACGCGATTGTTGTTTGCTCGTCCTTGTTATCTACCATTATCATATCATTGTCTGAACCCACCAAAAGAGCTTCTTTTGCCGAAAGTATTGGTTGCACTTGTGTCTGATTCGTCTTCTCGTGCCCAGTTGAGTATTGCAACAATGGCAAATAACGGCATCGCTCATAAGTACTCCAAACGCCTCATCGCATTCGAGCACAACCCCCGCCCACTATCCAGCGCAGCGCCAAACACTTTGCTCTGGGTCGGAGGCCTAACAGATGGCCTCCTCACCGTCCCATACCCCTCCGCCATCGCCAATAAACTTCCATCTGACTGGGTCATATCCGAAGTCCTCATCTCCTCGTCCTACAAAGGCTGGGGTACTGGTAGCCTCGCTCGCGATGCGCGTGAGCTCGGCGAATGCGTGTCCTACTTTAGGAAGCTACGGCCAGAGACGAAGATTGTAATCATGGGCCACTCAACGGGATGTCAAGATATCATGGAGTATCTGCTTGGGAAGGGACACGAGGGGAGGGAGTCGTTGGACGGGGTCATACTGCAGGGCGGTGTCAGTGATCGAGAGGCATGGGAGGACTACTATAAAGAAGGAGAGAAAAGGAAAGAGCTGGAAGAAGCGATTAGGAAATCCAAGGAATTGATCGATATGGGCAAAGCCAAGGAGATCCTGTCGCCCGAGAGCAACGCTGTATTCAAGGATATGGGGGGACCACTCAACGCATACCGAGCATACTCGCTCCTCTCAAAGGGCGGAGATGACGACTACTTCTCGAGCGACCTTTCCGACGAACACTTTGCGACAACGTTTGGCAAAATCTCAAAGAGCACGCCGGTATGCTTCCTGCTAGGATCCAAGGACCCGTATGTGCCTGCAAAGATCGACAGAGCAGCATTGCTTCAGCGCTGGACAAGGATAATTCGCGAAGGCGGCGGGGTTGTAGATGACGAAGATGGTGGCGTGATTCCAGGGGCACACCACAATCTTGACGATGACCCTGAAGAAGTAGTCCAGGATCTTGTCAAAAGGGTATGCGGTTTTGTTACCGGGCTGGACAAGGACACAAGCCCCAAGTGGAAGAAGGCTGGGTCTCACCTTTGATTCCACTGCGATCACTGCATAGTAATATAGTATTGAACAGTGCTCCAATACGCATCCATCCTTGGATTTGTGATCTGGTACCGCAATCACGCTCCTGTCACAACCATAGGACGATAGACATTGTCCACTCTCCGGATCGCATGTCAGCTCAACACGAGTCTCGATGACAGGACTGCACCACACGTGGAGGGTTGTTATCTGTTGCGATGGCGCGTTGCGCACTCTAACTCAGACTGTGTGAATGATTGTTGGCCAGGACAAAGACATATACAGACGACGAATTACAGGGCTATAGACTTCTTCAGTACGATGTATTATCGCGTGCTCTAAGCATCGCTATGCCCCTCGGCCATTCAATACCCAACGATAGCTTTTGGTGTCCCATAATGCCGTTAATCATCCTACAACCCAGAGTGGAAGCCAATGCTCAACACGCACGTACGACAAACGCCCACGCAATGCATGTAAAATCACAGATCCGCTGACCTAGACAACAGTATTCATCCTCCAACTCTTTGCCGAAAAGCTCGTTGTTCTCCAAGCTGTAGTCATGCCTGAAGAGGTATCCTCGAATACAATCAGGATGCACATTGAGCATTAGCTGAGAGGCAAGACCGAGCTCCTTTGTACTGCACCTCGCTGTCGCCGCTGGCGCAAACGCTTGACGATGAAATCTTTTCCCGAGTTCTCTTCAGCTTCTGACATAAAGGCATCCTAAGCCCGTGCGCCGTCCACTGTAGCTGGTTCCTCGAATTGCGCCTGTACGACCCATTGCTCGCCAAACTTTATGCCTTTGCCACCGCTGATGCCAGCATTGCGCCAGGGTCTATTGACACCAATATCGACGATCCAGATAAGCCACTGTGGATCGCGTCCAGCACCGTTCTGGAGCGCTTTTACAAGACCTGTTCGTGGTGCACCGAGACATACGATGTACTTCGCGCGAACTTCCAGTGGCTCGCCTTCTAAGATAGAGACTTCCCCCGTAGAACCGCCCACACCCGACGGCGTTTCGACAGCGAGACAGGCTGCTCTTGACTTGTTTGCCCAACCTACAATGTTTAGGACCACTCGTTGATCTTCATCGCCAAGCGCCTCAAACTCCTTGTGACGGCCAAGCAGGGCGTCAATGATGAGCTCGGGTGGTGCTTGTAGACGCTTCAGAGCTTCTTCCGTATCTCTCCATGCACGAACGGAGCCGCCAAACTTCCGGAAAAGTTCGACCTGGCGTCGGATATCCTTGTCCCAGTCTGCATTGCGTTCGAAACCAAGTAGTGCAACCATGACTTTCGGTCCACGTTGAGCAAGGTGCCGTGCTGCTGCTACGGCGCGTGCACCTCCACGGTGATTGCCAGCTAAGACGACAATGACAGGGTTGGCATTGGGATTGTCGCGTGCGAGACGTCTGCCGCCTGGATTTATCGCGGTCAAAGCAACTTCTGCGATGCCTCGTCCTGAGCTCTCTGCCATGATATCCTCGTTTAGACCAAACTCCACTTCAGCAGTCTCCTCGACCGCCAGCATGGCACCAGGAGTGATAGCGAAGCACTTGCGGTTATTTGATGTGAGACGTAACCAGCCCTTCGCGCTCGAGTCAAGAGGTGACTCCGGTGGTGAAGCAACGCGACCCGGCCTGGGGCTACCGGTAGCGTGTGAGGATGCATAAGGTCGATTCAAGACGAACGAACGGTTGGTGCGCGGCAATACGCCTGAGCCCATCATATCCAAGTCAGCCTGGACACCGCTGCCTTGCCGTGTTGGCGCCCTTTTGACTGAGGCTCTGGACATTGCACGTCTAGAGTTGCGCCCGCTGCCGAATTCGTCTTCCTCTTCCTCAGAGCTTGTGTTGGTGGTACTTTTCAGCTTCCGATCTAGCACATTCTCTGTAGGATGCAGGTTCTTTCCACCGTGTGTTCCAGGCCTTGCCAGGCGATTAAAGCTGACCAGACGATCCTCATCTGCGGTTGTGTCCTCGTTCCTGATTTGATTGAACACCGTGCGCTTGTCAAATTTCGAGAGGTTGCTCTGAAAGTCGAATTCGGGCATGTCCTGGATATCTGTCGCGTCTTCTGTAGCCCAGCCGTTTGTGGCTTCCAGCGCCTGCTGCCGTTTTGTCTTACGATTTGAAGCGTTTGCCGCTGCAAGACCGACTCTGCCGCCTATAACCCCGGGAGTTCTTGTCTGTGGCTGTTCGGCGGCTTGTAGCATTGGAGTGTTCCTCCAACCATTGCCTTTGCTAGTAAGGGTTAGTTTCTGTACATGGGACTAGTGGCCTCTGAATCTGAATATCACGTACCCTTTCTTGACAGTCTCGATATCGCCATTCTTTTTCTCTTGAGCAGCAAGCTCCTTCTTACGAGACTTGCCTCCTCTTCGAGTCTTTTTGCCATTGTCGTCGTTCTTCTGCGGACTAGGATCATCCATTGGCTTGCCGGTCCTGGTCTTGGTAATGCTTGCCCTTCGCGCAGCTAGCTGTCCTGTACGCGCCTCACTATCTGCCTCTTCAGCATCCGCGATGTCCAGCGACGAAAATGGGCCCTCTAGAGTGGCTGCACTCGGCTTTCGAACGTTGGTCTTCTTTGCATGGCCCACGAACGGAGATGTGTTTTTCGGTAAAGCCGCAGCGCTTGCAGCAGCTATGGGCTTGATGGGCGTGGCAGGAGCTTCCTGAGGAGGCGCAGCAACGGCAGAGCTCAACGAAGGAACTGTCGAGGTGCGCTTCCCCATGCTAAGAATCGCGGGGTCGACGAACGGCGCAGCTGGAGTTGGCTGAGGAGCGACTTGGCGGGGCGCTTGACGAGCGTTCTGGTAGACAGGTGCACCTGTAGGCGGGCCCGACGACGGTTGGCTGACGAGATGCGGAATCTGTTGTCCACTATGCGGTGGCGGGTGCTGAACATGGTTCTGGGGATATGGCGGGTATGCAGGAGGCTCGGATCGCGATGGAAGAGGTTGAGGAGCGGGCGCAGAGGGTGTGACTTTGATATCGGCGATCATATGTCCTTCGACGTTATACGAAGGCACACGGTGACCAGAGTTTGGGAAGAAGACTGTAACCATCAGCGCATGCCCACAAATAAACAATGCCTCCGACCAGAACGTACCATCTTGAAGCGTCAGAGTAGCCGTGTGTTGATCAACACCACTGACCACACCCAGCACGACAGCACCTGGAGGGCTCTGTAGTGTCACCGCGACCGATAAGCCAACAAAAGTGGAAGCCATGTTGGCGGTGGAGGGCGCGGGCGAGGGAGGTTCTCCCAAGCCTTAGGACGAAGCGAAAGTTCCTCGGGGAGCAATATTTCCTGGAGGCCGAGCGGAAGGCAAGAATCATTCACAGGCGACTTCGCGGGCTATCGTGAAGAAGGTTGACGAAGATGCGACCCCCAGGTCAGGCGAGTTGAGGGTGGAGAGCACTCAGGTAGGAGCCCATACCCCAGGTGCACTATTTCGCGGATCGTGCTAAGGCGCTAGCGGTCAGCCACAGTCCTGCCGCCAACGGCTGTTGATCTAGGGCTGCATCTTCACATGCAGGTGCTTGAACACGAAACGACATCGCTCTTCACCAAACTGTACCGTAAACACCAAAACTGACCCCAGAGCTGTACATGAGCCTCTTCCTTTCACTTTGTCCAGAAAGTGACCACGCATATAGCGTTAGGATATATTACCTGGAATACGTGTAATTCATCGAAAAGGAGTTTCTTCGCATACACTGCTGAAGCACATGAATAGGAGACAGAAGGAAGAATAATTATTGTTCATTACGCGTGTTTGTCTAAAGAAGCTTGCATCGTCGCCCAAAAGCAAAGCGCATCAAATCCAGGGTATCCATACAATAATTCCATCATCGCCAGTGACTTCCACGTCGTGTCAATCGCCATGTTCCAGAGCCCCATCAAACAAGCTCCCATTGGGCTACGCCCCCAAACTTGCACGAGTACGCCGTCTTGTTATTCCAAGCAGCAACGCTCATGCCACGCGCATCCTTGTCGTTGAAGACCGTAACTGCATTAAGGGAAATCTTCTGGCCCGGTGCACCGAGGTCGATGCGAGGTACGTCGAGCCACCAAGTGCGCCCGTCCGTGTTGAACGTCTTGTAGTCCGGTTTCCGCCCGTCTCTACCGGCAACGCTCAGAAGCATAACGTAGGGCGCACCCTTGCCATGGCGCGCATTGTCCCAGTGCGGACAGACCGAAGACATTTGGAATCGAACAACCGCCGGGGCGTATGGGTCATTTACTTTGATCTGTGCCTGTGATGGTTCAAATGTTCGCTCGCCAAGGCCATGTTCCTTGGAAGCGTCACCGAATATAAGAACGCGTCCACCTTGATCGTCTCGCATAAACTCTTCGTATGACATGATGCGTCCATCAGTACGGAATTGATGAGAAGCCTCCCCCGGGTAATGCTTCAACCCAAACTCGTTGTTGTCCATGGTGAATTGGCGAGGGTTGAAGGACCGTATGTATCTGGTGGGTGTTAGTCATTAATTCAGCATCGACAAATATTGAAATGTATTCTCAAACATACCCTTCACCACGGTTCTGACACCCAAGCGCTCCAGCTCCCCAACAGGAATCGATGAGCTTCCATTCTCCGTTGTCGATTTTGACAGCATTCCAAGCATGTGTTGATTTGTAGGGTGGCACAGCTTGTCCAGGCTCCAGAGGTGAATGGCCGTAGCCTTTCGATGCACCGGAACATACCATAGCCTCGAGACCTGCTTTCAGAGCTAGAGCAGCGAAGAGACCGGCGTAGCCCTCGCATACTGCCAGGCCTGATGCGATAGTTTTTTCGGGGGTAGAAGGCGAAACGGTACCGTTGAAAAACGAGTGAGCATCGTAGTCAACGTTGTGATGCAGCCAAGTGAATATAGCTCGCGCTTTATCAGTAGGTGAGGAGAATTGAGAGCACAGTTGATGAGCAAGCCAACCCACATCGGAAGAGGGGAGTTGAGCACGAGGAAACTGCGCAGCATGATTGTCTGGTCCTGAAAAGTCCCGACACACAAGGCAACTTGCAACGGCACCTGGTTTCGGCTTGGAAGCCATGATTGCGCTGAGGTTTGGTCTTGATGACATTGGGACGGGCGGCGGTGCTCCAAGATTCGGTGCTGAGTCAGAAGAAACAGCTGCTGGCCGAGTTGAAGGCACAGGAGGAGGCGATGGAGCCTTGTTGTTGAACCCCATCTCCAACGCCGATCGTCGTGGTGGCGGTGGTGCGATCGCTCTGTTGGTGCGGGAGGTGTCGTTTGAAGATTGCCTCTGTGGCAACGCTGGCACAGGCCGAGGTGATTGCTCGCGAGTGATGGACTGTCTAGGAGGGAGGGAGGGTCTTGCTGGAAGATCTTTGCGTTTTCGTTAGCCATGTTCTAGCAGACTGTCTTTGTCTGTACTCACTAGGGGTCTTCAGCTTGGGTGGCAGCGCCTGAGCTGGCACATAATCTCTTTTACTCTTCATTGCGTTAAGCGTCGCCTTGCTCTGTTTGGAGTCTTCGGGTGCTTTCTTGGCTGGCAGTGGTGGCAGCTTTGACGGATCGTAGGCTGGAGCCCTGACCTGGTAAAGTGTGCCAGTACTTCCATTGCTATGACTTGTCCCGTTTGTCTTGACAGAGCCCAGTGACAGTGTCGATATGCCCGAAGCGATGGTAGAAATCGACTCAGACGACTCGCGCTTCCTCACGCTTGGCTCGGACGCCTTGCGCGGTGGCAGTGCTGGTGATGGCCGAGGCGTACTGGCGTTGCGCGGAGGTGGGCGAGGAGGTAGCGCGGGCGAGACTTTGGGTTTTTCGGATTCGTGCACTACCATGGGCTGGTTGCCGAGTTGTCGCGCCGACGTGGGCGCATTGCTGAGGACTGGCGGGTTGTTGACTGTCTGGCGCGAGTAGGCGGGCGGGCGCGAGCTGGGCGGAGGCGGAGGCGGCTTCCTCTTAGCAGTCGAGGCATCATAGGAATACGTCGGCTTGGCTCCCGGTACAGGAGTATGCACTTCTTCGAGGTTCAATGCCGCAATCCGCGACTTGATTGACCCTTCAGCCATCGCGGTCGCGTTCTGTGGGGTGATCGACGGTCGGAGCGTCAGCTGTGGCTGGTGACGAGTCAACAGGAGCAGCGATTGATGGCGTCCGTCGACGTGCAACCTCTCCTTGCCGGGTAATGGAGAGGCTGGAAACACGGCGCTGGGGGCTGGAGGTGAGGAGAAGAAGTAAGTATGACGAGACAAGGCTTGTCCTCCCAACGGAGGCACGCCTTATGCCGGGGATAATCGCAGGCAGACGAGCACAGCCTCTGCCTTTTGGTTCGCCCTGACCCCTGTAAAGCCACATGACCCCACTTAAACCCGTTCCTGCCGATTTAAGCTTTCGCCCTCGTCTCAAAATAGTCCGGTCCGATCCAGTGGTAGACGGCTCGTGGCATTCTCACACTATGGCAGTGACATCAGTGTACCTTGGTCGTCGCGACTGTCATCTGTCGTCCACGGATTGGCATGTCCTCACGCTGGGCATGACGTCTCAGACTGCACCACATGCAATGCTGTGCACCCGTTACCCAATCCTCACCCGTGCAAGGGTTCGTGCCGTACATGTACATGCAGATGACATAAGTAGCATCAACGACATGTCTTTGAATTTTTATCATTGAATGTCTCGCACTAAATTCGCTACTGTATCAAACAAGCTAGAAGTAGAACATATGGAGTCGCCAAAGCGTGCAACATGGACAGCCTACACTCCGTTCCCAACCTCTACCCAGCCGTGCCTCCCATACCCCTGTCCAGCCCATCTCTAACCTATAACACCATAGCAATTTCAACTTCTGCTCGCTCATCGCTGCGCAACTGTAAGAATGACTGCGAAAAGACACTTTTACTCTTGCTGAAAGGAGAGGACGGGCAGCCGCTAAAGATACCACCCAATGATGCAATGCGAGGGCTTGCTATCCAAAACGCCAGAGAAGAGTGTGAGTGAGTTGATGTTGGAGACAACAGTAGACGAAGTGACAATCGCTACCTCTTGCGCTTCTTGCTCTTGTCAAGCGCCGTGCTCATTGAGTAACCTTCCATCGGCATGTGATAGTCATGCATCGGGGGAGGTGCCATCGACGTTGCTGACGAGACTGAGTTCTTCTTAACAGAGACCCCCATGTGACGTCCATAGCGTCCCTTCCTGCCGTTGCCTTCGTCTTCGCTGACGCATCCCTCGGCACCAATACCAGCATCTTTGCAGCGCTGGCATGGTCGTTGGCGGTCACAGCCCTTCTTGCTCTTGCGGCAGCGCTGGCAGCGTGGCTTGCTCGAGAGATCCTCCTCGTCGACGCCAAGCTGATGCTGGAAGTTCAAAGACGCATTAGAAGCCTTGCGTGACTGTGAGGGGAGAGAGGACGGAGACAATGGAGTCTTGCTAGTGCCATTGACCTTGGACTTGCTCTTAGAGACGGCACGAGGCTTGCTGGGCTTGCCGGACTTGCTTGACACGGAATGGGCCTTGATGATACCAGAGTGCACACGATGGCCGTGTTCTCCTGACATCATCTCATCACTGTGACCCTTGAAAGACTCATCTCGGTCGTCTTCGTAGTCCTCACCGCTACTCTCAGCCTCATCGTAAACACGAGTGTGGTCGTTCATTGCCCGAGCCATATTGTACGCGAGAGGAGGAAGCTCACTCTCGTCCTCGCTACCGTCAGCGCTCTCGTCGCTTGAAGATGCTGCGGCTTTTCCGCTAAAGGCATCATCGAGCGTGGAAGTGGAAGTACGACCATGGGTGGAGAAGTTGGACGCATCACCCAAGCGCATGAGCTGACGGGCGACATCCTCATCAGAGATGACACTGATACTCGCAAGAGTGGTGTCAGGGGTAGGGAGAGCTCCACCGCTGCCAGAGTAGCGATAGTGGGAATGCTGCGCTGAGCCGCGCGCCCGAGACTTGTACCCCTGAGCTTGATTGCTCGATGTAGAGTAGGGTGTGACTAGTCCTTGAAGGTATGAACTGTCACCCTGACCATAACTCTGCGGCGATGGCAGCGGATGCGAGTATGAGAATGTCTGCTGATTGACAGAGTATGGCGAGCCAGCAGTGTTTCCGCTGATACGTCGTTGAGGGGATACGGATGACTGTGAAGCAGTCATGGGGACTTGAGGCGGTACGAACAGAGGCAGCTCCTATGGAAGGAACGAGTGTCAGACTAATGCACGATACATGCCCACTGTAGATACTTACCGAGCTGTCGAATTTTGCACGCTTGCGGCGGCCACCTTCAACAATGTTATCAACGCTGATCTCAGCGCTCGCCAGTGGCTCTTTCCTCGAGCGTCGCGAGCTGCTGACAGAGCCATGCTCCTCGTCGCTGTCACTGTAGCCATCGCCATTGGCGTCAGCGAAGCTCCCATGCGAACTGTTGCCGCGACTCTTTATGGACGGTCGTATGCGCTTGCTGACTGAAGCGCTCCTCCGCCCACGTCCTGGGTGTGGGGAGTGGCTCTGGCGTGCATGGCGGGACCCCGCTCTCGAGCCCTGGTGGTGCTGGATAGGTGGGAGCATTTGGAAGGCTTCGTCGAGGTGGGGTCGCGCGCGACGAGGCGAGATGGTCTGCTGGTGGGGGTCGGGAGAGTATTCATCAGCATCGAGAGTCTCTGGAGAGACTCGGACGTAGACGGTCATGCCGTGTTCGAAGTTCTCGAAGCGCGCAATCAGCGTGTTGCCGTGACGGTCCTCAAAGATGACGCCTCGACGCTCATACAGACCATAGAAGTTCTTAACTGTGGTGATGATGGAGTCTGTTGTATCGTGAGGGTATATGTCTACTCGCATGGGCAGTCGGGCCTTGTGGGCTGGAGACTGGGGGAGCAGCAGCTCGAAGCTGACGTGCTTCTTGGGCGTCTGCTTGGAGGGCGACATGGCCTCATGCGCAGAGCCCGTCTCGGTGCTTGGGTAGACGTCCATGATGCCAGAGTCTTCCCTCTGGGGCATCATGTCGTAGCCAGACACGGGATGCATGGTGTCGTGGTGTCGGCCCGCTAGGAGCTCTTCCACCTCAGGGCAGCGCTGTGCGCCAGCAACCCGCGGTTCCGCAAGCATATTGGAAACTTGCATACCAATGTCTCGGATGCTGAGAGTGTGTTCCAAAGCCCCTAAAACGAGCTTCTGTATGTGTAGGTGGCTGAGGGGCGCACCGATGCTGCTGGTGTCGCAAGGGCTTGGGACGAGAGGCGGTCGGGGAAGGATAAACGGGCGTCGAGTCTGGAAGGCGGCATGTTAGCAGATGGTCGCTGATGAGGCTCGATGGCATGTCGGGTGCTCCTTGTCCTGTTCCACGGCGCCTGTGCTGGGCTGGAGGCGGTTGGACGACTCGTCACCGCTGGCCCTTTGCGGACTACAGGGAGGATGTGACGACAGCGCGGAAGACCCAGGGGCGGCGTCGCAACCAAGTGTAGAGCCCAACTCGGTCGCAAGCACCTATGGAGACACGGACATACCAACAGTGATGTCTACAAAGCCAGATGGGCAGTAGATGCTTCGATCCGGTTCCGTGAGTCTACCGCCGCTGGCTGCGGATGGCAGGTTAGCGACCCGAATGCGCAGAGCAGGATTGACTCTATCTGAGCGCCAGAGTGCGATCTCAGAGGGATCGGGAGCTTGATGGGAAGGTTGGAGGCTTACAAGGAGGAGGTGGTGTGGGACTGAGGAGAATGGTGTGGAGGGTGGGTTGCAGATGAGAGATGTCGCAAGCGAACTACAGAGACACCGACTAGGACCACGCAAGGTCACGACGCACTTTCCAGATGCGCTTCGAACCACGAAATGGCGGTCGCCTTTGCATTCACAGTCTCTTGGGATCAAATTTGTATCGTCGAGTGCGTCTAAACAGTACAGCGCATCCTCCCTGCTGCATATATGCGATTGCGCCTCCATTGGTAGCTAGCATATACACTACCGCAAAGAACAGCCCACCCTCACTCATGCAAAAGGGCTGCAACGGTACTGCAGCTGGGAGATGCCCTAGTCTTCATCCCATCTTGTGTGCTTGTCTGCGAAGTCGAAACATGGGACAACTCGGCGGCAGCCATGCGCCCAATGGTTGAATCAGACTAGAATGCATGCAACAGGACAACTCAATCGCTTGTCGACTACACATGCGCAAGAGAGCCGATCTCAACAACGTCAGACATGGCCAATGGGCGGGTACGCTGCTTGTCGTCGAGACCATGCGTACCCTCCATGTGAACAGGAACAGGACGAGCTTTAGCACCCTGATACCCCGTCTACCCTTCTCGAGCACGTAAGGGTCCTCGAATACCGCATTCCGGGTCGCCTTCACACACAATTCTAGTCAGAATGCTAAGGAAGCTTCCGGTCCCGAAAGTGGGTGAAGCGCTGTGGATTCGTTGGCAAGTGGTGCTGGGCGTTTATTGGAGAGATCTCCGTGCGACAATCAATGCCACACACCTGCTTCCGTAGTTCCCCTTTGCAGACAACCGTCCCTGAATGAATCGCCACAAGATTTCCTAGAGGCTCGTGCTACTTATGAATTACGCGACCAAGGAATTATGTCTACATGTGCTCCCGCAATCGTCTGATGATCTCGGACCCACACTATCATGACGATGGTAGCGCGAAGCCCAGAAATCAGTCCGCGGATAGTCTACACACCCGCTCTGGTGTGGAAGCCATGTTTCGACCGGATTATGGCCGTCTGTTATCTTGCTTCCAAAATTCCGACCCTGCATGTGCACCAGCGATCATGGCAAAGGTACATACGTAGCGCGGCATGCGACTTCGCGAATCCGTGGCTTAACGCTCGGACAACCACTTTAACTGATGAGGGGTCGATCAAGAACTGTATGTCTCCCGCACTTTGCGCAAAGATGTTTCAGTAGGGATCCTGGTCGCGGACCTTTTCGAAAGACGTTGTGCGCATTTTTGGCTCCATGCGATCTCGCTACGGATGTCATCGGTCCACACAGTTAGTCGGTGAGGCTCTCGGCCTATACAGCGCCGCGGGGACAAAGCAAAGGAAAGACGCGATAACAGCGCCGGTTTCAGGGCATCCAACGTTCCCCAGACGCAGTACATCTCCCCATACTGCCTGGGACAACGGCAGCGCAACAAAGACAAGCGTAGGCTGCCGTTTGATATCTGGCGGCAGTGCACTGATCGACAGGCTGTGGGCGCCCGACAGCGGATCGTGTCTGCGAGTTCCAGACCACCTTTGTGATCGCGACCACATTTGAGGCCATCCAAAGCAATTGGAGGATGACTCTACATGTTGTTATGGCAATAGAACAGGTAAACAAGATGTTTAGAACAACTCGCTGTCGAGATGTCGCCACGTGAGCTCGCGTGGTATAGCTGACTCATCTTCAAATTGACGCGTCGAACCCAAGGCTTTGGCGGGGTACGTGTATCTATGGATGTAGTTCTCCAAGATGGTGGAAATTGCTCCGAGATCCTCCAAGATAGGTATTGATGCTTTTGACCAGTTCTCAATGCATCATCTCTAACAAGTACGTGGGCGCATTGCAAGGTCGTCTTTGTGATGGGATTTGGGATACGCGTTTCGGCTATGACGTGAGCCCTGGGAGCGTCTTCGGGAAAGAGCGAACCGTGCACCGTCACTAGGCATGTCAGGTTAGCGGCCAGCATCCCTGTCCCAGAGCTACAGTAAATAAACATTGGATCTGAACGCGCAGAAGCTCCAAGCTCCCATATAAGTTTACAAGCTCTTGTTGTCGTCAACACCACTCCTCGTGCCATCCGACATCGTCGACCCGCCTATCTCATCGCCGCCAACTTAGATGGAGAGTTTCTTTATATCGACCACTGTTTTGTAGCGCTCGACTTCCGCTGCCCCTATCGTCCACTTCGCAACCGTCGCTGTCATCAAAACATACATCCCGAGACTATTGTCATAACCGACACACTGAGAACATAATGGACGCAAAGGTAAGCTCTCTCCCTCTCTGTTTGCCTTTGGTTTATGCGCGCAACCCTGCCTGACGCGTTGCGAGGTCGGCGATGCCACTTCATCTTCGTGCATATCCGGGGTCACCCAGACTGTCTTCCCTCGACATCCGCTGACAGACTTTTCTACAGCCACAACGCCCTGCAAGGGCTCTCCGTGTACGCGACGAGAACGCGCTACCCCAATTACCAGCTGGAAAGGCTCTGCACTCGCGCGGAAAGTCAACACCAGCACTATCTACACTGATGCAGGTCGGAGGCATCAAGGCGGCCGCAGCCAAGCGGACTGTGTTTGGCGATGTCAGCAATACTACACGGCAGCCTGTAGCAAAGGATGACATGCAGGTCACCGGAAAGAAGAAGGGCCTCGAGGTGCTCAAGGAAACCTCTGCCGTCACAGTCAAGGAAATCACGAAGCCTGGTGCATTAGCACGACCGGCGCAACGCCCTCTAGCAAACGTCACAACAAAGACCAACGCGTCGATCGAGACAAGTGAAGTCGCGCCTGCTGTTCCCAAGCATGTCAACGCCAACCAACCGACGGCCGACGCCCGCAAAGTCCTGTCCAAGAAGTCCTCTACAGCTGTTTTCAAGGAGCCGCAGCCAGAACCCCTTAGCGACACAACTCTTGTAAATGTACCTGCTCGCCAACCTCTCCTTACCCAGCCATCTTCATTTCCCAACATGGACCGTGCCCCAGCACAGTCCCAGCAGGCAGCGACCATCCCTGAAGAGGAAGAGAAGACCGAGTCAAAAAATGGGGCGGACGACAGGCACGAATACCTGGATGCGTTAGAGGAGCAGGCGCGCGTCCTGGAACAAGAACGCAACGAAGAGCTTGCCAAGGTCAACGACCTCGACCAAGAAGAGTACTGGGACGAGGAGGAAGATGAGGAGTACTATGATGCCGACGGCTACACTACTGCTCGTTCTCTTCGATCGCGTAGCGACAACACGACTGGTGGTGTTACCCTGGTCCTTGCGCCTAGGATCACTGCGAAGACAAAACGCGAGCTAGAGGCTGCTAAGATATTCGTCGAGGCAAATCGGAGTGACGAAGATGTGGAAGACGAGCAGTGGGACACCTCCATGGTCGCTGAGTACGGTGATGAGATTTTTGAATACATGCACTCTCTTGAGGAGCGCATGAAGCCAAACGCTTCTTATATGGATCACCAGGCCGAGATACAATGGTCGATGCGATCAGTATTGATGGACTGGCTTGTCCAGGTCCACAACCGCTTCACCCTTCTTCCGGAAACACTTTTCCTCGCTGTCAACTATGTCGACCGTTTCCTCTCATGTAAGGTGGTCTCACTCGGCAAGCTGCAGCTCGTCGGCGCCACTGCTCTCTTCGTCGCTGCCAAATATGAGGAGATCAACTGTCCTTCAGTGCAGGAGATCGTATACATGGTCGACGGTGCTTACACTGCCGATGAGGTTCTGAAAGCTGAGCGCTTCATGCTTAGCATGCTTCAGTTTGAGCTGGGTTGGCCCGGCCCAATGAGCTTCCTCCGCCGCATCAGCAAGGCAGATGACTACGACCTGGAGACTCGTACTCTATCAAAGTACTTTTTGGAGATCACCGTTATGGATGAGCGCTTTGTCGGTTGCGCTCCCAGCTTTCTGTCCGCTGGTGCTCACTGTCTCGCTCGCTTCATGCTGAAGAAGGGTGACTGGGTAAGTTCACATCGTCTGTACACGTCACCAAGCCATGCTAATATTCTCCTAGTCGCAAGCACACGTACATTATTCTGGATACACATTGACCCAACTTCGCCAACTCATAACGGTAATCCTCGAGTGCTGCGACAATCCCCAGAAGCACCACGCTGCTGTGTACGAGAAGTACACTGACAAGCGCTATAAGCGTGCTTCCATCTTCGTAGAGGCGGAGGTCTCAAAGGGCTTCTCTCTGCCCTTTATGTCTAGGGACAGTCTGGCGAGCCAAACATGGAGGCGAAAGTGAATACACTTGTCTCCATATGGCTCTGGCTTAACTGTGTTCTAACGTGACTCAGGGTTCGTGCAACAGCGCAACTCCCAGAGGTCATCCACCAGCACCCACCAGTCAAGAGTCCTGCAGTACAAGTCAATCGGTTTGCTGCGACTCAGCATCAGCATCAACATGGTCACCATCGAAATCTTCTCCATTCTTGCTTATTGTTCACGGATACACGGCGCTTTGGCAACTTCTTGGAACAGGGTCAACATCAGCAATCTTCCCAGTCTACATTAGTCCAACCTTCGTTCGGACACCCGGCGCATGGAGTCTACGGTTATCCGGCGTAGGTTTTTTCATTCTCCGTCAATGCTCTTTCCCGTCACTGGTCCTCTACTCTCATCAGTGTTCTCATGCAGTAGGTAAACTTCCCTTCGACTGTATTTACTTCCATTGAAAAGCGTTTCCGGATCCCCATCACGATGAAACGAGGTCATGACCCGCTCATATTAGTTTAATTCTCTCACTCCCACGGTATCGCGCTTATGGTGGCGGTTTTTTTTTTCCTTTCCGTTTTTGTCACTCCTCTTTGGCCGGGTCTCAGCGGTCAACCTTCGACGCATAGGAGTTTACATGGGCATCGCACTATGTGCGTATGGGTCTTTCTATCTGCGTTTTGCCTGGCACAATGAAGTTCTTACTTTGGACTTTCCTGTAGAGTCAAAGAAAAGCGTTTAATACTTGCAGCTTCAAACAGCGCCTATTTAAGTGATGAGTGTGAGACCCTGCGGTGAAGAGATATGAGGCTAAGGGCTTGTAATTGATCGTTAATCTTGATGATTGTATTTGTTTGGCGGACACCTCCTCAGCTGGGCTTGAGAGCTTCGGAGGATATGTCTAAGCCTGCGCTGAATGTCTTGATAGCTCCACATACACATCCTACTATCCTCCATTCTTGAATCTGCGCCAGCGAATGCGCCCTACAACTCAGCATTCGGGTATCTCAAACGTGGCTGCATCATTCTCATCCGGCTGTCGCTTTTCCAACCCCCAGACAGCCAATTGCGCCCTTGCTTATGCCGAATTCTGTTTGTTCGAGAAACTGTGGTATACTGATCATTGCGATGCTCCTTCGGCTGGTGCGATCAAGACTACTGAGTCACCTGGTCTGCCGTCAGCCTCGAACCAATTGCAGACACCGTGTACATCTCGTACCTCTTACGAACAGCATCTCGCTCTGCTTCTTGACCGTCCGTACGCGGGGCTCCTGCTCGTCATCCTCTTCCTCTGCAATATATATGGTTTCTTCTACGTCTCCGAGAACGAGGTTGCAATGCGAGTCGTATGCCTAAACACTGTGTCAGCTTGGCCGTCTAGGCATACGAGCTACAGCTTTGCGACTTACATGTAGTCTGCCCTTTAGCTCGCGGTCGCCGCGCAGTTTTACAATGACAACTTCGTCAATGCAGAGGCGCACAAGGTCGAGGGGCTCGTTAGTCTCTTCTTTTTCGTCCATGGCGGGCAGCGTGTCGTGGAAGCGATTCGTGGTGTCGAAGCTACGAGCGCCTCCGCAGTGAACTTTGGCAAGAGCGATCGTCTTGGCGGAAGCGGGGACTAGCGTGCACGCGAATCTAGTGGTGGGCTGGTAGGCATTGCGTCAGGGCCCAGCCCCATCCAACATTTCTGGGTTGTCCTCAACACCACAGTTTCCGCCGCTCAACTCTCAATACTAATCCGTTCGTTTCAACTTTACCGAACAGGCAATACACACGACTCGAACGTACTACCAAAACCACGAGTCATGGCCGAAAGCCAAGTTTCCGTCCAGAAGGACGAACATCCACTTCTGGCCTCACGCCCGCCGGTCACCGATCCCATCACCTACCTTACTATTATTGAATACAACCTGACAGAGGAGAATCTGCCTGTTCTGCATGAAGTTCTTCAAGATGCCGAACTCACTGCGACTATCGGTTGGGATCTGATCCATCTACTTCTGCCGTTGTTGCCGCTCTCGGAAGACTGTTTGCAAGATATCGCTGCAAAGGGCAATCCTAGAGAGTGTGTCTTGAAGGTCACAGAAGCACTGCGACTCCTGGAATTCGAAGAGCCACACGACCACACGGATGGAGAAGAGGACGATGCAGAAGCGAGTGAACGCACAAATGCGGCAGAGGTCGGAATGGGCGAATCGAGCACAAGTCCAGCCTTCCAACCAGCCGTAGTGCCACCGCTCCCAGTACTGAAGTTTGAGGTCCTCTTGACTATATTAGCAACATTACACCGGAGGGTCAAGACGAAGTATCCAAGCCGATTCCTCTCGACTAGCCTCCAGGCCGCGCTGCTCGCATACAACAGGGCAAACACACATATTGAAGATCTTACCCTATCCGCTGTCAAATTCGTCAAGACACTTTCCGGCACTAAGCGGCCGCATCTGCCCTCAAGACGGAGCAGCGGGAACCTGCTACGTGTGAACACCAATCAATCGGAGCCAGATCCGGAGGCGCAGAGCGACGCGCCAACCAATGAGGAGAATGACCTTGTCAATCGCCTTCTTCAGTCGTTCCTTACGCACATCCTAGAGGAGTATGTTTTGTCGTTGACATCGGACGACGATGTTCCAGGTCTGGCATGGGCAAGCAGGCTGATGGAGCGGTACGAACCCCAGCGGATACCTAATAAGCCCAACTACCAAAAATACGCAGATCGATTTGCAGATGATGAGGATCTGACCTCTAGAGTTGCAATTCTTGGGCAAATTGTAGCCTTGAGCCAGGATCTTGGATTGAAGTACGAGGAGCTGCTGCGGACTGTGATGGACACAGAGGACGAGAAAAGAGGCATTCCAGGGACAGAAGACGAGCCGCCAGCTGCAGCCGCTGACATACCTCTTTCACGAACAGGAGCCTTGATTCTTGTTGCCGCGCAAAGCGTCAAACAAGAATTATATGCACCAGCCACACAAAATCAGTCTTTATCTATTGACATCTTCCCCGGACACGCCACCATCCTCGGTAACTTTATCGGCACTCTTGGTCAGCAAACTGTCGGCATGGAACCTGAGGCACTACTTGATACAGTTCTTACGTTTGGTCTCATAGCGCTCCAGCATAACAACATTGGCGAGCCAAAAGATGACGAGTCATTTGCCCAGTACCTACAGACGATATCGCTCATCTCTGCAAACTCGCCGTCGCCCAGCTTACGTGGCCATGCACACTACCTCACCACTACTGTGCTGCGCTCCCATCCCCATGATCTGGTTCGCCTAACGTTCATCCGCGACACATTAGAACACTGTCCGTACGAGAACCTCAAAGCAAGCGCGGTGTCATGGTTGAAGGGCGAGACTCTCGAAGCCAACGCCCCACGTCCAGAGTCAGCAGATGACGACCACGAAGAGACGAACATTTTCGCCACACCTGTCGCGCTATCTACTGTCGCACCGTTCTTATGGTCGGACCTTACACAACAATATGCCGGTGATACTAGTCTGGAAGACTCATGGATGCAATTCCGTCAGGAACTCGGCTTCTATGTCGCAGCGCTCAACTTCTACTACCTTTTGTTGCAAGCGAAACACCTGCATGACACTCTTGGTATCAAAGAACTAAACAATAGTCACAGCATCCAGTCACGCTATTTGGATGTGCTGAAGCAAACAGCTGCGCGGTTCCAGAAAGAGTTGACATCGGGCGGCGGTGCACTTGTAGTTGAAGGAGAAGAGGCGCTGGAACAGGCCAAGGCTGATGTTGGGTTGCTCGAAAAGGTAGTCGAGTGGGTAGAGGGGGGGCTGAAGAAAATGTAGATAATGGATTCATGTATATGATGGATGATGTTTCTCACAAGCATTCACAAGTTTGGTAGCATTCGCAGTAAAATTCTCGATGTTTATGCTATTCTTCAACATGAGATGGACTCGTCTTTGCAAAGTCAAAACCCACTGTTCATTCCTCCAAACCCCGCATGACCATAGGATCCACCCTGCGGAACCCAACCGCCAAAATTGTCTGCCGTCATATCATTCCACAAATATAAATCTCCGTTCTGAAACGCCGCTGAGAAGTCGCCCATGTCGGTTGAGAATGTTGTTTGATCGTTCATGGGCTGAGCCTGCGTGCTTGCATCAAGGCCCAGTTCGTTCGCAGTCCAGGGTGCCGGCGTGGGATAAGCATTGCCCAAAGGAAAATTTGACATGGCTATTGGGTGTGCTTGGTGTTGTGCAGCGACCTGTGACGGATCTATAGCGGAAGTCGCAACTTGCGAGCTCGGTTCCGCAAACGTCGGCGTCTGATTGCCCGTTGCAGTATTACTGTCATCACCATTGCCCGTCTTTCTCCTCTTCAAATGTCTCCCCTCTTTTCTCCACTCCTGGTACTCATCCCACCAACTCTTCAGTTTCTCGTGGAGCAGAAAGTTCCAATGGCTCGGAACTCTGACCCTACACTCCGGCGGCCCCCCGGCCTCGTTCGTCTTTTCTAATACAGTGTCGAGGTAAAAGCTCACTTTTAGACTCTGACTTTCGAGAAGTTCGCCCATCTCAGCATCTGTACCGACTGCGTATTCGGCTTTCATCAGAGTCACCAGAGAGTAGACAGCACGGACAAAGAGGGCGTTGGGTGATTTCCGTAGTTTGTCGACAGGAACGGCAATGAAGAAGTCTAATATGGTGTGTGCTGCGCTTATGCATTTCGTCGTCGCGTTGATCTGTAATGCTGAGCGCGAGAGGAGGGACTCGGGTTGGACACAGTCGTCATCTAGCGCGGGCAAAGTGATGTGGCGATTGCGAAACTCGATAACTGAACGACGTTAGCTAAGCTATATGCAATCTATCAAAGTCAACTTACCGTCATAGCGACCTCCGTCCATCCCGAACTCCCACATAGATAGCATGTCCGCGTAGTACTCCAGCTGGAGATTCAACGTCATTACATCATCTGGGATTGCTTTCCTCCAATCTTGCATTCGCCGATCGAAGATTCGCAATATGATTTGCATGCGCAATTCCGAAAGACTGAAGCTGGTACTTGCATCGTCAAACCCGAAGGCAGTGTTCGCCTCATCAGCTATCCGCTGAAGTTTCAACCATGCAACTATTCTCTTGTCATCCAAGAGCTTTGACTTTTCCAGGATGTTGAAGCACTCTTCCATCCAACTGTTGAAAAGCAGTATGTTGGGTCGTTTTAGTCTCATCGAGAAGCCTGCACTTATGATGTAGAGCAGCAGGATAGTACGACAGTGCTCAAGTAGTTCCTCCGGCGAAGATATCTTCTGAAGTGATCGGATTGCACGCTTGGGCAGTTGCTCGTGCGTTCTGGGTTTCGATGTCAAGCCTAGTTCCAAAGCCATTGATGCGGCCATATTAACCCACTGATAGATCTGTAGCTGTCCTGGTGTCTTGGAAGGTGAATAGTACGTGACAGTAACGATGAGCGCTTGTATAGCCTGAACTGATTTCTCGCCCTGGATGAATGCGGATCGTGCATAGAGAAGGACAGTTTCTTCATGCAGTCTGTCCGACAAGGCAGAACCTTTGGAGTGTGCAGCTGCAGCCATGATCGCATGGAAGAGTGCGGGTTTGTTCGCTCGTAGATCGAAAACGTCCCAATGCTTAGGAATTGTGATACCTGGGCATGCAGCGACGAGCTCAGTGCGCCATATGCTCAAGAGCTCCCGAGCCATGTCTTCTGAAATAACACCACGGTCTATGATATCATTGTCAGAAGACCCCGGAAAGTTTATAGGTGCGCCAGTGATAACGGGGTCGACTGGAGGTGGTTTGCTGATAGGTGCTGTCAGCTTTGATGTCGCTGTTATACTACTCAGGCGACTCGGGACTCTGGGGGACGTCTCCTTTCCTCCTGCATGTCCTTGGTCGTCTGAGTCATCGTCTCCTGATTCTTGCTCGCTGACATCGTTGGATGATCGTGTGTTGGTTTTCAAAAGGCTACGCATCTGCTGTATCTCCTTTTCCAACTCTGTAACTCGCACATCTGTTCTCTTTCGTTGCCTTCTCTTAGCTGGCGGTGCAAACACACATGTTCTATTCGCCTTCGCGCATCGCTGGCACTGTGTAGAGTTTGCATCCGGATTCACAAGACATCGGACCTTGGAGATGCGACATGCTTCGCAGGCGCGGTTTAGTGGTTGATCTTGAGGCTTTTTGGGCTCCGAGTCTGGGCTATTGACGAATTGGTTCGTCATCGTCCAGGGATTCTGCGACTTGCCATCATTTCCTCGGCTCGTCATCCTGCTTCCGTGTATGTGTCGTCAAAGTTGCCGCTTGTTGTAGGATAGTATACTCGTTCGATTACGGGTCTCGTAGATGCTCACGCATAATGTTTCTGATTCGCTCTTGCTAGCTGCGCAATTCCATGTTTGTAATCACTGGGAGATCGACTAGCGCAAACGATAGCCGGTGGATGTTTGAGATGTTGTGGAGGAATTGTGCAACAAAGTTTGATGGTCGCAGATTCTGAGCGACGATTTTCTTAACCGTTAGAACGATTGAAGCGCTGGAGTTAGCAATGGTGTTGAATGACAAACGTTGATGCCTTGGAAGCCGTTGATTGAAAGTCGCCGGCCTGACAGGGTCTGACACGCAGCATTACTAATTAGGAAGATATGTGGGTCTAGCGGCAACCCCCGTGGCTAAACATTGAACCCGCAAGGCGCAACACACCACACGACCTCGTCAAGCGTTTATCTCAAGTCTTAAAGGTTGCTCATGGATTTTCTGATTCCAAGAAAACGGCTTTGAGTGATGGAACTACATACCGGCCTCGCCTGCGATTTGTCGCGATGTACTCAAGCATCTCAGTCATTTACGGATTTGGAGAAATAGCCAGGAGTACGTACGCGTCAGGCACCCAATACTCCTCACATGCGCGACTCGTATTGAGGTCCATAAGAAGCAATATGATAAGACGGAAGTGTTGCGGTAGGGCCGCCATAAGTGTTGACTCATTGGCAGTTTGCGCATCATTGTCAGCATATTTCATTAAAGTCACGGCGAGCGCTACATCGGTTCAGGGTTGATGTACTGGATGAAGAGTATCGCGCCTGCGTGGCTGGTAAGGCGTCCATGCTTTATCCGACGGCAAACCTTCGTGACCGTAGGGCGCGACTAGTGCGACTGGAAATACAAGACTTAATATCACCAAGCTAGTGGTGGAATGTCATCTACAGTCAAGACCTTCTGTCACTTTCAAACTCTTCGAAGGTAACTAAATGGTTCATTCAACATATCATGCAGTGTTCATTGCTGCAACATCTCCCGTTTAGCCATGGACCTCTACCAGTCAAAGACACCACTGATGCGTATATCGCCAATCAACATAACCAGAACCAAAATCTTTCGAGTGCGTTACGCGGGATCTGCTCAGGCCAAACCTCCGCATCAAGTGCCGCTTTACCGCTCCAAATATCTGCCTCCGCTGGGTTGACCATCTTGGTCCTTTTGAAGACTTTCCAGAACGCAAACAGGAGACCGAAGATTGCAACACCAATGTATGCTGTGAAGAAGTCGGTCAACTCATCGGGTCCCCAAGGTGTGGTGGTGAAAACCTTGAAGCCATTGAAGAGAATGATGAGAGCGAAGTAGGTAAAGGCAGTCCATGCGACATATGGTTGCCATTTGCTCGCGAAGACCATGGTGCTGCGATCAACGTTCTGGGCAATGCATGCTTTCCGGAACCGAGTGTATGTGTACGTGACAGTGCACCAGGTGAAGAGCGATGCGATTGTGGTTAGGTTTTGGAACCACCCGAACACCTTGTTGGCACCAGCGCTGACACTCATGTATGTGAGTAGGGAGATGGAGGCTGTAACTGCGACAGCGTAGATTGGTACACCCTTCTTGTTGCACCTGAGAAGGAACTGGGGAGCCTGGCCGTTTTGAGCAATACTGAAGAGATAACGCGATCCGGTGTACAGGAAAGCATTGCCGGAAGAGGTAGCGGAAGTCAAGATGACAGCGTTGACGATATGGGGAAGAACTGGAATACCAGCGTTCTTCATCGCAATGACCCAAGGCGATGACTGGGCGCCTTTGGCGTTGTCATCGGTAAGTTGAGGGTCGTTCGAGCTGATGGTGGTACCGATGATGAACGATCCTAGAACATAGAAGAACAGGATGCGCCAGAACACACGTCGAACGGCCTTGGGAACTAGTGGAAGTACAAGGTCAGTAGCTGTCGTATGCAGTTGATACAAGGGGATTGCTTACTGTTCTTGCGAGGGTTGGCGGCTTCACCAGCAGCAACTGCAACCATTTCAACACCACCGTAAGAAAACGCAGCGTTGACAAGTGTAGACCAAAGACCGGTGAAGCGACCAGTACTACCAGTACCAACGTATTCTTTCATAGCGCCCTCTTTCCAATAGCGGAACCCTCGCCTATCATGGTCTGGACCTCCACCAAGCATGATGACCAGACCAGCAATGAGCAATCCCAGGATCGTTATAATCTTTATGGACGCGAATACGAATTCAGCTTCTCCGTAAATCGAAACAGCGAAGATGTTAAGAAAGACGATGATGACAATGATGATAGAGATCCATATGGCAGGGTTGTACCTAGTGGCATGTCAGTCGTTGTCGCAGTCGGAGTAGTGGTGGTACTTACTTCTCTTCTTGATCCCAGAAGTTGATAAGCAGAGCGGCAGCAGAGATCTCAGCGCAGAGCGTGATAGAGCTGTTGTACCAGTTGTTCCAACCGACGGCAAAACCAAGAGCAGGATCCGCATAGCGAGCAGCATACTGGGGAATAGCACCGGGTAGGGGAAGCCAAGTGGCCATCTCACCGAGGCATTGCATCATACCGAAGACAGCAACACCTGTAATGGTGTAACCAAGGAGGACAGAGACAGGACCAGCATTGGCGAAAGCTTTACCGATACCGAGGAACAGACCGGTACCGATGGTACCTCCGAGTGCGATGAACTGGATGTGGCGCGACTTGAGGCCTCTCTGAACGTAGCCATAGTCCTCGGCTTTCTGAACCGAGCCGTACACACCAGCGGCCTCGTTGATGGCATTGCCTTTGGTATCGGTGACGTCTCCAACAGCATGGTCAGAAGGCGTCTCGCCAGCGACAGCATACTGCTGTTTCTCGTAGTCGTTGACCGACATATCTGGTGTGCTATTGCTACCAATATGGGGTGACAGGCGGATGGAAGCACAAAGGGGGTGTGCCCAACAAAGTAGAGGACCCAACCTGAGTATATCAGGGACAACAGGCCCAAGGGAGCACAATAAGGGTAGAGGCACGAAAGATGATAGCCCTGCAAGCCGGGAGAATGGGGTTACGAGAACGATCTTTATACCTAGGCGCCTGCGACAACCGCCCCTCGACTCTGCAGCATATCTATCCCAACACCAGGGTACCGCACACAAAAGAAGAGCATGGGCTAGATCACAGCAGAGACTGTCATTCTACAGGCTAGTCGCGGCGCAGCTCCGGAGATCCTGCTGGTCAAAGGTGTGATTGGGAGCAAATGAGACGAACTTCTTGGCAGACGGTGTTGCCGAGCAAACACGCGGTACCGCCATGAACTATCTAAACCTCATCCGGAGGGTGATAAGGATGGCACCACAGTGCTGGGGTAGATGCTTGGGTGACAAGCTTCGACACAAGCCTTGTCTGTTCAACGAGGGGCACAGCTTCTTGTGCAACACGTCTGCTTGCGGTTTCCCGTACAACAACCTATTCACCGGCGTTGTCAAAACTTTGCAGGTACCAATTGTATGACATTTGTCAAAGGCACACTCTTTGGTTGACTTCAGAGACCTCGAACAGCACGCGACAGCGGAATGGGGCGTCGGGCGTTCCAACTCGCTTAAAGTGCGATTTGGCATTGAGACAAGCCTCAATAGCGTTGGAGCAAGCAGCTATCGCGGAGTCCTGGCACGCGCTAAGCATTTCTCGGCAGGTGGATCCAAGCTACAGTCCATTACAACCCATCACAGCAGATTCCACTATCGTGGGCTGACTAGGGATGACGCGACGGATGCTGTCCGAATTGGACGCATTTCTAGAACGCCTTCTAGCGCGCGGGGGTACTAGGATGGTATCGCCACATCTACTGGATCGCGCAATATATTCAAATTCTGGTAGGATGGTTGTATCGAGACGACCCAGCTGACAATGGTTTTAGAGATGCGTGTACTCTAGTACCTCTTCGATGGATGGCGAGAAGAAGGCGCGCAACAGTCCCCCACAACCCTCCGCACTAATGGGGTTATTGCACGGACAGTCTGCGCCGGCCTGCACTGCAGGGGTTTGGTTGGATTCGTAAACCTGCAAATGACGGTGGCGACTCGTATATTGTTCTCAATTGATGGCACAAGACTCGCATCCATCCAATCACATGGAAGGTTTTGGAGACACAAAGACCGGAGTGCTGTGTGATGACCCGAGCATCATCCTAGGCGATCTTTTGGGCAGGTGCGTGTATTCGAGGCGTGATATTTGCACATGTGATCCATGTCGCAAGCGTAGGAGTTGTGTCTTCGTCAGGCTTTGTGCACTGATAAAGCTAGAGGCCGGTCACGACTACCAATGGAAAAGTATTCTAGAAGGTTTCAGGCGCGTAGACGCGGTGAGAATACGCCTCGTTCAAGCTACCGGTACCTGGCCATGCCTGGGTGCTTGACTAGATAAGCCAAGAAGCCACTGCACTAGTCGCATTGATACAAGACCAACAGGCCGACCTTATCGAAGACAAAAGAAATCTTTGGACTTTGCGGGTGGATACGTGCAAAGTTCAAGTCTGTAAAGTAGAGTTTGCGTGAGGGTTTAATCTAGTCAAGTATCAGATTCTGGATTTCTTACATTATGGTATGAATACACACAATCTTATAAGCCACCGACCAAAGACGCACTCATTGTCATAAGCATGATTGCATATTGCGTTACGAAATCGCAAGTATTCTCCCATTCTGTGTGCGCATACGCGAGACAAAGGTGTGTCGTTTTCCTCGAAGCGATTAGCTCTCCGGATCCAAGCATTATGGCGTGGCGATTGTTGTTGAGGTGCGTTCGACAAGCTACAGCAGATAGACGACATGTTGTGCCATTGACCCAACCCAAGCGCGTCTTAGCCAGGTCCGATTTTGGGCATATCGTGGTGTTCGCTCAGTCCACTCAGATACTTGTTCAGCTCCTCTACCTTCTCCTTGTGTGTTTTCACTCCTTCCTTCTTCAATCTCTCTTCCAGCCTCTTCCTTCGCATCTCATCGTGTCGCCTTTCAGCCTCCGTCTTCTGTCTTCCGCCACCCTCTCGTATCGATCTTTCTACGGCCTCGGGCGAGATTGAGCGGCCAGGTGTGCCTGAAGGTGACTTGCGCGCGTCATTGTCGGTAGTGGATCGTTTCGCGACGTCGATGGACGTGTCTTCAGAGGGTTTTGTAGATTCGGTAGTCTTTGGCTTCTTCTTTTTCTTTTTCTTGTCAACGCCGCCGCCTTTGAGCTTCAGAGCACCACCGCTGGCCGCAGTGTATTCCGAAGACGGCATCGTGGTGGTGCGACGCTGTGTGGTTGGTAAGCAGCTTTACATTGAGCACGAGATTGATCAACGGGCTGGCACGTGACATCCAAGTGGGGCCGACACCATTGCGCGTATCGGAACAAGCAACACGTGCATCTGAAGCACTTTAAGCCACCCTGGAGAATGCCGTGGTAGAGTCTTGCCCTTGAGCAAAGCTCGTCAGTGATTTGCGCTTGCGTATTTACGACAAAAAATCACGCAGCATTTCGTTGAGCTGTACGGAACCGCTGCCCATTCCACACAGGCTCGGACTTGGGATTTAGTAGAAACGATCACTGCTGTCAATGCGATAGCCGGTTTCCTTGGAACACTGCAGTGGATGAAAGATGATACACACGCCACCTGCCTGGTTTTGCGGCTGGCTCCTACCTGCATACTCTGAGAGGGTGATCCACTTTTCGTGATCTGAGATATTTGACTCGATAGCCTTACCGTTCACCTGCACAACGACTTCAATGTGCTCGACAGCTAATCAACGCATCTAAATGTACATGTATCGGGAAATCTATCGACAGAGACGGCAAAACAGGCTACATTGGGCGGGGTTTCGATACTAAAGCTTAGAAGATGGATACTCCTCTTCGATGAATTCGAAGATGATTTTCTAAAAGAGGATATAGACACGGACTAGGTTTGCTACGACAAGATCAATAGCTGGGCATTGAGGTTACCTAGGTAATCTATCATACAGGTGGCGTGGCAGTCATTCTCTTCTGCAAGATCCCGCGACCGATTGAATACCTTTCGGACATCTAAGACCATGGTAGAAGGGCGATACCTAGAGATATGGAGGGAAATAAAAAGATGTATAAGAAGAGATGCGATGCGGGATATCAGAAGACATTATAAGATACCGTTTTCGCGGTTTAAAAGGGAATATACTGCAATGATAAGCGTGCGTCAGATATATAGGTATGTAGTTCTTCATTTAATTCTCAACAACAAAGACTCTAGTAGAAAGGAAGATGAGTAGAATGGTGCATTGGCGAAGGATGCATATCTGCATAAGCTCAAGGTCTGATCGCACTCCAGAGAGCTATCTAGTGATGCCAATGCTTTCTCTTTTATCATCGATCGGACTCGGATGGCGTGCTTGCACGCTCCCAAAGCCAAGGAAAGACACCCTCTCTATACATGATAGGTGTAAATCATCCTTGCCATGGAGGCATGTTTGATGTTTCCAGGTTGTGGTTTTCACACAAGACTGCTGTTGCTTTCTTGATATAGTCAAGAAGAAAAAAAGTATCCTAACCCTCACCCGTCAAAAAGCTGAACATAGTCTGATACACGTAGTATTGGACTTTGTTGAATCGTCTCGATCAGCACGGGACTCGAACCCGCAACCTTGCGCTCGCAGATACCTAACTATAGTTATAGGAGGCGCACGCGCTACCATTGCGCCAACCGACCTGTTGCCATGAAGCATACTTGAGGTTGAAGAGGTACATATACTTGCCCATTTTGGATCCCTTCTTACGGTATACTTCAAGCCTCTCGTCTGATGCTTTGGAATGCTCTATAGATGTGGATGGTTGCTTTGCTGGCAACAGTGAAATTTTTGCAAATCAAGTGGAGGACAGCGGTGGGTATCTTTTTGGCCGAGAATTCAAAGCAAGGCCGAAATGAATCTTTCTGAATTTTGGATGATGTATTGATGCCCTTGAATGCAAGGCTATAACCCCATCTATTCGAAGGACGTCTGTTGCTGTATGTGTGCGATGGTAACAACAACACTTAGCGTTGCACACGCCTAGATAAGATTAGACAGCAATGACGCGATCGCAATTTTTGGTAACCTAAGCCCCTTGTGGCCCAAGAACAGAAACAGTCATGTAACACCATTCTTCAATCCATGTTCATAGAATCGCTCGCTTACGAAACGTGAATATTGTCGTGGAGTATAGAAGTCGTAATTATCTTTGTGTGGATTCACGATCGTTGCTCCCCGGCAAGCATCGGCGACTGTCAATTGCAGCAACCATCCTTGTCTTCGTGACACACAAGCAAAAGCAGTCCGAGAAAGAATTGTGAGACCGAAACGAAAAAACGCAACATCAACAGCCATGGTACGCAGGGGAAGCTCTCGTTTAGCCTAGGCTAAAATGTGGTTGAGATGGTGGCTGATTAGGAGTGGCATTAGGTGCACGCCGATTCATCAAATTTCGCCAACGGAATGAGCAAGAAGGAGGTTTATGCACAAGTGCTTGAACAAGCGAAAGCGTTGTTTGATGGGCAAAGGAATTGGGTAAGTGTCATCAGTCGCTAGAGAGGATGGGATAACGTTGCTAATGCTTCATAGGTTTGGTACGTTCATGTTATTATGCAACTGCCTACTTGAAGCATCTCTAATATATTATAAACAGCAACTTCTCAAACACAGCATCGCTACTTTGGCACGCATATCATTCCTTGCCTTCTCCATCCTCCGCAGTCAACTGGGCGGGTTTCTACTTCACATCGCCTACAAATTCGTCACAACTATTGCTAGGCCCCTTCCAAGGACAAGTAGCATGTCAGGTGATTAACTTCGGTCGTGGGGTATGCGGAACTGCGGCGAAAGAGGCAAGGACGCAGTTAGTTGAAGACGTCGAGAAGTTCCCAGGACACATTGCATGTGACGGAGCGAGTCGGAGTGAAATTGTTGTTCCCATTGTACAAGATGGAAAGGTATGCGTTGACTCTCTGGCTTCAAAGTGTTGGTATGCTGACATATTCGTAGGTCGTAGCAATTATCGACGTAGATTGTGCGGAACTCAATGGCTTCAACGCGGAGGACCAGGAAGCCTTAGAAGAGTTGGCTGAGTTATTGGCACGATCGTGCGATTTTTGAAGCATGAGCGACGACGATCATTATAAGACAAGAATGGGTTGATGGCATGCTAGAGACGCCGGAGCGACTGTATGCTTTTGCGTATTGGCACTGTAGCCCAGCCGACAGCGATTAGGTAACGCAACAAGTCTTAGCACACGAGCGAAGTATTATTGTATCTTCAGCAGAAAGTAGCGTTTATGCAGACATCACAACAACTTCCAAGTAATGCGAACTCGATTCGAAGAGAGAGTGCCATTGTTTTTGGACAATTAGAAGTAGTCATCAACTCATACACGTCATGAACATATTCGCAGCCAAATTACCGCGAAAAGGGACAAGACTAAAGTAAAGATGCAGCGCAACAGTCACTGAAAATGAAACAGTGGAAAGAGAAGAGACACTAGCACACCATACGCCCCAGTAACTCCTAGAATGATGACCCAACACCGTTATGCACTCTTTAGTGATTCAAAACGCCCGCCTGCAGACGACATATGTAGCGCCGAGTCCGATGGCATGCTGTGCGACGAAGAATTGACTGAGACAAGAAACGAAGGGACGATGAAAGTCGTGTCCCAAGACGCCATGCTATAACTCCCGGAATGAAGATTGAGGATCAGAAACTCAGAATTCAGGGACATGGCTCATGACTTTGGGCGGGAGATGGCATTGCCTAAGCTCCCGACACGACCACTGGTCTTCCGTACGGCAGACTTGCCATCAGTGCTCCTGCGCGAAGGGCTCGATCGGATCTTGCCCATGTTGATGCTGCCACTGCCGCTCTTCTCCTTTGGTGTCTTCGGCCGGACGCCAGCCGGTGCAGTGTTCTCGAGGTCGCTCTCTTCACCGAAGCCGAAAGAGGTGTGTGTTACAGATGTTTGGACGACAGACGTGGTGCTGAAAGCGCGGCGCTGCTTGTCCTTGAGGGTTGGTGAACGCTGAGGGGAGCGTGACGAAGTACGCCGCGCAATCTGGCGGAGATGGAATTCCTCGTCCGACTCACCATCGAAGCGTGTGATGTCTGCTCGGACCTCTGTATGCGACTTGGTGAAGGGCTCGTTCTCGTCGATGCGCTGTGGTGACCGGCCGTTACCATATAGCTTGCTAGTCTTTCGCGGTTGTCCCGGTGTCGGCGCAGGCAAGTTGTCCTCTAGTACTCCAATATGGCCCGAGTTGCTTCGCTCGTTCGACTCGATCTCACCGAGCGCAGCGCGCTTGGAAGATCCGTTGGGCGGTGTGAAGGTTTGCCCGTTACTAGCAAGGCGCTGCTTGTGCGGTGACTTGGTAGGCGTTGATGGCATCATCTGCGCGTACTTGGCCTTGATGGTGTCCTCAAACCACCACTCTCGGAAAGTACCTTGGTTGAGATGGAGCCAGTGCTGCTGGGGACCGACAACCATGCCCGGGCGCATGAAGCGCATGTATGCGATAATCTCGTTGGCGGTGAAGCCGTGCTTGTAGATCAGGTAAGCCCCGATGAGGCAGCCAGTTCGTCCTAGTCCAGCCTTGCAGTGAACTGCGATACCGCGCTTCTGCACAGTAATCATCTCATGTGCAAGGTTGACGAACTTGCGTACGAGTGACAGTGGCGGACATGTGCCGTCGTCGAAGATCATGTTCAAGTGCTGGATGCCGAGCTTGGTAAAGTAGGATGAGGAGTACAGCTCCGAGTTCAATCGCACAACGAGACCGACGTTGCGCGCGCAAAAGTGCGAGAGTACGTTCTTGAAGGGACCAGGGAGTCCAGATCGCTGGATCTCAGCGATATTGGAAGGCAGCGTTGCGTACATTGGTGATGATGTCGGGATCTCATGTGTGGGTTGTTGTTGTGGTGAGGCGAAGGCCAGAAAGTTGGGAGTGACCCAGTTGAAGTCACCCATGTCTACGCGCTCGAACTTCTCATATCTAGGACTGTTAGCGTTCGCTGTTTGGAGATGCGCGCGGCTCAGACGTACTCCTCGAGACTGAAGTCTTTCAGACCGCAGAGGCCTTCTTCCTTAGCCTTCCATACACCGTAGATGACGTCCTGAATGTTCAGAACATAATCAGCCTGGCTGTAACCGGCATCGCGGAAGGGCATGCAGGGTGGATCCATCTGGGCAATGGGCGCCAGAGCAAGATGAGGTGGCCATGACTGGATGAGCACCATGTAGCATGCGAGAATGCAGGCAGCGTTTGCGCGACCTAGGCATGTTAATTTGTGCAATTAAAGGGAGTAGATGTAGTGCTCTCACTCCTAGAGTCGGCGCTGCTCCAGAAGACGACAGCGCGGTCCTCGTTGGCTGGGTCGCCCAAAACCTCATGCAGCTGAACAGCGAAGCGGTAGAGGTGACCAATGTGCAGTGGGCCGAAGTCACCATGGAAGGCATTGTACAGGAGAGTCTTGTCGATACTGAAGTAGACAGGAGGATGCGCCTTAGGCCCTGCGGCAGTAGGACCTACTTGCGCGCGCGATGACCGCTTGGAAGGCGACTGGCTTTGCTTGGGGTACGGAAAGGGCGTGTTGGCATCGGGCGGGCTTGTGTAGGATGCCAGATAGAGTCGGTCTTGAATGTACTAGGAGGTCTCGATCAGAATGTGTTCCGCAATCGCTTTGTTTTGGTGTGTGTTGTGATGCTCACCTCGATCACCTGACCATAGCTGGTCGTGGATGCGCGAGACATCTTGGCTACTCGATCGCGTGGTGAAGCCATGGGGAAGAGGAAGGTGCGATCCTCAAGTGTTGATTACAGCTGGGGAAGGACGGGGTGCCGACTTGGGACGAAAGCGGCGATGTTGGCAGCGCAGCGCAGAAGTATATGCGTCGTCGTTCTGGAGCTGGTAGCGGAGGTGCCGTCTACGCCTGCTTGTCCTGCTGCGGTCGGAGTAAGGAATAACAGTAAAGATGTGTGACGGGCGGATGGTTGGAGGTTTAAGCACATCCTCCATGTTGTTGTTGTTTACAGATGCACGGACCAGCTCGCTAGTTCCACTCCGCGGTTTCGGGATGCCCGTCAACGCCATCATAACAACTCTAGACGGCTGGTCCAAGCACCACAACAACACAACAACTGGTGAGGTCCTCCCTGTTGTTTACCCTACGCAGTGCCTATACGTGACCTGGTACACATATGCTCGTTTGCCAGCATCTCCTTTCCCGTCGTCTACGACTCTGTCTGATTCCGTCTCTTAGGAAACCAGCATCGTCAAGACTTGGACCTGCAGCTGTCGTCGTGTCTGCATGACCTCACAGGGTCCAATATATGGGCTTTTAGAGGCTGCCTGCATCTCGATTGCTGCAGTAATCGCGGACAATTTGCGCGGCCTGCACTAGAGCCCGTCGGCATCGCGATCGCCTCACCGCATACGCTCATCTTGCCGTTGTCATTTCTTTTTGTGTTACTTTGACCATCAACAGTAAGCAGTTGTCGTACAAACTCCATAGTTCAAGCCCTGTTCTGGGAGATATCCTTGGCGACCCACATATCCTGTGTGTTGCAGAGTAGGAGTGGGCCGCGGCCGTGCGTTGTGAAGCCTCATCTAACATTTAAGGTTACAATGATCCGACGGGGCAGAACAGAGGGATGGCTCAAAGAGTCCATCGATGTGCTACCTACATGGGCTACGTTCAATGGGGTCAAGTTTAATGGTGTCAAAGTTGGCCCGCTACCAGGCTATGAGGACAGAGGATCAACCGTCATCGCTGACAAGAAGCTCCAAGGAGGCGCCGCTGAGCCTATGCTCGCCGTGCCAAAGGAATTGATCATATCTCGCCAGAACATTGAACTTCTTGCAAAGGCAGACCACCATCTTCGAGAAATTCTCGAAGCTCTTGGAGACTTTGGAAGGGTGTGACAGCCCCTTTGAAGAATCGAAAAATTCGCAACACTAACGCAGTACAGACGACAAGAGGCGCCATACTTACATTTCTACTCTTACAAGCCACCATTTGCTGTCCTGAGACAAAGGGAGTTGGCGTCCTGAATCCCCTCACGGAATACATCAAGTTTCTTCCAGATGAGCTGCTTCCCACATTCTGGACCGAGGAAGAACGGGAGCTCTTAGTTGGAACCACGCTCAAACCTGCAGTTAGCGCAAAATTGAATGGGTTGCTGCGCGAATTTGAGAAATTGCGAACTGCGACAAAGTCAATTAGCTGGTGTAAAAAGTACTGGTGAGACGAAGACAATGGCATGCTGGACTTTGACGACTGGATGCGTGTCGACGCCATGTACCGGTCTAGAGCGCTGGAGTTTCCAGGTACTGGTGACTGCATGGTTCCCTGCGTGGATATGGCAAATCATGCATCGGGAGATGCAACAGCTGCCTTATATGAGACCGATGGGAACGGAAATGGGTTGTTACTACTTCGGGAGGGCAAACATGTCGAACCTGGCGAAGAGGTTACGATCACGTAGGTCATCCCAACACATCACACGAAATACGCTCACCAGATTAGGTACGGGGACGACAAAGGCGCATGTGAGAACATCTTTTCGTACGGATTTATCGAAGATACAACGTCTTGTGCGAAAGTCATGTTTCTTGACCTTGACATTCCAGATGACGACCCCCTCAGACCTGCAAAGATTTATGTTTCAAAGGTTGCACCAGGCTTCCGCATCTTTGAGAAGGACGGCAACATAGAATGGGAAAGCGACTTCGTATGGCTTGTTGTAGTCAACGAAGAAGACGGCCTAGACTTCAAGATCAGACAAACGACGGACGGCAAGAGAGAAATCCAGTCTTTTTGGAATGAGCAAGAACTCGACACGGTCAAGTTGCGGGAACACCTTGAACAGGACCCAGCATGGGATGTCTTCCGACTCCGTGCCACGGTACTTCTACAAAACCGTGTTGACGCACAGATCGACACACTCAAGGAATCAAAGGGCGCTAGACGGGACAGTACCATGCGGGACATGCCGTGGAAACTTGCGGAGCGACTCCGAAGTCTGGAGCTAGACATGCTCGAGCGTGCTGCATCCACACTTGATAGCCAGGTAAGACCATTGCCTTCTCATACCCCGCGCTCGCAGCTACATCATAGTATGCTTCACACCCAATATCACCATAAGTCATGCGTCACAACATGCTCTTGGACAGTCGTTCGCCTAGTATGGTGTCGCACCAAGGTCGGCACCATGCGCCTGATGGGCTAGACTGCTATACTGCCAGACTACCAAGTTGCCGTTCCTGCATGTTCTTCTTGGGACCATATTGACAGCATACAGAAAGGCAAACTCCTAGACACTGAGGCTGTAATACATTACCTTGGTTTAAACGAGGGAGCAGAGGATGAAGAAGAGGATTTCTCCTGAACACAAAGACCCCACATGATAGACGAGGTTATTACCATTGTGGAACCTATCCAATCTAATACCTCCCCACGCGCGCTGCATTCGCGACGGAAGCAGCGCGTCTATGATAGAAGATCAATAGAAGCATCGGCTCTCCGCCATTCATATTACGCCTCTTAATCACCCAACGCAAATTTCTGCTCCCAAACGTATAGAAATCGACAATGCAGGCCAACATGCATGGCGCAGTTGGATGACTTTCGTCGTGCTCTCTACAGCCGAAGTGGCTCAGACGGCTCAGACGGCTCAGACGGCCACGCTCCTAAACGGTCACTGTTGGAAGCATCCAATATCCACGCGATCAGCCTTATACGCGGGGCCTGGTCGAAGATCAACCACAGACACGCGAGGACAGTTCTGCTCAAGTCTAGGAGAATTGATGTGCAGAACGGGTTGGGCCTTGGCTTGCCGCGTCGTCCACATTCATCCGCCCCTGGTCGATACAACCAGCTTTTAAGCCTGTCATGGCAGAATGCAGGTTGCGCGTTCCGTGTCAACAAGGACATTGATCACCTTGCCGTCTTCTAGAATGTGCCACATAGAGTGCGCTGATGAGTGGTAGTCATACGGGCATCAAATATTGCGGCTGTTGGCGAATGGCAGCCTGCTGAGCAGCCCTTGTAGATGGTACCCATCCGGTTAAGACGGGCGCAATATTTGGTTGCGGCACAGGCCTAGAGCATGTTGCAATTGACAAAGTGGTGGGTGGCTCAATCACAACGTTCGGGCCGACCTCCAAGCATGATTTGAGCGTAGGGGTTCACAGTCGCTGAAGCCCACTCCGCAGAAAGCTCTAGTCATGGTCGTGGGAGGCTGCTGAGGGGTGCCGAGAAAGCCCGTCGTAATTCTGACAAGCAGGCATGCTGATCGCAACAAGGCTAGCTTTAAGGTTTAGTGGCCAGTGATGGACGAGAAAGTATCGGCGAAGATGTGCTGCTCGTGTTTTCCCTTGTGGGATGGCGCCTTCGCCCCGCAGCGCGCCCACAAATTCCCCAGAGAAAGACTAAGCCAGGATGGCAGGTGGCAGCTTACATCTGCCAGGCCGTCCCCAATTCTTCCGTCTAATCTTCCCACTCATACATCCTACGCATCCACCCTGACTAGTATTGCTTTACCTTCATGCAGTCACGTCGTTAGACGCCTAGCGATAAAAGCCACAAACTTCACAACACAATACGCGAACGACACCCGAATATCGGAGCACCGGATGACAGAACGTGACACGACCTATCAGTGACCGCCCATTGGGCCTTTGGATGAAAACTACTACACCACCAACGACGCGCAACGAACGACGCCCAAAATGCCTGGGATACTACCTATGAAAGTGATCAAGGTCGGCTCAAGCTGCCAGAGCCGCATCGCCCAAGCCTGCGACCGATGCCGGTCGAAGAAAATACGATGCGACGGCATCCGCCCCAGCTGCACGCAATGCACAAATGTCGGATTCGAGTGCAAGACGAGTGACAAGCTCAGCCGCCGTGCATTCCCCAGAGGATACACTGAGTCGTTGGAAGAGCGAGTACGGGTATTGGAAGCAGAGGTCCGCGACCTGAAGGATCTACTTGACGAAAAGGACGAGAAGATTGACATGTTATCACGCATGCACGCGCGCTCTCCGACAGCGTTCCCTACTGCCAGGCGACCCTCGATGCATTCACCGGGATCTTCGGAAGTTCGAGAGGAATCACAAGAAAAAGACGACACATTCAAGGTGCAGCAGGCACCGCTTCTACTTGACGACCTGAACAGAGATTCGTATTTCGTGGGCAGCTCGAGTGGAAGAACACTTGTTGGTATGACTCACGGTTCCCAACGCCGCATGCAGCAGATCTAACATTCCACAGAGGCGTTCAAGCAAAAAGCACAGGAGACGGGTAGACTATCCACCGACATCAACTCGAGCGCTTTCTTCGGTGCTGGAGCGCGACAAGCTTCTACTCATTTCAAGCGAATCGTTTCCTTCAAGGCTCCTCCACGTCTGGTCTCGGATCAGATGATCAACATTTTCTTCCAAGAATGGGCACCTTTGTTTCCGATTCTCCATCGCCCCACTTTCTTGTCGCTCTACGAACAGTATGTGGCCAGTCCCGATGCCATGAGTGACAAGAAGTCGATTGCACAACTCAACTTGGTTTTCGGAATTGCCGCGCTGTCTAGCGATGTATGTATGCCTTACGACACATGTCAGCCTTTTACTGACTTTTTAAAGCCCCGTGACGGACAAGATGTCGACTCCTTTGAGACTCAATGGCAGAGCGCTATTGAAAGCTTCTTGATGGAGAATGACGTCGCAACGCTGCAAAGTCTCGTCCTTGCCCAGATCTTCTGTCTGCTGAGGGCCGACTATTCCCGCGTGCTCAAGTACAAGGGACTGGCCGTCGGCCTGTCGCAACGTCTTGGCTTGCATCAGTCACAGAAGCGCTTCGCCCTCGATGCACTGACGAGTGAAACACGAAAGAAGCTGTTCTGGTCGCTGTACACGGTCGACTGGTAAGCTTACTCCCGCCGAACCCTGCCGTTGCGTTACTGACCGTTCCTAGTCTCTCCGCTGCACACCTCGGGCTACCGAAGCTAATCCGCGAGGAAGATGTGCATTGCGAGTATCCGGTAGATGCCGACGATGAATACGTCACCGAGAAGGGGTTCCTGCCGACCCTGCCCGGCGAGTACACTAAGCTCTCCAGCGCACTAGCTCTCTTCCGCCTGTCACGCATCTTGTCCAAGGTCCTAACGGAGCTCTACCCCGGATCTGCATCACATGACATCTCCTTCCGCACTATTGCGTCGCTCTGCGACGAGTTGGAAGACTGGCAGAGCAACCTTGCGCCGCACCTCAAGCTGACGTTTGCGCAAGACAAGCCAAGCACCAACGTTACAAGCAGCAGATCCCCTGTTCTGGTATGTGAATCTTGATTCCATGTGCATTTTGAGAATGCTGACACCACTAGTCTCTCGCCTACCATCACATCAGGGCGTTGGTTTACCGCCCAGCCGTCGTTGCTAATCTTGGCGACAAGGGCTCGTCAGCCGTAGTAGCCGTTGGCGATGCCTGCAAGCATATCGTGCAAATTGTCGAACTTCTCGACGAGCGCAAGCTGAGCTTCTCTTTCTGCCTTAATCGCAACGAGGTACTTGTACAAGCTGGCTTTGGATTGCTTTTCCAGACCCTGACGCTTGCTCGCGAGGGTAAGTTGATCAAGGACAGCAACCGGCTCGTATGCTCCGTCATGGATATGCTTGAGCGTGGAAATGCTGCAGGCTATGCCGAGTTCCGTCGTGTCGGTTGTGGCATCGTGGCTGTTCCCCGTGTTGAGCAAATGCCAGCCCCACCACTGTCACGACACAACTCAGAGAGCAACATGGGAGCGCCTTTGGATACCTTCCGCGCGACACAGAAATCCCTCAAGGCTCTTGCCGCTCGCTTCTCACCAAGCGCCATGAAGGCCGCTCGACTAGACCAAGAGCCTCGCCGCGCAACTCTGCCTGCTCTCTCGCCCAATGTAGGCGTACATGCCAATCCTTCATCGACAAGCTTATCGTCCATTCGATCCGAGCCTCCTGTTGCCCGTTCGGAGCCTACATTGAGCCCATTGTCACATCGCGCGTCCTTCTCGATGCCGAACAAACGTCGTCCAAGTCAACCAACTCCACAACAACAACAGCAGCAGCAGCAGCAACAACAGGTGCAACGCAATATTGACTATCTGTCGTTCGCCAGTGACCCACTAGCTAGCTATGCACTACAAAACAACCAAGGTATCAAGACCGAGGTTTCGTCGTCCGACTGGGAACGCCTCCTTTCTTCACTAGACAATGGCCAGACAAACATTTACGACACAATTTACGGTGGACAACCAGCAGACGCCCTTGTCGACGTTACCCCTCAATCAGCCAGTACCGACAGCAATGTCACTTGGTCACCAAACGTCTGGAACTGGGGCAGCTACAGCTCAGAGGCACCACCACCTCAAAGCGTCCTTAGTTTCAGTGATGAGAGCTTGACCAGTGGAGAAGAGTTTAGTACCGGTGCATGTGAATATGGTTCCACGCCCGGCAGCGATAGACTCTACCCTGGTATCATGATTCCAGGCGACTATGACAGCACAGCAAATCTTACGGGCCTGGATACTGCTTATTGCGGGTTGTAACTTGGTGCCTCGACGAGACCACGATGATATGATGGGTGTATATACAGTGAACAGGTGTCTGGCGTATAGGATATCATCTAGGGTGATATAGTTGGCTGCTTTTGAGATACCACGCTTCTTGCAAGAGCGAAAGAGATGACGACGTAACGGGGCAGGAAAACAATGTGTCTTCTTTCTAAATAAGCGTATATAGTTTTGCTAATTTGAACCCTTTGCCATGTACAATCTGCTGTTCTCGCACTTTTCATCAAAACTATGGTCATCTTCTCAGGCTCTCAAGAAGTTTCCCGGCAAAATCCGTCCATCCTACATCGGATGAATGGAAGTAACTTTCCACATTCCAGCCACAAATATCCACGTACACCCCGCATCCCAGCTAGCGCACTAGCACGGCAATAAGAGACCCACATGGTTCGCACGTGGAGATTATGCGGGGTGGCCCTTTATCTGGGAGTGGAGACGTTCAAGGATATCGAGATCGAGCCACGGGTGAACGAAATCATAGGGAGATGCAAACAGCCGGTGTGGCGTGGCGCTAGGGATGTATGGAGGGTAGAGCTGAGTAGAGTGAAGGACTCGAGCCACGTAATGGAGCGCCCATGGAGCCGGAGCTGTCACAATGCTGTATGATCTTAGCCTATTAGAAGAAGTGACAATTTTCAGAGACATCACAATGCGCAGCGTCATGATCGTCGAGTGCTTGCTTGGCTGCTACCGGATCAAAGATTTTGTGTGATAGTTACACGTCATACATCGCGATCGCTTTCCTACGATGGAAATTGTTATTGGAAGTTGAAGCTAATCGAGCTATTACGCCCAATCATAGTTACGAACAGCCCTTGTTTTCATCTCTTTTGCAAATCCGCAAGTTTGCATGATCCCGAACTGTCTCCTGGGGTCTGCTCTGGGTAGCGTGCAGACGTCGGAATGCGGGGTGATCAGACTAGGTCACACCATGTCGTCGCAAGCGCGCAAGGACTGGGATGCCAATCATCGTTACAAACGTAGTTATGGCGTGTGAGGGGTATGGAGTATCGGGAAGATTCGGAGAGATAGCGTGAAAGTCCTTGTTGCAAGAAGACTCAAGCATAGGGCAAGCTTCTTTGGTATTCACTGAGCTGTCGGTACTCAGTTTATTCCGTTCATCCTTCAACGTTCCTTTGCAGCGATGCATGAGGATGTATCCGTAGAAAAGCCGCTTAGACGAGACACTCCTACCTTATATCCACGATGTCGCCGCCCTAGCGCAGGAACTCGGCATTCAAGTAGTCGACAAAGACCTCCTTCAGGCGTGCCTTGGAAAGGCTGTGCTGACGGTTCATGGTGATGAATTGACGGCGAATACGCTGGAGTTGTGGCAAGGTCATTGGTGTAGCAGGGAGCTCAATGGGCTTCTCGATATCGGCAACGGCTATCTCTCCACCCCCTTCGCCAGGGTGGTCCTTCTGGTATACCATTATCTGGGCGAGGATATCGGATGTGGTCTTGTCGAGCTCGTAGAGGTAGTTCTGCTCTGTGGCCGGTTTCTACTAGACGTTAGACAAGGTCGTCAATACGTCTGGGGCACGTACCAGCACTGTGGCCAGGTTGGGCTTGACCATCTTCATCTTGCCGTCACTGCCTACCATGGCATCCCATATCTGGTCGCATGGCGGCTTCTCGTCTTGCTCGACCACGATGAACAGCGGGCTGTCCCATCGCGTCATGCCATTGGGCTCTTCGTAGCGGAAGATGAGGTTCTCAAAGTCGTCGTCGTCATATCCACCGTCGCAGTCCTTGTCGGCTAGGAGCTTCTTGTTGTTCTCGCGACATCGTTCGGCGGGCGTGCCTATGTGCAGCTCTAAGACTGTCAGCTGTGTGTGCTTGGGCTACAAGCATGGTATACTGACAACGCAGCTCGGGGTCTGGAGAGCCTTAGCTTCGCAGTACAACTGGTAGCGGAAGCCCTTGATGTAGTTTAAGCCATCGGCGATAACGATGTCATCGCGCGACAGGACTCTTTTGACGGCGGAATATTCTTCCGCACGTGCATCCTTCTCGGCTTTGGCGGTATGGTAGACGGAGCGCGACACGCCCAGCGTCTGGTCGTTGATGAGATGGACCTTTAGACGCGAAGTGCGCGCATCAGGGGGCGAGCTGGCGATCTTGGACTCGAAGTATTCCTTCAACTGGACGGCTCTGGTGGTCTTGCCCGCCGAAGGGAAGCCTTGGGCGGGTTAGCGAAAAATGGCGGGGGACATGGAGGGGAAGGTGGAACCTGAGATTAAAACGAGCTGCCCATGTCAGTAGGCGAGTCTGGGGAAGGTTCAACGAGGACTTACGGGCATGTTGCGAGTAGGGCGAGCAACTCTTTGCCTGGAAGTGGTAATCCGCGTAAAACTAAACAAAGCTGGCGTCTCGATGCGATGGCAAGCGTCGGCAGATCAGATTGGCCTGTGACGAAATTCACGAGCTAACAAATCCGAGCCGCGGTCCAAGTGGTACCGATGGATTGTGTCCTTCCCTATCGCGCAGGTCATTCCTCCTTGCTTTTGCCTATATCCTGCTTTTTCTCTCCCTCTCCCGACTTCAGCCTCTACTGCACCACGTCTGGACCAGCTCGCACAAATTGTTCCAGGTTCGCGCAGAAGATCGTCAGTACAGGGTAATATCCACCTACCACGGGACTACTATTTACTTTACCCATCCCCTCGCCTCGCCGCTCGACGACTACCTACCACTCGCTCGCCCATTGCACGCCAATTACACGCCAAGTATTCGCCAACATGTCCAACTACTCGCAACAACAGTATGGCGCGCCTAGTCGGCCAGCCTTCTCTGCACTCCAGTCTTCGAGCACGCCCGCCGCCGGCTACGCCAGCACGTCTACTTCCAGCATCGCCTCACGGTCTTCGACCCAGTCTGCGCCGCCTGTCTCGCCGTCTACCAGCCCCCAGAACCACCAGTACTTTGGCTCCCTGAACCAGCAGTCGCAACAAGCACAGCAGCAGCCTCGTCTCCAAGCACAACGACATCCCAGCTTCGAGTACCAACCGAATAGAGACGGTGCCGGTCAGACTGCAGCTGAGACTACAAACTATCTCAACCAGGCTGCGCTGCTTGCCGAGGCTGCGAAACGGGCACAGATGGCTTGTGTTATGCGAGATCTTGACGGCATGGAGCTATAACTTGACCACAAGGTGGCAACCAATTTCTCGTCACGAATGCACCGCTTTCACCACTTCGCGTACAAGCATCGACATGCTGCGACAGCAACTTGCCGGTTAAAGTCGGCCGTGAGCCGTCACTCCATCTGCATCTTTAAAACGGAGTGGGTCCCGGACATCAAAGTCTTCAAATCTCACGCTGTCATCACTCCACCATCCTCACCGGAACGTCGACAGACCTTTCTCTCGAGTTTGCGGTGAAGAAACGCGTTTCCGCTGCCCTACATCATACCGCCCGATATTCCTACCGTGGCACCTTTATTTCGACTGTACATACTTCCCCACTTTCGGACCGACTTTCTGCTCTAACCACCTTCCACTTTTCCTACACTACATTTCATAGCTTGGAGTTATATGGCGAAACCAACATCACACTGGCACCGTTTTGTCTATTCACGTGTCGAGTCCCCGAGTCTAGAATGTTGCGAGGATTCTAATAGCGAGTGCATTGGGATTTTTTTTTAGATGAGATATGCATGCAGATGCGGCACATAGATCAATGAAGACACTTGTCCGATATTGTATGCGTTATCTACACCTTGCCTCGTGCCTGTACCGAGACGCACTGTTGCTTGCACTGATGTGCATGTCGGCAAGGACCCGCCTCAATACATCATGATACGGCTCCAATGGTGAACGCTTGGACTAAGCACCGGACTTTGACTCTCTACCAAGGTACATCACCGACATTAACGCATCCCGCAGACATGTCCAAGACCTGCATGGGATTTCGCTATATTCTAGGAAAGTGCATATTCGTGTTCGATGACTACATCAACAGGTGCGTATCAGCTTTGTACGCAATCCACTTACCACACTACCATAGACGCAAGACAACTGAACAAGGCATGGAGAAAGATTATGAATATTCCTACGAGAAAAGATGCATAAACAGACTTTTATAGAGACGGAGGACGATGGCGTGCTTTGAAGGACCACGTCCTGCCTTATCTACAACATACAGCCTTGTGCGGGGTCCATATAGTTCTCACCAGCCGCCCCATGCGACTTGCAGGAGGGCTTGCATCATGCACATGTACATGGATCGTGACAACATCGTATTGCTGCGCAATGAGGCAGAATCATGAAAGTGATAAATGGTATGCGCACCACTTTCCATCTGCCTTGTATGAGGCTCAATAATATTCGCCCCAAATGTTCTTCTCTCCATCGGTCTCGATTGTACATAGACACGGCTCCCAACCGTTCACTGACACGTCCTGCCTCGGCAGCGCCCTTTGGAATCGGAGGACCAATACCATGCCAACTCGTCAACATGAACGCCCACATCGTCGTCCATTTTGCTGTCACATCGTGACAACGATGGTGGCTGCGGTGCTGAGGGTGCATGGGCTGTAGATGTAAGAGGGCGGGAGAAGTCGACTACGACGATGGTGCCCAATGTGTTGTCATCGCTGGGACCATATGACCGTCCCGGCTTGATCATGAAGATCAGGCGTTGTTCGTCGAGCACACCGGTGATGCTCCTTGTATGTGATGGAGATGCGGATGGTAGTGTTCGGTTGAGTATATTATGCAGACGTTTTGAGCAGGGGCAGCGCGATGCTGAAGGAGGCCACATGCGGATAGATGAATGGCGGTACCGTGTTTGGGTATCCAGGAAGTTGGGCTTCATCTCGTCGATTGGGGCCTTTCCCTTGCAGCTTGTGGCCGAGTATTCAAGGCCCAATTCGCGTCTTGATCCTATTCTGAGCCTAAGGCAGGGCGGCTGGGAGGGATCATTGCAGCAACGCTCGTCTTCTACGAGATCGACGAAGGAAGTGCATGCATAACTGTACGCCCTAAACTTTGTTCTCGCAAGGATGAAAGACCGGGGCGATGGATCGGTAGGAGAAAACTCAGGGTGTTGGCTCCAGCTATAGAGGTCTGGTGTAGGTTTCCAATGGGCGTTGTTTGAAGAGTCGATAAGGGGCACGTAGAGGTCATCCTCAGGTAGTAGCGGCTCATCGGACGACTCTTCCATATCATCCTCTTCTCTGAAGTCCAGTTTAGTGACGTAGAACGTGCGTGATTGACGAGAAGATGCTTGAGCCCACTCTCGTCGTGATTCCACGATCACTGTCTCATTCGTACGCTCATCAAGCTGCAATGTAAGATCGGTCCACGAGTCGTGGATCGGTCCCTGTTTGTGTTGGCGCCGATACAGGCGCTCATCCTTAGAAATATCTTTTGGCAATGGTGACTTGAGTGGAAACCGGACCACGTGGTAAAAGGAAGTATAATCGATCTCTTCGACTTCAAAGGTTCCCTGGTTGGAAACGGCGTAGAAGTAGCCGTTATGTATTTCGAACGCGATCGTAGAGCCAATGTCAGATCCATGGAACTTGTCGAGCAGCAACGGTCTTTCGCGTTCCGCTAGCTCAGCGTCCTCACAAAGTGAGATACCGTCGATTTCCCATTTAGAGTGGCCATCGTCTCCTATTCCAGTATGAGTGCCGTAGTAGAGATAACGGGCGTTGTGTCTGGCAAAAAGCTTAGAGCATCTGGCCACTTGTATCGATTCAATCACTCTTTGGTCAGTTGGAAGATTTGCCGCTGTGTGGATCGCGATTATGTGACTGTGGTCTGAGCTATACTTCGGCGTGGCGTGTACAGCGAGTATTCCATCAGCATAATGAAGTAAGCGCAACCCAAAATTACCAAATGCTCTGAACTTTGACTCCAGAACAGGTCGCACAATAGCAGAGAGATCAAGATGGACCGGGTTCAGCTTAGTGCGGAGATCCGAGACATAGACCATCCCAGCATCGAATATACATACGGTCCCTTGACGATACACAAAGCTATTGCCCTGCTGTTCTAAGACGCGAGCTGAATAAGGGTATGCAGTTGACAAGGCATTTCTCCTCTCATAGATAGCCTGGAAGGCTTGCTCATAAGTATTTTTCTCGTTTCGGGCTGAAAGTGCTTCTTCCGTGTATGGATGGTTGATCTATAAGCAGTGTCAGCATGGTATGTAAGCATGTCGAGCATGTCGAGCATTTCGAATCGGCTTACTTCGACAGCGCGTCTGCAAACTGTCCTTTCCTCTAGTAAAGCCCTCAACAGTCGACATGTTTGACCAAGGTGAAAAATGTCTTCAAGATCCAAATTGAGGGTAACGCAAAAGAGTACGTCAAAAGGAAGTTGATCGAGAGAAGTAGTCATCAAAAGCGATATGATACTAGAAACGTGCTCGAGGACAGGACAAAGAAGGCACGTGAGCAAGTTTCCATGCGAGTAATTGGGCCTAGAAGAAGCAAAAAGGGCTTGGGATGTACGATTAGAGGAGATAATTTGAGCTAACGACAGGTGGCGTTTATCAGCTGGACAATACTCGATGAATGTGCAGCAAGCATGGACGCCTTTGAATACTGAGCATTAGCAGAGCCTCATCCTTAGCGTGTGTGCAGGTGGATGTCTACCACCAACGACTAGGTCTGGAATGATGCAAGGGTCGGAACCATTTAGCGTCCTCTACCATGTTCGTATAGCATCAGGCTGAGTTTGAAACGAAGAATGCCCAATGCTATCTTGCGGGGTTATGTCGAATTGCGGTCACAAGGTGCGACATCCCATACCGATCAGGGAAATGTGATTTGCACAATCCCTTAAGTTCTGATATAGGACAATGCTTCGTGCGACAACAGTGTGGATGATAGCATGCGCCAAGTGCTTGAGCCTCATCATGGATGCTGACACTGGGACCGGTTACGCTTAGCGTATTGCGGCTCTGTATGACCAGGTACCCCACCAAATCTTCCTCTTTCTTGTTGTCTAAGCCTTCCAAACTCCCCGCGCCCAACAATTGACGGTTCAGAAATCGGTGCTACATGGCCAGCGGATGGAACGACACGCTTCGCAAGGTTGTCCGACTTTACCGCTTAGTTCAGCCCCAGTTATGCTGTGCGCTTCCATGTTATCGTAAATCCTCAGCCTCGCTATACAGCCGGCACAGTTTTAGCTGAGCAACCGAGGACCAGCCTAATTCCAGAACCGGTCATAATGACTTTTTTTTGATGCCTGGCGCCATAAAGATGCATGGTCTGCCAGGGTACGTATTTTGTCGGGCCTTGGACTTGCATGAGCGTATTGTCAACGCCCTTTGCCCTAGTCAAAGAAGGGATTGGTACAAGCTCGCGGAAGCGGGTATCTGCAGAGTAGATTGCAGTCTATTGACTACACCCTACCGCTCTTCGTGCATAAGGGGGCAAAAAATCAGGAAGCTTAGCGAATGGTTGATCGTGTAGTACGCCGTCGCGTAGATAGCACATGCGGACTTCCGTGTGATCAAGACCTTTAACGAGTCGCGATCTTCCTGTCTGGTACAGAAAAGTTTGGAAATCTGGCTGCGGAAACTTAGAGCGACGGAACCATTCGACTATATGCTGGAGGAGCATTCTAGTCAACGTTTAGCCTCCATAGCAACCAATGAACTGTACATTGCTGTTTCGATGGCGCTGGAGCGGCGCTGCATAGTTGTGTTACTCGTTCGCGCCTTTTGTGCTTTGCGCAACCGTATCACCAGCTCTTACAGTGATCCGACTAACTTGTCAAGTACGAGGTTTTTGGCACGTAGTGATGTGTGCAGACACACATGACTGATTTTCAGAGCTGGTCGTGTCCCTTAGCATCAGGCTGAGATAGCCAACTATGCCAGTAGATGGAACAGAAAAAGTGAAGCGTCGCGGCTGAGTCCTTCGGCTAGTGGATGTGTATGTTCGTACATGCGAACGAAGGAGACGCAGTAGCTTGACGATAAGCCCACAGGTATGTCAATCACTGCTCAGAAGCAGCGCGCTGGCGTTCTTTGCCCTCCCACCCCACATAGGGCCATCCCTTTGGTAAGCTCGAGTAGGGTGGCAGAGTATATCGTCCTTCACAGCTTCCTTGGTTTGGACATGTCAAGTTGCAGATGCCAAATACCTTGCAGTAGCAGTCTTGGGCGTTTGGGCAGTGTACGGCAGGCTTACCGAAGATGACTATCAATGGTGTTAGCATGAGATGTACGCCACTTCAAAAAAGCAAAGACACGCAGAGCCTCATCACGTGGGGCGGTGGGGTATGGACTTACTATGCCATGAGTACTCGAAAACTCTGCCGCTGATAGCATCGCCGAGATCCGTCTCCATGATCCAGTCGCGATACTTCTCGTACTGCTCCTTAGTTCTCTCCCTAATCTTCTCTCTTGTCGCGGCGAATTGCGCACAGCAGCTCACGCCCACGACAGCTGGCACCTTGTCTCCGGGAAACAGCTGCTCAAAGGCCTTCTTATATTGTCCGCCAGCATGCACGGCCTCTCTGTGTTCGCCTTCTTCGGCAAGAGGCTTGATCTCGCTTGGGCAGCCCAAGGACCATGCGCAACGTATATTCACGTAGCCTTCTTTCTCAAGGTAAGGCAGCTGGAAGTGGCGGAGCATCGGGAGGCCGTCATAGTCGGGATCGTCGTTGTGCCATTGGTAGCGGTTTGGGTGGATGAAGAGGACGTTGTCGGGAAGCGAGGCGTAGTGATCGATGATGTAGCTGAGCAGGAATCTGTTAGCTTGCGAAGTATTCAGGACGGAAGGCGCGACCCAGTACGTACGTCAGATAGACCATACTCTCTCTGCCCTTGTTCTTGGGTACTGTAAGCGGAGCGTTCGCGTCGTCTACGCGATAGATGTTCTTCTCCCACTCTGGGAAGTACTCCTCTAGCCACGTCGCATTTTCAGAACTCTGGCTCGCGACGACTACCGCAGTCCGACGCGCTTTGATACCAGTATTGGCCTTTAGGGGCTTCTCTTTCGCATCGTGCGATGCCTCGCCCGGCTGTTGCTCGTCGTAGAGTTCGTCGGGAAGGTGTGTCAGAGTGGCCGATCCAACTGCAGCGACATTCTTGTCCCAGAGCTCAGACTTGAGATGGACGAACAGCGCAGTGACGAGTATGACATTAACCAGTATGACAGCATTGCGAGCTGTCATTAGACGGGGCATGGCGCCGCAAAACGAAGTACACACGATGTTTGCACAACCATCTCGCGCAACCTGGGAAATCTGGGGCACATCACATGCGAACAGGGGCGATCGCCGCTAATCGAGCACCCGCCGCTATCAAGCTAGTCAGGGTCCAAGATCCACCATCAATTCACTCTTCCCCTCTTTATTACCGTTATTCACGCATGCACTAGTAATAGATATCGCCATCGTCTTAGTCCGTTATTGAGCATCCGATTTTTGATTGGTACTACGTCTACTTGCGAGGCACCTAGGTGTAAAGCTCCTCAGTGACGGCGTTCAGTCCCACACCTTCCTGCGCAATATCTTCTTCCTTCAAGAAAAGAAGGGGCATCTCCACCAAGTTTCCCTTGATGGTGCTGAGCACCTCCTTGACCTCGCGTACACCTTGCTCGCCCTGCCCAAAGTTCTCTGCAACCACGTGGCCCCATTTGTACATGGATGGCTTCTTGTTCTCCTTTGCCTTCTCGTCCTGTCCGAAAAACCGGGAATAGTATTCGTCGTACTGCTTCCAGTTCTTGACTTCGTCGCTCGGCACAGGGTGGAATACTTTGCCGAAAGCTTGTGTGTTGGTGTGCGCTCTCCAGTTCCACAAGTTCTGGAAGTCATCAGACAATGGATCAACGACTTGTCGGTCCTCGTTCGAGCCCCAGTCGTACTCATTGGGAACACCGATAGGCTGGTAGTTGGCTGTCGGACGCTCCATATCCTGAGGCTTCAGTAGACCTAAGTGCTTCCTAAAGAGTTCTCTTCGTAGACTAGCAGCGAACTCTGATGCACGGTATGGTCGTCCGTCCATGTAAGAGTCGACCGGCCTCGGGTCCTGAATAATGACCGCAATCTCCGAGTCGTGGTCGCCGAGCTGGGAACGGTCGTTGAGGTTTGCAGAGCCGCAAATAACGATCTGGTCATCGGCGATCAAAAGCTTGCTGTGGATGTACAATTCCTCAGACACGAAGGCGTCCATTTCATCGGCAGCACTACCCTCCCAAGGCACGCTACGGATGTCTTCGCCGCCAAGCATATAACACTCGCTGACAGTGTCCCAGCGTCCGTCGCCGAGTCCTTGACGACCACCAATCTTGGCTGCTTCCTGCTGGTAGCGATCGTAATCACCTGGTCTTCCCTGACTCTGCGGGCCAGCATCGGGTCGGCCGTGAGATGGAGGACGACCGGAACCATCCATCTCGTAAACGCCGTACTCCTGAGTGGGCGGTGGACGATAAGCCTCGTAGCCACGAGCGTTGTCATGTGCTGCGTCGTAACCCTCTGAAGCTTGGTTATACGAAACGCCGCTGCGCTGCTCTGCCTCTTTCATAATCTGACTAGAGTTGATGCGGTCGTAGCTGCGAAGGTTGTAGAATCGGATGTAGTCCATAGGGTTGAATCCAGCTTTAGCAATTTCCTCGTAGATCGAGTGACCACCGCGGTTGATTGAGTCGTACTGGACTGTACTCCCGTCAGCAGAAGACATGCAGAAAGAATACATGTGACTCACACTCCATGATAGCGCGAGTACCCAGGGCTTCATCAAGCTTCAAGTCACCAGCAAATGCTGGCACTGCAGGAATCATAACGATCATCTTGTACTTCTCGCCATTACGTGCAGCGCGAATGATGCGTTCGACCATAGCGGCTCCGATCTTGTTTTTGATCGGCTTCTGTTGATCACCGGTAGCAGTGATGAAGAACTGGTTTTCGATGTAGATGAAGTGCTTGCTGTTTCGAATGACCTCACAGTAGGCATTTTGGATAGAATGCTAAAAAATTCATCAGTCGGTGTCTTTCCGGTGGATAGGGTCACTTACTTCGGTAGTGACCAAGTTGTGGCTCCATTTGGCAGAGCTACGAGTAATTTGGCAATCCACACCACCTTGCTGGGAGCTATGTTCCGCGTGGGATTGTTGCTGGCCATATTGCGATCCATGTTCTTGGCCGTATTGTTCGAACCTGCTCTGCATCTTCTGGCGAAGGTGTCCACCAGCACCGTGTCCGAACAGCCCTCGCTCGCCCTCCTCCTCACGACCAAAGCCACGTTCGCCTTCCTCTTCGCCTTCAAATCCGCGCTGTTGCATGGGAGCCTGTTGAGCTCCACTGCTAGTTTCTGGTAGTCTGGCGTATCTGGTAGCCTTTTTGCTGTACTTCTCGTCATAGATGAAGTTCCAGCGTTGCGCAAAGTGAGTACGAAGATCCTGTACGACCGGGCCAGAGATACACAAAGCCACGTCAGACCATCCCATACGAGAGCTTTGTGTCCTATCGAGTTTGTTGTTTTCCCAATTGGTCACATCCTGGAAGTCTGTCAGGTGTTAGCAGCTTCCCTTACGCACGTAGCTTGCAAGTGACTGCCTATCTGTCGTCTTCCAATTTCAGAGTCACGAAGAAAAAGCGACTCACCGAGCATGCGGGCGTTATTAAAATCCTGGCCTGGGAACACAATGCGGTCGATGTTGCCAGGATGCGCGTCAGCGATTGCATGTTGGTTGGTGTCCCAACGACCATAGCAGAGATCCAGTCCGCCCATGAACGCGATGTAGCCATCGATCAGGCAGAGCTTCTCGTGATGCGCCCAGTACATAACTGTGCCCTCGTGAGCACCATAAATGGCCTTGAGACCGTCTCCAGGAAGTTGGGCGAGTTTTGCTGGGGTGAAAGACATGTTTTTCATGGCTGCGAAGAAAGACGACTGTAGTACTGCTGCATCCGGCAGATGATCGGGGTGTCGGAAAACGCCAATGTTAGGATGAAGATCTTCCAAGTGGTGCTTGGTATGAGCTGAAGAAACTGTAATAGGAGGGGCAATCAGCGGATCTGTCTTTTCCCACTCTTCAAGACTTTTGAATATGACATCTAGGCCGACTCGCGTGAGGCCTTGGGTGAACCTGTCCGTCGAACTCGGTAGAAGAGAATGAAGATAGTCGGGTAACGTTGGATTTAAAAACTTACGAGTCAGAGCTTGGGTCACTTCTTTGTATACAATGATGTTGACCTTGACACCGCGTTCCGCTGCCGCTTGCAGCATCCTATCGACCCGGTACTGTTGGTTCTTCGCTGGCGGTCGACGGAGATACAGCTCGGGGGAGAGCCACCAGTCAAGTATCCATATCGACTCTCTGGCGCGCTCCAGGGCTATGGAAACAGCATACATGTAGCTACCCAATATCAATTGATTGTTTTCTAGCGCACGAGCACACTTGAGACCTACCTGCATCCATCGACATACCACTTGATGTCATTGCCATGACGTTCAGGCGCGAAGCTCGAGAAGCGGTGTTGCTCGTGGTACTCCTGCCCAGGCTGTGGCTGCCCTCCCTGTTGTTCGTATGTACCCGGCGGGGGCTTCTGCGCGTTGTCGTCTCCGGATATGGCATCCTTGAGATCAGAGACGAAGCCGTGAAGCGGGTCGTGGATCTTCTTGAAGAACGACATGCCGCCGCTGCCCTGGTTTGAGGATGAAGATGAGTGTTGGTTATTCTGTGGTGTCAAAGTCAGCAATCAAAGGACCCAAGTCAAGCTACCAGATACGCGTCTCGTCCCTGCAGCAAGCTAGGCGGTGAAGAAATAGAAATAGAAACGCAAGATAGGCGAGGATGGTGAATGACGAGGCCAGCTCAGCGCTATGATTATCGATAGTGGGGCAATTCCACTTCCTCAACAGCTTGATACCTATGAAGCGTACAATGACAGCATGGCGTTTCAGAAGAATGTACTGACCTCTTTTCTGCCAAAGCCAAAACGCCGACCCATGTCACCTACAAACCCGCGATCGCCCTCCTCGCCTCCCTGCCCATGGTAGTCGCCATATGCCAGATCATCATCTCGGCGAGACATTGTGCCGGACTGAAGCTTTCGGTTGTTTGCCAGTCGCGCAGAAGGTATGAAGCCTAGGGAATGTTACTAAGTAAAGCTCCGGAGGTGGAGTTCGAGGTCGCGATGACCCCGCGTCATCATCAGCGGCAAACGGGGCATACATATGCCAATGCAGGGAAGCATACGAGCTGAGCATGTGAAACAGACACCAATGGAGTGCACGCACCCTGATTCCCTTCTGTTGGCCAGATGCCAGGATCTAGGATCTAGGATCTAACCCCTCATAACGCCCCACTATGGAGCTTCCCCCTCTTCTTGACGCCCTCCACGATACTACGCGACGCGTGGTTGTAGCAGTCTACCCATCATGTCGCATCGCGAAGAGAGTGGTACTAGGAGTCCTCCTTACTGTACATAGCGCTTGTGCGATGGTTTACACAACTTGTGGGTCGCATGTAGATGCGGCAGCGCATATGTATGACGTACCCTTGTATCATCGGCTGGCTGCTTAAGCTGTTCGGCAGCTGGAGAGCTCCTCATCTTATCTCCCCACGCCGTTACACAACACCACTGACATAACTTCTTATCCTATTTGACATATCTTTGACGATGGCCCTCTCTTCTCGACTTGCAGTTTCTGCCAGATTGGCCTCTCGTACATTGGGATCCATACGACCAGCTGTACCTCTTGCCGCTACCCGGTGCTTCCACTCAACGCCTATCGCCATGGCGCAACACCCGATTGCAACTTTGAACGTAAGGAGAGAATGGAGAAGTGTCGGAAGATGCTGACAATCTCGTAGGAAGAGCTCATCCCTCGCCTTCCACCTTCCTCTCCAACGCTCTTCGAAGCAAAAAAGAAGAAGAACCTATCCTTCGAAGCGATCGCAAAGCACGTTGGACGTGATGAAGTTGCAATTGCCGCTCTCTTCTACGGCCAGGCCATGGCCTCCGCTGAAGATATTAAGAAGCTGTCGGAAATCCTGGAAATTGACGCCGGCCTGCTCGAATCGCAGCTGTCAGGCTTTCCCAACCGAGGCAGCACGCTCGATATGCCACCAAAGGACCCCACCATCTACCGTCTCTATGAGATTGTGCAGAACTATGGACAGGCATACAAGGCGGTTATGCATGAGAAGTTTGGTGATGGCATTATGAGTGCTATCTCGTTCAGTACAAAGGTAGAGAAGGAGACTGACGACAAGGGCGAGTGGGCCAAAATTACACTGAGGGGCAAATGGTATGTTCATATGAATCTTCTCGAATATGTTACTGACCGGTATCTAGGCTACCGTACTCGCGGTTCTAAGTGGATCATATTAGCAATTGAACTCATGATCAATATCAAGTTTACTCTCTCTTTCAACTATGTCATAATGCCAATACTAGTAACAATCATTCAAAGAGCTTCGGCGCCATGTATAGGCAGTGTATCAAGCTTACCACGAATACATGACGGACGGCATGAGTAGCCAGCGAATCGATCGAGATGGAGACGATTGGTATCTCCAGTTCATGCTTTGTAAGTCTGGGGTCGTTGGTGTTGAAGATCGCATTGCGTAAACAAATCGAGGTTACTGTCTTGAAATTTTGTTTGTTGTTAGCGAGGATGGCAATTTCCTGGGTGAGAGTACACACCCAACGTTCTTGCCTACCTATCTCGAACCCTCCTTCACCTGTCATTCCTCATGCTTGCTTAGTTCAGCCCCACACCACACTCACCACTAGCTGTCCCTCAGTTTCTCAAATCCGCCAGACTACAAGCTTCCGTCCTTCCTACACCACCATCTTCACCACCAACCCCCAGATAACACAAAGCTTTCTCTCAGTCTTTGTCACAAAATCGGCCAACATCACACTCTCTGTGCTTCTCTTCCAGGCTACCCCCAATTTCCAAAACTACTGTACTCACGGGAAGCTTGCGTCTGCTGTCGAAGTCGGTGTAGCAAGTTTAAAGGAACTTTTAAGAACCACCAAAATAGGTGAGGCTTCGACAGTTCACGCACAATCGCTCGTATCACTGCATATTCAGGTAAGTACACGCGTCACGCTACTGTACTCGATTCTTTGAGTATTAATTATCCGACTAGCAGACGAGCCTAAGTCATCTGCGGTGAAGCTCACTCATTCCGCAAGGACTATCCGTACGGAAAGAGCAGAGATGCCAGCCACACTCGAACCCATCAGGCGGGTCAAGTGCACGTATGCAGACTGCGACATGTCTTTCGACACAGAGAAGATCATGAAGAACCACAAGAAGAACTTCGACGATCACGAATACTGTCACAAGTGCGACGAGGACTTTGAAACTTTCGAAGACTACGCCATGCACAAGATCACACGGCCTGAGGAGCATGGACAAGCATGCCGCGTCTGTGGTGACGAGTTCAAGAGCACGTCTGGCTTAAAGCGTCACATTGAGCGTAACCACAAGGTTGATCAAGAGCTTACCTGCATCGGCTGTCAGAAGTCCTTCTACCGTGCATGCCTCTTCATCGAGCACCTCGAGTTTGGTCACTGTGAGGTCATTCAAGCCTCCCAGTTCCAAGGCCACGTCGTCCATAAGCATCTCGTCGAGAAATATTTAGAGGATGGTCCAGCATGGAACCGATTGCAGCAAAAGATGTCCAAGTACGAGGCAGCTATCGACGTAGAAGAGGTCGGAGGTGTTCTGCTCAGCGATGACCCCATCGACGACAGCGCAGACATTGAGGACGTCAAATTCGAGGCGATCAAGCCCGATCCTTCCCTAGAAGAGCCACACACTCCGGTCTTCAGCGGTCACTACCCTCCCCTGCCTACTCAGAGCGGGTTTATGTCCGGCGTAGACATGGGGGTTGCATCGATGATAGGCGGCATGTCTCTCAATGGAGACGTCGATGTCGACTCTTTCGTTCATGATGGTTCTGAGGTTCAGGGCTCCAGTGTTTCTTCGTCCAATCATGAGACCAAGGTTTGGGGCCCTCGCAAGGGCAAATCAACAGGCTCTATACTGTTTCAAAACGCCAAACCCAAAGCTCCTCCCAGTGACTTCTCTGTCTCTGCACATGATGAGGCTATGGAGCATGCACATGGTCCCAATCTCTTTCGTGATCGCTTCTGGGATCCGATGAGTTCCGACTGGAACCCAGAGAGGTTCTACGACTCAATCATCAACAAGTACTATTGTCCATTCGTCTGCGAGTAAGTCTTTTCCTCTGGCTTTCTTACTGCTTCATCGTTAACGTAGCAATAGGCAAAGCTTTGACATTCGCCAAGATCTCAACAACCACATTCTCGTCGACCACCGCATAACACGCGTGAAGTGCCCTAAATGCCTAAAGTACTTCAAGTCCGCCACCGCTCTCATGGCTCATTGCGAATCCCATGGCTCTAAATGTACCATCAACCATACTGATAACTTTGGCGTCTTCCTCGACAGGATGTCCGGTGGCTTCCTTGGTGTACAAGAGAAGATCCGCCCTGATCATCTTAATACCCGACCCACCTTGCGGAGGAATGCGGAGACTGGGCATATGGAGATGTACAAGCCGCCTGTTGCTAGTTATCTGCAGTATACCGTTACTACGCCTCCGGACTGGAAGAATCCCATACACTCGGCCGTACAGATCGGTGGTATACCCAGGAAATCACAGTGGTAAACGAGGGCTTGGTTGTTCATGACAAGAGGGATTGATTCTCGTGGGCGATGTATACTCCTGGGTGGACTTTGGCGGGCAATGATAGCAAGTGCATGACACATTCACTGGCTTTATGGAGAATTATCACAACAGCGTGGAAAAAGTTTCTGGTAGGAAAATATTGCAATCCTTCAATATTGGTATGTGGTATCTATGCTTTGCGTCCCATGTATGCCAGACGGTTGATGAAATCTTTGTGCTCAAGAACCAACTCATTCACTTCATCTATCGATGCTCTCCCCTCTACAGTATCCGTCCAACAGTCGCTTCGCCCATAAAGTGAGCCAGGCTCGCCGGATTTAAACTCCTCTTGCTAGGAGTCTCGGTCGTCGTAAGGTTCAGACTACCCATATCACACCACGACACACCCTTTGTAGTGATGGGCTAGGGTAAAGTTAGCAATCCGTACTCTTCAAGGGTAAACTACAAGGATACACGTACCAAGCAAGACAAATGCTTGCACCAACTACAAGTATTCCTCCATTCGTAAAAGTTTCTCAGCAGCAGGATAAAGCCTATAAAGACTGCCACCAGACCGCCAGCACGTACAAGCCACCACGCCCACCAGAGTGGCTTGCGACCTTTGAAGAAGCCAACTGGCTGTTTGGCGAAAGCGGTAAGCTTGCTTTTGGATTCTGTAGCAACCGGCTCGTGAGCGAGGGGCTGAGTATCCACTGTTGCATACGGCGGTTCGCTTTGACCTGTTCTTGCGCGCAGCGACTCGGGTGAATGGATGATGCAAATACCCAGAACGATTCCCATGAGGAAGCCTCCGATATGGGAGAAGTTGTCTAGACCGGGGAGTAGACCAATGACGAACGCGATGGCCATATCGAGGAGGAGGAAGAGTAGGTCTTTGACCGGACTGCGGCGGGTGGACCAGTTGTATAAGAGATCGAGCATGGTAAGAGCCAAGACACCGAAGAGGGATCCGGAAGCACCAACAGAAGTGATACCATCGGGTGCGTAGTTGCCACCGAGCACGAAACCGAAGATACCGGCGGAGAAATATACGAGTGCGAACCGGAGGGGACCAATTTCCTTTTCCATGTCTCGACCTAGTGTCCACTGTAGAAGCATGTTGAAGCCGATGTGAATAATTCCTGCGTGCAGAAATATAGGAGTAATGAAGCGCCACCATTGGTTCGGCTCGTGGCTTCTATCCTTGAAGTCTGTGATACCCTCTTGGTTGGGGACACCACCGCCCATGCCGCAGAGTTCAGCCAGCGTGCACGTGTTATCGGTAAGGGTGGTGGTATTCGGGCATGGCCATTGAAGGACGGGTCCACCATCGGCTTCGATAACTTTCTTGATGTTGTGCATGCAGGGTGTGAAGCGCGCGCCCATGTTAATCAAAACGTAGGGCGAAGGACCGATCATGATGTTGAAGTTTGGCTTGGTTTGGATGGGGCTGCCTGTCAAGATGCCTATCCGCTGTCAGTCAATGTCTACGTCTCCAGATATGTTTGTACTGTAACAACATACCATTCTTGATCAACTCGCCAACAAACACGCCCACTTGCACCGCCGTAAGAAGATAGACTACCCACGTCACTCTGCCACTGAACCAGCCTTTCTTCTTTTTACTCTTTCTCCTCTTGGGTTCTACGCCCATGCCGTAGTACTCTGGGTCGCCATTATACCGTGTCGGACTGCTGCCATCCATCTTCGGCTGTGTCTGAAGCGGTATCGCGTTTTGGTCGGCGAAGGGGTCTGGCTGCCGCGCGTACGGGTCGTTGATATGTGCGGTCGAGCTATACTGTGTCGGAGGTTGGTATGAGGTATTTGAATACGATGTATCGATGGGGTAGCCGCCGAGCGCACCGCTGCTGGATGTGTGTGTGGGATAGGGTCGGTCGTCAAAGGGCGAGCTGACGGGCGAGACGGAGTGTTGTGTGTGGTTGCCGGGTACTGGAGGCAGAGGCGCATCGTTCCTGTCGTTGGACTGCCCCGGGTGGGAGTTGGCGTAGTAGTCGTTGGCCGCCATGATAGGCAAGCGCTGGTAGTGGTATTAGGAAGTCGCCAGGTTGCACAACTAGATGCGCTCTGTAGTAGGGGTAATGCGCTGTGCCAACGGGCGTGGTGTAGGCGAGGTCGGTTATGTACAACAATGAGCTGTGGGGTAGACGAAGGGTTTGGCCTTGCTCAAGCTGGGGCAGGCAACGAGGGCGGCTGCGAACAAGCTTTGTACAAGTCCAGGGGTTCGTTTGGTGTCTCGGAACTGCGGAAGAGGATAAGAGCAGTTACTTGGAAACGAGGCACCGCTATTATATGCCAACGCAGAAGACAGATGCAGCACAGAAGCGAATGTGTAGCCTGAGAGGCTGAGAGTTGTGGTTTGCGTATGCAAGGCCAGGGCTCAGAAAGCGATGGATGCGTAGCTCAGCCCCAGCTGTGGACCGGGTAGGGATGCGTGCCCTTAGCGACTAAGCGTCGATCTGTGGCGTAGAGGTACTATTAATAAGTGCCCTGCTCACTGAAATCACCGACCTGTGCATCAAGTTGACGCAGAAAGTGGCAATGTTTGAATTTGCGCATCCATATTGTATTTCACATTATATCTGTCTGACTGCGCGCAGTACAGAACGGACTGCCCCTGGAGCTTGTCGCCGTTACGCTTTCACTTCCGAAGGTGGAGCTGCAAGGCGCGCTAAATGACCCACTTGTTACGCGGACAGTGAGACATGCGTCACTCATGCGTGGCAGACACAGAGGTAGACTGGAAAATACTCCCCATGCAGGCAAAATCTGACTGTACTCGAATTACTTCGTTTACAACGGCGGTAGACTCTCTCTGCAGTTTGGACACATCAATCGATACCTCATCCACCCTTCGAGACATCCAGTGTGGAAGATGTGTCGACAAGGCGTCACCATGTACTGTCGCCTTTGCAAAATCATGCTCGTCCCACCCATGCCAACTACACTGCTCTCATCAGCTCCAGCAGGTATGACTGGTACTTCAATGTCGTTGGCACAGATACTGCAATCGAAAACCTTCTTGCCTTTGGATTTGGACTCGCCTGATGCTTTGGTGGTTTCGCCCTCTGCTGCCGAAGCATCAATTGTAGATGGTGAATCCGACGAAGTCGTGATGTTGAGCGGCATGGTTGCGCCTTCTTCGTCTTCGCGTAGAATGGGGTGGTAGTCGTATGCTGGCGGCGCCCATCCGTCTCTGACAAAGAATCGTGGGCCGAGAACCTCCTGGCTCACCAACACCACCACTTGCATCCATACCCAGCCTGCCAGGAAGCCCATGGCTGTCCAGTCCGTTCTTGAAAACAAGACATTGTCTTCTTTCATGTAAAAGTATGCTACAGGCGCGATGCGGACCATGCTTGTTCCAGCAACATAATCCCAGCGCAATGCTCGCCGACAGTTGCGCATGATATTACGATAGATCTGCGGTATCCAGAAAGACAGGTAGAGGAACGTCATGACGTCGAAATAGACAGCACGATATGTCGTGCGAGCAGTACCGAAGTGGATAGTCACAAAGAACAGGACTATAAGCATAAGGCAGAAGCGGCTATACAGTGCACCAAGCTCAGCTCGCGGATTTGCGTTCGTTGTCGTGGCATTGGTCGGCGTGGGCGCATTGTTCAGACCTGATGTGACATCCTCATCCGGATCGTCTTGATCTGGTGCAATGATGATGGGAGTGGGTGGACGTGGTGGTCGAGCGGCGGTTGCTGGCAAGGGCAGACCGGCATCGGCAGATGGTGCTGAAGTAGCAGTCTCGGGAGCTGGAGCCGGCGTCGTTGTGGTAGCCGCTGGAGTTCGTTGCCGCTCCTGACGCGCTCTCTCGGCTGCTTGTACGGACCAGATGTCCATCAGGAAGCGGAGGTGGGTCAGTACAGAAAATAGCGCTATGAATGCGATACTGTATAGCGCCAACTGTGCTGTACCGAGGAAGAAATACATGAAGATGAGGATCAGAAATGTGAAGCCGTCGCCCAGAGCCATCATAGCAATGGTGTAGAAGCTGACTCGACTCCGCATTGATGGCGTTGCTGTCTCCTTCATCTGCTTGAGAGTGAAGGAAAGCTGGAACGCAAGACTGATGGCGAAAGCCAGGATACCGTGTCTAGCGCGAACATTGAAATCTTCTGTCTTAGAACCGACCAGATGCATAGCCTCCGATGGCGGAAAGTCTGGAGGACCCTTTGACTCAATTACGAAACCGCAATCCGGTGAGAAGCCCACCATGGACATGGCATATGGAACATCGTGAGGGACGGGAGCTCCAGTAGGAAACCGGAGCTCGTGCTCGAGCCAGTCTATGTCGACGTTGGATTGACTTGGGAACTCTTGAAGATACAAGACGAATTCGCAATGGTGTCCCTGGAACATGCCCTCATTGTTGCCTTCTGCAGCAGACGTCCAGGGATTCCAGAGCGGAAAAGCTCTCTTCTCCTGCCGTTCAATAGTCTCATGTATGGTCCAGTTCAGGAACTCTTGCGATGTTGAGTAGAAATAGGGCGTGACCTGCAGGTGAGGCAAAGCGAAGATACCCGCGAACCGATCGCTCGTAGTAGTCAGAACCGCAGTCCCGCTTTTCATGAAATGGACACCATGTGCCACAAATTCCCACCAATTTCCTCCAAAGCTGTCTTTATCTCCAATAATCACTTTCGCGCTGATCTCGGATATGGTCTTGTTCTCATTCCTTCGCATCCTATCTTCCAGCTCTGTAATGTGCATTCGCAGCGGCCCGCCTGCACCGGTTAGGTTCCTGTCATATTCTACCAGATTTCCAAAGGGATCCGGGATAGTCGAGGCATTGCCCATATCGCCGGGGTGCCGTATGCGACTCAGCGGCGAGCGCGTCCATTCTCCTTGTACGTAACCAGATAGATTCTTGTATACCGGCATAGTAGCCTCTCCCTCTTGCAGTGAGCCATCAAGCATACCCTTCCACCCATCTCCCAGAAGGCGCTCTGACTGCGCCTTTGCTATCTGCCTCACAGGGTCCAGTAGCTCCCATGCAAAGCCATCTTCATCCCTCAGCCCAGTGATATTCAGCCACTTGTCCTTTTTCTCGCTGAAGTCGCCGTATCGCGTCCGATTCAAGAGATCTAGCTGGTAGTATTCGCGCTCGATGAGCTCTCGGTAGCGTGTGCGCGCATTGAATGTCGGCTGTTGCGGTTCGGGCGAGTTGATGAGCAGCAAGAGGATTATGAAGAAGAGAAAGGATCTCGGGTCTCTTCTGGTTTCCATCAGGGTGGTTTCGGGTGTGCATGAGCCGCCATGAAGCGGGTATGCTGGAAGTAGGGTATGCAAAGTTAGGTAGCGTTGGAGGGATGACGTGCGCAGATCCGAGGTCGACAGGCGTCAACGTTCAGGGTCCAACACGACAGCTTGGCAAAATCCAGCTTTCACCACCATATTTCAAGTCACTTATTCAGAGTTCGCGAGTATATATCTATCGATTTCGACCAAAGGAGCAAGAGGGGTATTGGGTCAATTGTATGTACACCGGGGAAACGAGCAAGATTACTTCGTCGTGACCTATCCTAACACCTGCAAACGCCTCCATGCTTGAACCTTTTCTTCATACGCATAAGCCGTGACTCTTTCAAATAGCATAAAGACATAAATTGCATCTACTGCATCGGTCCGCCAATCACGGGTGGCGCTGCCTCCAGGTCAACGCGTTGGACCGTCTGGCGCAAGTCGTTGCTGCTGCGGACAAGGTTGCCAAAGTACTTGCGTGCAACTTCAGTTTCCGCCTTGAGCTTGGTTGTCTCCTCCTTCTGGAGCTGGAGCTTTTCGACGTTCCTCTGCAAACCGATGCGTACATCGTTAGCAGGGCCTTTGAGTGCGCGCCGAACCTCGGAGCTAATGCGAAGGGCGTTGGAGTGCGTATAATCGATCGCCGCTAGTTGTTGAGATAGCTTCGCGCTAAGTCTGTGAGGTAGTGATTTAGGCACGGACGCCAGTACGTATGATACTCCGAGGGCGACTGCTGATATTAGCATACAACATTTCATACTCGTACGATTGACTTACCACCAGCGATGAGACCAGGGATTATCAGTCTCCTCATGTTGCTTGTGCCCATGACCTTTGCAGCACCAAGAGCACCATCTACCCAGCCGACACCGCCGACTAATCTGCCACCTACTACGCCGGCAACAGTCATGGCCATACCGGCACCAGCGGCCTTCTCCTGGCGTTCCCACAGACTGGCGATGTCGAAGAAGTCCCACAGATCAATATCAATATCCACTTGTCGAGCAAGAGCGTGCACTGACTTCCTGAACATCCTCTCCGGACGGAACATGACGTCGGCATACAAGTTGTTGCCAAGATGTAGGACACCCAAGTTTTTGATGCCGTTGTAGCCCTGCACAGCTTGGGTTCGAGCGTGTTCTTCGCACAAACGGACGCTTTCAGTGACCTCATGGAGCATCGAGTCCCTGATGTCCTCAGCGTACTGGTATGCTGAGAACAGGCCAGGGTAATCGATGCCAAGATCCTGTTCAGCTACTCTGGCAATGCAGTTATTGAGCGTGTCTCGAGTGTAACCATAGACGTCTGACGTCGTATCTTCAACCATGCGATCCACTGCCTCTCCAGCTTCTGTCCGTGACTTCTTGGACTCTTCAAACTCAGGCTCGAGCGCTTCGATCTCCTTCTTGACGCGGTCCAATTCGCTCTGAGACACATCTCGGTTGACTGTGGCTAGGTTGTTCATATCTCCCAGTACGTTGAGAAGATAAGTCTTTGCGGGTGCAAGTTTAGACCTGGCCCTCTTCTCCAGCACGAAACGTCGTAACGAAGCCTCAAGATCGGCAAAGTCGCGCTGCTTCTCTGCCTCCTTGCCCTTTCCTTTGTCGGATGGATCGTCGTCACCATCGTCATCAGGGGAGCTCCCACCTGCGCCCATAGGGATGGCGTTACTAGAAACGAAATGCACCAGCTCGCTGGACTCCTTGAAGGTGGCCGGACTGAGGTTAGCAACTTGCTTCAAGATCATCTCTTGGCAACGGTTCTGATCGCGAATGGTATCGAAGCCGTTAACTACCATGAACATGTATGCCTTCTCGCGCGCTGCGGTGAAGATAAAGTTCTTAGCGGATTCGGTGAAGTGATTCGCAGCAGAAACGACAAAGACGACGACATCAATCTCTTCTTGGCGAGCGAACACGGCGGTGGTCTTGAGAGAGTCGGCGTTCAGACCCGGGGCGTCAATGAGAGCAATGTCGACCACTCCGTTGTTCAGAAGTGATTCGTCAACATCTCGGATGTCTTTGATGTAGATCTTGCACTGTGCGAAATGATCGTTGTCGATGACAATTTTCTCCAGGTCCTTAATATCGAATACAACGTACGTGCTTTCGTCGTTGCGGTTGTACGTCGAACCGATGGGAATTGCGTGAACCTCTTCGACACCACCGTTCTCCCGGAAGTCAAGAACCTCGCAGAAAATGCTCGTGCAGGGCTGCTGGTCTTCGGGCAGGACCTTACGTCGGAGGAGGGCATTACAGAAGGTCGACTTTCCAGCGTTCAAGTCTCCCGTGACTAGGACCTTGCTTGACGTGTCTTCGATACGTTCCTTGAGAGAGAAGAGGTGGCGTATACTCTGTTGGATCTGGCCGTCGAGGAGAGACGCAACAGAGTTCTTCTCCAGCGAATGTACCAAGTCCGTCTGTGTTCGGCCGCCCATGCGCAGTTCCAACTTCAGAACGGAGAAATCGTGAGCAAGTTGGGGCGTAACCAGTCGAGGCTCTTCTCTACGCTTTTGCTCGGCGGCAGCGCTCGACTCGGCGGCGGGGTCATCTCCAATTGTTGTGCCCGCTCGGCGGGGTCCTCGAGGTCGTTCGGGAGAGCGCATATCGGGGTCGAAGTTGCCAATCGCAGACTGCGTGTGCTGCAGTCCAGGCCGAGATTCGCTGCGAAGGTGCGCCTTTTGTTTTTCGGCCACCTGTACCGAGGGGTAATGGGCCGGCCATTTCAGATTCATCTCTTGGAAACTCTTCAATGTCTCGATGGTGCCGGCGATCGCCCGACCGAGGGCGTTTTTGTTCTGGTTGTATCGCAATTGGAGCACATGGCTGCGCTGTTTCTCGACTTCGGCGTTTCCTGACCCGGCAAAAGACATAGGTGACGGCCTGTCTTCGCCAACGTTAGACCGCCAGTTCATCCCGCTGCTTTCGCCATCTTGCATACTTCCGCCATAACCGGAGTCCTCGTCCAACATGGACACGAGACGGGCAGCGGCGTCGCTTGTGGTGCTTCCGCCGCCAACCGTCATGTATCCAGGTCGAGCATTCTGTCGCGGAACAAAGTCATCTGACCCACCACGACGGCTGCTGGAGGACTCTCCAGACGAGGAGGGCCGGCCGTTTCGTCGATCGGGATTCATCGGAGTGGTTTCGTGGTTTGCGCTATAAGGAGGGGCGCATGTCGTGATAGACACGGAAGGGGGGTTGGTGGTGTTGTAGAGCGGGAGGCGGTGTCGAGAAAAGAATGCTGAGACAACGTCAGAGTTGGTGGTGCACACGCCACCACGCAAGCAAGCAGGGATTGGCTGTCAGTGACCACTACGAGTCCACTACCGCGGCTCTACACGTCTACGTCTCGTGTGCGTCTAATGTCTGGGCGTTGTTTCGATGCAGTAATTTCAGTTGAAATTCATATGATCGTATTGCTTTGAGAGCGCAATTGCTTAGAGGTGGGTAACGGGTAGTCAGTTCCTCCAAGGCTCGGCATCGCCATACCTGCGTATCTTGCCCTCCAGCCCGGCGGAACATCGAATGACATAATCGGGCAAGGCAACACCTTTTGCAACTCTGACCTCTCGTACGTCTCTCAATACAACTACCCGCCCAACGTAGAGCTGGCCTCTACCACCTACTCTCTAGTTTAGACGAAGTGGCCGCATCAGCCGCTACCCGCTGCACCTACTTCCAAGTCTGCCCAGCTATCCTCACCAACCTTCCTGCAGTCTACTCGCGACCATGAACGTATGTATACCTAGTATTTGAGCGACATCGCGTTTGACATCAATGCCAGATCGTAGAATGGGCCTTCGGAAAGCGCATGACGCCGGCGGAGCGACTGCGGAAACACCAGCGCGCACTCGAGAAGACGCAGCGAGAGCTAGACCGCGAGCGCGTGAAGCTCGAGAACCAGGAGAAGAAGCTGGTGGCAGATATCAAGAAGAGCGCGAAGAATGGCCAAATGGGACCTCTGCGCATCCAGGCAAAGGATCTGGTGCGGACACGACGGTATGCCGAGCCGCTGCTTGTCGCATGGCTACTTTCACATGGCTAATGTTTGCGCAAAGATACATCCAGAAATTCTACCAGATGCGCACACAACTACAAGCGATCTCATTGCGGATACAGGCATGGCAACCACATACTGAAATCTGGGCACAGCTGACATTGGGCAGACAGTACGCAGTAATGAGCAGATGATGCAATCTATGAAGGGTGCAACGAGTAGGTTCATATGTTATTAATCTTGCTAGACGTACTTTAACACACTTCAGCACTGCTTGGGAGCATGAACAGGCAGATGAACCTTCCCGCGCTTCAACGCATTGCTATGGAGTTTGAAAAGGAGAACGATATCATGGACCAGAGGCAGGAGATGATGGACGACGCCATCGATGACGCCACCGGCATGGAAGACGAGGAGGAGAGTGAAGACGTCGTCAACCAGGTCCTAGATGAAATAGGCATCGATCTTGGCCAGGCTGTGAGTACTCAGCAATCACCGAAAGTGCATTCACTAACGTAACATAGCTTGGCGAGACGCCCAGCGGACTGCAGAAGAACGCAGTACCTGAAGCCAGGGTGGCGCAGGCTGTCGGCGGCGGCGGAGCTGACCCGGATGATGACGATCTTCAGGCACGCTTGGACAGCTTGAGGAGGTGAGGGTGAAGTGCTAGTACAAGAAGCAACGCTGGAGGTGCCCGTGCAGCGCTCTTGGCTAGGTGTCAGCACTCGTGGACGTCAGATTGGGCACTTGAATAGAGCGTGCGACGTTGTCCACGTCCCAGAAACATTATGTGTCCTTTTGCGCATGGAGATGTCCGGAACATTTTGGACGTCTAGATCCTCGTGACATTGCGATAGTCAAGGCCGGCGGCCGTACATGGAGAGTTTAGTCAGTTCAGGCCGGCTCCACCGTACGCGCCGGCCTGCATGCGCTTGAGCCTAGATCATGCGGATCGTAGCCCAAAAACCCTGGAATTGGCTTTGGGTATCTTAGTGTTGGTGATATATCAGAGTCACAAGATCGTGTATCTGTTCTGCTCCCTTGGCTCCCCATTCACAGTACCCAGCGTGGTATACGTAGGTGGTGCTGCCCTTCCCGACTGACTGCGTGAGATCCCCCGCACTTCCGCGAGAAGAGCAGACGGCATAGACAACTTCCCACTACGCACTTGTACCCAGCACCCAGCAGCTCACTGCCTACTCCATCCACGCTATACCGGCGATCGTCCAATCTCAACCCTGGAACGTGCCCGCGCCTTGCCATCCTCTCCCAGCGTCAAGCCCTCTTCTTGCGCCAATTGATATTTCCGGTTGCTCGCCCCGCTATACACCTCCGACGTCATCACACCTAAGAACTCCATCTCCCACGACTCTTCCCCTTGCGTCTGTTTACATCCTTCCTAACATATTCTTGTCACTTGAGCCCCGCTTATTCACTTTCGCCGAATCCGCCGCCGCCCCCAACTGCATCACCGTCGCCACCACCCAGCCAGCAAACACCAGCGCCATCAATCAAGCTGGCAGGTAACAGGCGTCGGAGCGCCCAGGGAGGCTTGCTCTCGAAGATGTTTGGGAATGCAAAGGACGACGAGAGTTCTACCATTGGCACTCCTGCAAGCAATGACGCGCCACAGCCCACCGCAGCCCCGGTGACAGACAACGGAGCTGCAGGCGCAATAAACACGACCAGCAACGGCTCCGCTTCGATAGATCGCAAGCCCAGTGACGCTTCTGCGCCTGCTGAGAGAAAACGACGGAGCAGTGGCGTGTCGCGTGCCCGGGACATGTTCTCGAGCGCGAAACAGTCGTTGCATCTCGGCGGCTCGTCAGGCTCTCCCACCTCCAGTACCTCCACCATGTCAGAAAAGGCCTCCCCTCAAACCCCCATGCAGAAGCTCGGCAAATCCGATGCTGCTCTCAGTGTCCCCCAGGGCTCACTCAACAACTCTGCCGGCGAGTCGGCGCCTGGCCCACGATCCACCTTCCGCGTCGGTGTCACAGAGGATAAGAACAAGAAGTGCAGACGAACGATGGAGGATACCCACGCATACCTATACAACTTCCTGAGCACTCCGGCTCCCTCTTATGGCGCCGAGAAGACACGCGCCATATCCGATGCCAGTTCGACTCAGTCGGATGCTCTGTCGCAAGCCGTAGTCGAGACCGACAACGGATACTTCGCCATCTTCGACGGACACGCCGGAACGTTCGCTGCCGATTGGTGTGGGAAGAAGCTCCATTTGATTCTGGAAGAGACAATTCGAAAGAACCCAAATACCCCGATACCCGAACTACTCGACCAGACCTTTACCGTAGTCGACCAGCAGCTGGAAAAGCTTCCCCTGAAGAACAGTGGTTGTACCGCGGTCATCGCTGTCTTGAGGTGGGAGGACCGAGTGCCTAACGCGCAGTCGTCCACCGGCTCAGTCCTCTTCGCACCCGCGGCAGTATCGGCTATCAAGCACGCCGGCGAAGGCGAGGCAAAGGATGGTGCTGATTCCGCTGTGGAGCCTGCAGCTGAACAACAAGTGGAGGCGAGGTTACGGAACGAGGCCAGTCGACAGCGCGTGCTGTATACGGCCAACGTGGGCGATGCGCGTATTGTTCTCTGCCGTAATGGCCGAGCACTTCGCCTCTCTTACGACCACAAGGGCAGCGACGAGAATGAAGGCCGTCGGGTTGCCAGCGCTGGTGGTTTGATTCTCAACAACCGCGTTAATGGTGTTCTTGCTGTTACACGAGCATTGGGGGATGCCTATATGAAGGACCTGGTCACTGGACACCCGTACACCACCGAGACTGTTATCCAGGCAGAGCAGGACGAATTTCTCATTCTTGCTTGCGATGGAGTAAGTAGTCCATCAACGAGTATGTAACATCTACTAACGAACACAGCTCTGGGATGTCTGCTCCGACCAGGAAGCTGTTGACCTAGTCCGCCAAGTCCACGATCCCCAAGAAGCATCCAAGAAGCTCGTCGACTATGCCCTCGCTCGCTTTTCTACCGACAATCTTTCCTGCATGGTCGTACGCTTCGACAACAAGGCACTTCGACAGCGCAAGAATGACGCCGCCATGGGTGTAGATGGTGACCAATCTACCATGAAGGGCGGAATTACCGAGGCAGACGCCATCGTGGCACAAGCGAAGAAAGCAATCGGCGAACCAGAAGTACCGGTCGAGGCTGCGGCACAGGAAATCATTATGGAGGAGGCGGAGGCAGAGCCAGGTCCTGAGCTGAACATTGACGCTGCGAAGGCAGCTAGGAAAAACGACGTGTAGTTTTGGACGAGGACTGTCTAGTATATGGAGGCTGCAGCTCGGGCGGGCATTTTGGGAGGGACAAGGGTGGTGTGCAATGTTTATGGGCAGATGGCGGCAGTGTATGATTTCTAGCGTGCCTGAGGATCTGGTTCCGGAACCAGGTCTCTTTCGGGTGCATTCCCTAAGGTTAGCCGTATCTCACAGCTGAGCGCTTCAATTCAAGTTCGAGCGAAAGTAAAGTAAAACGTATGCAAAGCTTGTCCAACGTGTTCGTTTGCCGCCTGTTTACCTCCATCACTGTCTGCCCCGCATGTTTGCGCATTGACTTCCCAGGTTCACGATGCGCTAATGACGATCGTGGGGCGGGCGTCTACCTGCATCCTCTTTCACCACATTCGAGAAATCCTGCCTCTACTAGCCCCCGATCTCCGCTGTTCCTGTCCCCGGAGCTTGGATTACTGGAGTCACACGCTCCATGCGGCTCCGAGGAGCAACGCGATAATCATGTCGGGCGTCGACACGGCAGACTCTACGACCAACGCCCTTTCCAACGATGCGCGGCCCGCCTTTGTGACGCCGAGGGACTTGCTCCAGCAGTCCCGGGCGCCCTTGCCCCCAAGAGAGCAGCCGCGCCAGCTTTCAGCCGTCGACCGCGAGCAACTGGACGGCTTGGTGCGGAATCCTGTGTCGCGTATGGTCGCAGCGCCAGCTGACAAGAGCTAGAGAACCATCAGAGCTTTCCTCAAGGCCAGAACAAGCTATGACGTCCTACCCATAAGCTATCGCCTCATCGTATTCGACACGGCGCTGCTAGTGAAGAAGAGTCTGAATATATTGAACCAGAATGGTGAGCTTGAAACCTTGTGTGTGTGCAAAGCAAGAGCTGACGGCTGGCTATAGGAATCGTCTCAGCGCCGCTATGGGACTCCAAATCCTCCACATTCGCCGGACTGCTCACGACATCCGACTACATAAACGTTATACAATACTACTGGCAGAACCCAGACGCTTTGGCGCGGGTAGATCAGTTCCGCCTAAACAGCCTGAGAGGTAGGCGCTTTGCTTCCACACCGACCACCAACTCACACGTACAGATATTGAGAAAGCTCTGGGTGTCAAACCCATAGAAACAATCTCCATACACCCCGATCGACCCGTATACGAAGCATGTCGCAAGATGCTTGAGTCACGCGCGCGCCGCATACCTATTGTCGACAGCGATGACGAGACACATAGAACAATGGTCGTCAGCGTCATCACCCAATACCGCATCTTGAAGTTCATCGCGGTGAACGTCAAGGAGACGCAGAAGCTACGGAAGCCACTGAAGGAGCTGAACGTTGGCACATACGAGGATCTCGCGACTGCATCCATGGACACACCGGTTATGGACGTCATCCATATGCTTGTTAAGAAGAGCATATCAAGCGTGCCCATCTTGGACAGAGCAGGCACCGTGCTGAATGTCTTTGAGGCTGTAGACGTCATCACGCTTATCAAGGGCGGCGTATACGATGACTTGAACCTGACGGTCGGCGATGCGCTACTGAAGCGTTCAGACGTGAGTATCCATTTCTTTCTTCCATCTCTGCGCATTTCTGACAGCAGCAGGACTTCCCTGGCATCTTCACCTGTTCACTGAACGACAACATGTCAACCATATACGACACAATCCGGAGGTCGCGCGTGCATCGATTCGTCGTCATAGATGAGAACAGTAAGCTTAAAGGCATGGTAACCTTGAGCGACGTTCTCGAGCATACGCTACTCGAAGGCATGGAGGACGAGTAGAACGACGCGATCCTAGACCACGTGTCAGCTCCACACGCAAAGTCACTCAGAATGTATGAGCAGAGAATGAGACGATGCGACGACTGAACATTCCACTGATTGAGTGTCGAGCTCACGAAAGCATTTCCAGATACATCCTATAACGAACTGGGGTTATTGAAGAGAGCTGAAGATATTGTAGAAGCGAAACTGGCTGAGATTAGTGCACGATAAATGGTCGTAGCAGAAGTCTCACGGATACTTAAATCATCATATTCACAAGTTCATCCGAGATGTGTTCCTCGCACTTTCATTGTGCATATATACTCTGAAAACTATTTTTTGCACACTTCTAGGTTCCACGTTAGCAACATAAACTGATTGTGGTCAAGTCGTCAGATACATCCGAGGTGCCCTGGGCTTAATAGAAAGACAACTATACTCTCACCCAATAGACTTTGCACGTCCTCTATTACTACGTTTCGTCTTCAGCGAGCGCCAAAATCTGCGTCCCGCGCGCCTCTGACAATTCCTTTTCGACGACCGCCTGGCAAATGTATGCAGCAAAAGCCTCCATACGCATCGCGTGGTTTCTATGCTGCGAAAGCAACTGCACCGACACCTTCTCCACCAAACCAACTGGAATATGTCCAGCCGCTTCTTGAACTTGGAGGCCGAGGACTAACCGTGCTTTTCGGATGAGATGACTGTCTGGCTCGCTCTTATGGTATAAAGCGGACATTGCATCTGCGGTCAATATGTCTTGATACATTCTCAGTATCATAACCTGAGACTCCATATCTCCGTGCACAGCATCATGTACGACGTCCTTCAGGCTTTGTACCTTCCTTGTTATTCCTGAAGGTTGACTGGCAGTCCTGGATTGTCGTATTTGAATCGTGGTGGGAGAGACTTGTAAGATCGGTACAGCAATCGCTAAGACATCGGACTCGAATACTTCATTGCTCTCTACACTTCCAGGACTAGGTGTTGAGTCCTCGTTTTCGACGGCCACAGTGAACCTTGGACAAGCCGTTGATGTGTTGCGATCATGGGTGGGTAGATATGGGGGAACGCTGAGCGAGTAGTCCACTGGGCTGGAGAATGGCCCAACAGGATTTGATTCAAAGAATGAGTCGGAAGATGGGTCAGTGGACGAGATGCTGCTTTCGGACGTACTGTTGATGCTGGTCAGGATGTGTACGCGTTGTGCGGTGGGAATAGAGTCTATGGAGCCGATCTGGGGCGCTTCTTCTGCGATTGTCAGCCTACTCCCAGTATCTGTATCTCGATTATCAGTATGCAGTGAAGATGCCACCATACTCGATCTTATGCGCAATGGCTGTTGACAGTCAGTACCAGCTATATTGTAACTCCTTCGAAGCGCTACTCACAAGAACGCATAGATCCTCCTTTGAACCACAAGTATCGCAAGTCAATGTCGAAGCACGATTGCTACATCCATCACACCCATCTTGCTTGCAATAGAAGCCCGCTCGCATACCCCCATTCAGATATGGCAATATAGCCTCGGGAAGGTCACACTTCTTGCACCGACCGTTCCGGAACTTGTGGTTACAGATCCTGATCATCGTGGTATCAGGATAGAGTCGAAGGAATTGTACAAGAAAAGTCTTAATCCGGCAGTAGAGATTGTGGTGTTTTTCTACAAGCATATGTGTAGGAATGGATTGTGGGCCTATTCCATGCTCGATTTTCAGGGTTTCTTTGTAAATCAAAGAAGGAGAATGTGAAGATGGGGACGCAGGAGGAGATGACTCGGAAGATAAGGAGCATAGCGTTCGCGCACTCGCAACCATGAAAGTGCCATCTCGATCTTGTCTGCTTCGAAGTGGTTTAATCCTAGTGTTTCGACGATCGAAGTTGCCGCCGAACCTGGCATCATATTGTAGTTCATCCTTTCTATCGTTTATGTCGTCGTTGGAAGTGGCCGATTTGAAGACCGCACAGGTATGCATCTCGGCAGTGTCATTATAACGAGCGATGATATCCTGATAGTCGAGGTTAGCAAAGCTCTCTGGGCTTTGATGTAGTTGCAGATCATGGTTAGGTATCCCCCGGATTTCTGACTGACAGCGATAGTGGGAAGGGACTTGGTAAGTCGTTCCTGGTATGCCAGGCGTGGTAACGTGATGAGGGTACATGGGGAGCTGGTGTGCTGTCGACTCCATGGTTATCAGGTTACGATGTGCGGTGGAATCTGCTCGGGGGTGTGATGCAAGGTTGCAGTAGGTGGTGATCAGGGAGTTCGAATCTGTCAACATACTCAATCAAGAGAATACTAAAAGAATCATGCGATGAAAGTTCCAACGACTTCATTTGGTCTGATCCCTTGTTATCTCGTGTCAAACAATTACAGTAATGACTCGAGCGAAGTGGATATGGTCGCTCCCTCCACTGCAAACCAAGTAGCCGAACGTGGCGGTGGGATTACTACATTTTAAGAAGCCTCTTACGAAGTCATCATCGAACCTCTGGGTTCTTTAGTGGTCGATGCCAAAGCAATGTTTCTTTGTCCAGATGTCTCGCCAACTGAGAGACAGAGAAACAATGACTATTTTGAGCCGAAGCCTCCAAAGAACTTCCTTCTAACACTGGTAGATACACAGAAAGAAGTCCGCGTCGTGCGTGAAATGCTTTAATTTTGTAACGGGTCGACCGCCACGTCTACCTGCATAGGTAGGTAATGCCATTCTGCACGTGACTAAACAGATTGTAAAACTATACTCTAGGTAGAGCCTTACAGAAGCTCTGCCCCTTGTACTCACATCTGCTGTTTAAACGGTGATTTGAATCTATAAGTGCAGGGGCATCCGAGGTCATACCACCTTCAAACTTGCAAACGCCTTCGGCAACTCGGAATAGAGAAAAAGGATCAACATTGGGCCAAAGAGACCATTGAATACCGCAATACGGACTTCTGTGTTGAGGGAGCACAAGGCCTTGTATAAAGGATTGGTACGTGGATCAACGAATCGAGCATCTTCACCTCTCTAGGCATGCCGAAAGAGTCGTTGACGATGACGAAACGCGCTAAGACCAATGTTTGACATGTTTGCAGCATGACGCAAGCCCAGCCACGCTCCTTTCCAACAGCGCGGCCGAGATTCGAGATTCGAGATTCCAACACGCGTGCCAGGCCGGTCGCAATCACGAAGATCAGGATGTGATGTGGCGCGCCTTTGGTTTGACTTGAGGTCCTCGCGCGTGACTGGCCATTAAGGGCACCTGGACGCAGCTCCACCCACTACGTTCCCTAGATCGATTGGTATGTCGATGGCGTTATCGAGCTCAATTGAGGTTAAATCAAGGTATATGCTATGATTAGGCCCCACTCTGGGGCTCGCTGTAGGTTGTCCCGTTGGTGTAGGTGTCCCGTAACACGGGCTGTGGCTGAATCTTGGGTAGAACAGGGACAAACGCAGGAACCTACGTCACTGCCCGCGTGCCTTCATAACGCGCCAACACGGGCTCTTTGACTCGACGTATACTCACGATACCTAGTTCCCTCGCCCACTTCATAATCCCTACTTTTGCCATTGATCTTGATAAACCACAGTCAACATGGAGACCATCACCAACCTTGCCAGCACTGCTGCCACTACAGCCTCGAAGCTCATCTACGGCGACCAGCCCAAGACCGAGGAAGCGGTCGAACAGACCAAGGACAACGAAACCGCAGGCAAGGAGCCTATCTCAGGCGAGCAGGGTCAGGGCACTGTCACTCAGCCCTATGACCAAGGCAACCTTGGTGCGCCCCCACCAAGTCTCGCATTAGACGATCTATGCTGACCCCGCTTCACAGCAACCCCTCTAGCCGCAGCTGACAAGGGAACCTTCCTTGACTACCAGAACAACGAGACTGCCGGCAAGGAGCCCGTCTCTGGTGAGCTTGGCAAGGGTACCGTCACGGAGCCTTTTGACCAGGGCAACGATTGTGAGTATTTAACCACCCGCATTCGACATATGGGCTTTCGATAGGGTAGTATGCTAACTACTCCAAAGCCAAGGCAACTGAGAAGGCAGCTGAGAAGACTTCCACCTCAGATGAGTTCCTGAAGCTAGATCCCACCACCCAGGGACCGACCGAGACATCGACCGACCCCAAGATCTACTCGGATAGCAAAGATGCATCCTACGTTGGCATGCCAATCGTTCCTCTCAACCCCGACGCTGCTACATCCAACACTGACGCCTCTTCGACGGCCCAGAGCACCGGCATCACAGACAAGGCTGGAGTTACCGACAAGATTTGGAAGGAAACACCACTTGACGACATCAGTCGTTCGGGTGCACCAGGCGCCGGCCCTACAGCCACTGAATCTACAACCGCCACTTCCACCAGCCCTGACCCTGCCATCAAGACCACTGCTCCCGACTCCGTCACAGCTGGTTCAAGTGTGTACGCAGCTGGCGCCGGTACAGAGACAAAAACCGATGCCGAGAAGCTCTCTGAGAACCGCGACACTCCAGGCTGGGCATCAACAGGCGTTCCTTCCGACAGCAGCAACTTTGATGCAGCTACCGCTAAGCAAAACGCTGCCTCTGGTGGATCAGAGTCCAAGGGTTTGTGGACACGGCAACCTGGACATAGTCAGGGCAGTACTGACGGTGTTGCAGGTTCGGCTGGAGAGCATGTAGGTCGCAAGTCTGAATCGGGCCGTAAGTCTGAGTCCACCGACTTGACCTCGTCTCCGAGCAACGAAGAGAAGGGTGGCAAGATGTCGCACTTGAAGGAGAAGATGAAAAACAAGCTTCACATCGGTTCCAAGGACAAATAGGTGTGACACGCAGGGACTGACGATCTTGAAGGATGATGGGCGAGATATGATACCACGGCAGTAAAATGCCACTTAATACCAGAACAATGCTCGTAATGTACTATTCAGTTAGGAATCTAATGGGTTGAGCTCAAGTTCGTCTGTGTCACTTTGTCCAATCATGTTCGTGATACAGCCTCGTGGCACTAAAGCTAGCGTCGGGCTTACTGCTCGCTATCTGACGTACATGCAGACGCATGACAGCGTACAACGTCTACCTTATCACACGTCTCACTTGCAACCTAATACATCGCGTTGGCATTTCTTGGACAAATTAGATTGGCTCTTGTGTCCATCACAAGGCCAAATCGAAACGAGGTCGTTACCTCTTTCCAGCCCACACAAATATTCTATGGTATGTGAGCGGTTGTCCCTACTCGAGGTGCTGTGCCGCCTTTAATTCCTTGTCACAATAGCATTCGCACCAACAAGAATCCTTTTGTCAGCATCGTAGACTCGTTTCAACCCAATCTTTCGGAGTAGTCATTATGATTCACTCAGTAGCACGAGATACGGATTGCCACTAGCGTGGCAACCACGCCGCCAGCACTCTCCTTCTCTGAACCACCTTTTACTGGGACGCATCTCTCGACCATACTTGTCAACGCATGCTTGGCTAAGCATCAGCGCCACAACATTGATATAGCCTTTTTCTTTCATCTCGACTTTCTCGCTATTGCTGAATAGCGATCCGTCAACATGGGAAATATCGGCAATGAGAATGCAGTTCGTAGAGCTGACAGTCCGAATAACAGAACGTCGTCTGAAAGAGAGACTCGAATATCGAAGGATCTGTTTGGTTCGCCACACAAGCAAGGCTACATGGACGAAACCAATATGATCCGAAGAGCGGCAGGCAAGATACCGCATGTCTGTATTGTCGGTGCAGGTGTTGCTGGGCTGAGATGTGCGGATCTGCTGTTGAAGCACGGGGTCAAGGTTACGGTCCTGGAGGGGAGAAATAGGGTTGGTGGAAGAGTCTGTCTACCCATCCATGTAAATTCGTATGTGCTAATGAATTAACAGTTATGTCAAAGCGATGCGCTAGGTCATTTAGTTGACCTGTGAGTCTGAAGCCCCAATATGGTCTGCTATACCCAAGCTAATGGTTTCGCTAGCGGCCCGAACTGGATACACGGCACTGATGACAACCCTATCCTAGACCTTGCGAAAGAGACCAAGACTATCAGCATGAACTGGGATGGTCGCCAATCAGTTTTTGACAGCCAGGGAAACCACATGTCTGACAAAGACGCAGCGAAGAACACTGAGCATGTTTGGACTATCATCGAGCAAGCAATGAAGCTTTCGAATGAGAATTCAGCCACGATATCCTCGGACAAAAGTTTGTATAACTACTTTGAAGAGCGGGTTGTAGAAATGTTCCCTAATCAGGATGCTGAATCGAAGAGGCAACAGCGGATCATCCTTCAAATGGCAGAAATGTGGGGTGCTTTCGTTGGCTCGCCCATCCAAAGGCAAAGTCTGAAGTTTTTCTGGCTGGAGGAGTGTATCGATGGCGAGAATCTTTTTGTCGCATCTACGTACGACAAGGTGCTGAAGAAGATTGCTGAGCCTGCGCTGGAACATGCGACGATGCTGTTTGAACATAAAGTAAAGCGGATCGTATCGGGAGAGGACACTGCAGATGCTGGTGTTACCATCGAGCTTGAAGGCCGGCAAAGTATGATGTTCGACGAAGTGATCATGACGGCTCCACTAGGATGGCTAAAGCGCAATCTCGATGCTTTCGTTCCAGCATTGCCAAGTCGATTGACAGAAGCTGTCGGAAGTCTCGGATACGGGCATCTTGACAAAGTATACATCACCTTCCCAAGCGCCTTCTGGAACGAAGGAACAGCCAGCGATGCAGCATTACCCTCTGCATCTCGCGACCTAAGCAGACCAAATGTCACAGCAACAACAGCGCCCGTGCATCAAGCAACTGACTCACCAGTCAATCCAACACATTATCCAGGCTTCACACACTGGACACATCCAACATATGCATCTGAAACGAACCCAAAAGCCTGGGATCAAGAAGCTGTGAATCTCGCCGCCCTTCCCAGAGGAACGGCGCATCCAACCCTCCTCTTCTACACCTTTGGACCAACAAGCTTACATATCGCCGAAGTCCTAGCAAATAACCCACCAGAAAAGCATGGAAGCCTTCTAACATCTTTCTTTCTGCCCTACTACTCCAAACTTCCCAACTACAAGCCGAACCACAGCGACTGCGCACCACAAGCCGTCCTGGCAACAGCATGGGCAAACGACGAACTCGCTGGCTACGGTTCATACTGCAATTTCCAAATTGGGCTCGAAAAGGGTGATGAGGATGTGGAGACATTACGAAAGGGCATGCCTGAACGAGGTGTTTGGTTGGCTGGAGAGCATTGTGCGCCGTTTGTTGCGTTAGGGACTGTCACGGGGGCGTACTGGAGCGGGGAGGGCGTCGCGAAAAGGGTGCTGAAAGCGTATGGGCTCGGCGAGAAAGAGCAGAATGGGTCCTCGTGAAGCGTGGTAGGATGAGAGGCTGTAATGGGAGGGTACAGATTATGCCGGTGGCTCTGAATGAGTCGTCCAACGGCTACATAGCATCATCAAGGTCCTGAAATATCTCCGTCACATATCCAGTACTTGCCCGTCAATTTTCCATTCTTGGATTTCGGAGCATGCTTCAGCTTGAATTCCTTACTCCGCTAGACTGTGTTGTTATGTTCGCACCGAACCCGAAGCGTAAGTGGGGTTTGTTGTTCATCTCCGCGTTTCAGCTTCCTCTTTTCTTTTTCTTATATTCCTATGAGTGGATTTTAGCGGAGCACGCCGTTAAGCGCGAAAGAAGTAAGATGGTTCGCATTGGATGGGCTGGTAAACCGATACTGGAATAAAGTTTTTGTAGAATGCTGGGTCGGATGGGGCACGATCAGCGGGTGCCTGGCGACTGTCGATCAACCAAAGTTGGTGCAGTCATGATGGCGATTTGGTGCGTATATATTCTGGGTTGGTGCTGCGGAGTGTGTACTCACTAAGCCATTCCTTCTCATATCACTGTCTTTCTTTGCTGTAACTAGGTCGCTCCTTTCGAATTGTACATCAAACAGAAACACGCATACACGCAACCACTCGCTACGCAATATGGAGCGCACATCTACTCACGGCTCGACATCGTCGAAAGGTTCACAAATTTCCATCAGAGAGCGTATCGGAAAACCGAGTAGAGTATGTAACTTGGATCAACTGAAGGTGATAAAGGGCTAATGCTGGGTAGTATCTGTGGCAGGTCCTGAAGCAATGCAAAATTCTCTGATGAATCGGTTGAGCTTAGCAGGGCTAGTGGGCGATCTCGGAGCAGAAATGAGGAATTTGATGGAGAAAAGAGGGAGATTCTGAATGCTGCTGGCCAGTCGAAATAGTAGCATGCCGCTAGAACACCTTACTTTCATCTTCTTGATTCCCTCTTTAATGCAATTCCATAAGAACCTCATTCGTTGCAAACCGCCATCCACTAAAAGGACTCTCGAGATAAGCATACAAATCTTCCTTGGTCACTTCATCTCCGTACTTTCCCCAAACACCATTCCACACACCCTTGGCCTGAACCTTGTACTTGGCTGGCTTGCGCTTAGGCATCCACGGCTTATCAAAGACTACCTCAACCTCTTCTTCCGTGCCTGGTGCAAGCGTGACGAGTGACTCTTGCGGAGGAGGCATTTTGCGATTGATTTGCAAGACGGTTTGATTGACCTCTTCTCCACTATCGGCATCGATGACGGTGAAAATACCAGTGTTGAGTGCGGAAGAGTCCAGTGGTGTGTTCCATTTCAAGATTGTGTAGGGGACTTCTGGGCTCATATTTTTGAGTGTAATGAGCAGGGCTGGTGGGGAGCGTGAGGTTTGGTTTATTGTGAGCTTTAAATCGGGCATGCTGGTGCGATTGGACATTGAATGAGGCATGCTAAAATCGAGCGGCGTAGGGGACTGATAGACGTAGAAGGCTCCAAGAAGTGAGATGACAAGACCCGTCAGAAGGGCTGTACGTGCAGTCCACATGTTTGCTATCATTTCTCCCCGCCTAACTAGCTTAGATCATGCGATAAATCTAAGGAAGTTGGAGCCATCAGGTCGCTGTCGCGAGGACAGATCATCGCAGGTCTGCATCCGGAGCATCATACTATTCAAGGACTATGTCACATGGTCATTAACGTGCGAACGAATCATTCTGCTGGAGGCGATATGAATTGCTATCAGCCGTTGTGCTTCCTGTCTAGGTACCTGCCCTGATTGGGAGCGGGGTGCGCGGCGCTAGACTGCATCAAGCTGTGTGCCGGAAGGAGCGCAATAGATAGTTCGACATAGCTTCGCGATAAGAACAGCCTGCGACAAGCATGGATGTATTTCAAGTTGACTCTAAGAACGATGAAGTTTGTTGTGGCTCGATGACCTCCACCTCAGCGTACATCATACTGTTAGTGTCTTGGCGCCCAAGTGTACTTCCAAGGATCATTGAGAGGCCATGATTCGGTTAAGGCACTCCTGGACTCTAAGTAGAACAACCATTACTGATTCTTGTACAAAACTCCACTATTGCACATATACATACATCGTTTCGTATAGAATGGATGCTCCCAAGACCAGCCTCATGGAGCGCGCACTTTCACTTAGCTTGGGTGCCCATGTCGCTGAATGCATCAGCGAACTCGTATGACGTCCTGCATGCTTCGGGTTTTGCCAATAATTGAGAACATCGCCAGGCACTCTGCGCTTGCATAATGAAAAGCCAACTTTCGTTGGCAGGTATTTGGCCCCCAGATGCGGGCACTGCGCCTCGCTTGGTTTCATGAAAATCCCCAGCCAAAGTCGTTAGAGCTGTCGGACGCCTGAAAGCGGCTCAGATCACCTCAAGTATGCTGGCTTTGCTAGATGCGCGCTTCGTTTCCTCGACATATGCCGCATCTCATTGTGCTTCAGCTATGAAGACTCTGGCGCAATTCTCCGCTGTTCGTCAGGACTCTGATGACGATGCACAAAGAAGCGTCGAGTTGCTCGCCATGGCCGACCACCATAGCGATACCAAGTCCGGTACGCCTCGCCAATGGTCACAGAACGACCGCGAGGCTGCTTTACAAGATAAATGGTCACTATTTCCTTGGCGAGTAGCTTCCGTTCTGCTGGCGCTCCCTCTTGCTCTTGCCGGCATTGTCAGCCTCGCAGCCGCCGCAGAAACGGTATCTCAAAGTTACATTATGGGGCGAGACTGCTATCCGAACGGTCTTTGGAAGGAAGCTTCCGGTGCAACATGGCGCATTATGGATTCTTCTTACTTCTTCACGCCTAACTTGAGTTTTGGAGCTATGACCTTTACACAGGTAAAAGTCATTGATGTTGCCTGGGATCTGATTATTGGAAGAGGTGGACAACTTTTGCTGGCATGGGCGAACTATCGCGTCTTCAACGAGTGGCTGGTGTACCACATGGAGATGCATCACACATCGTACAAACTGTATGCCGCCGTAGCCTTCGAAACAACAACAATGGGCACGCTCGGTGTACTGGGGAAAGAATTCTTAGCTTTTGGGGCGGGCACCTGGAAGCGCTTATTCCGATGGCTGGCAATACTTTCAATGTTGCTATCCACGCTCTATGTGATCTCGTTCCCGACTTTGATGGCAGCCATGACAGGTTACATCGCGACTTATGAGCCATACATAGAGGATTTTGATGGGAACCTCCTCGGATGGAGCCAGGTGAAACAGGTGGAGTACATTATCCACGACGCTGATCGATTGGACGGTTTCGATGCGCCGCTCGTTGCTACAACAGACGATAAGCCGCTCGTCGATGCTATTGATAATTGTATGTCTGATCGCAATACTCTGGGTCTCAGCTGACCAAGTACAGACCGTAAGCAGTTCGGAAACTGGACCTGGGAATATGAAGTGAATGGCGTGCCTCGGGTAGGTTTTGGCTTCAACGGTACCAACAATACAAATATAACAGCCGAATTTGTGCTGGAAGGCGTCAAGTTACCCCTGTTCCGAAGCCTCCAAATTACCAGATTTCCTGTCGAATACGCAAAGTTGAACTCCGTTCCACTACATGAACACCCTGGATACCAATATGCTTTTGAGAAGCGCCCAGACTCGAACCACACCTACGACGCGGCTTATTTGCTGGAGCATGGATCTTGCAAACCTAGCGAGACGTATCAGTGGGGGTTCTCTTACATCTTTCTATTCATGGTCTCCATCTTCAACTTCATCTGGGTCTGCATCATGGTCGGCATGTGGCTTGATACACGGCGAGGGTCAAGAATGTATAGGAGTGGCAGGAGACCCGGGCTTTTGCGCAGTATCATCGAATATTCGGCAGCGATACGAGAAGAGCTAGGCAGTGAAGCCGAATATCTGGAGGAGGATGACCTGCGAAAACGTTTGACGCAGAGTAACGGAGCGTTGGTTGTGGAGAAGGCTGAGCTCAGAGTGACACGTACGAACATGAGCACTGGAGTGAAGACAACTAAAAGTGGTTGGAAGCGGAATCTCACGAAAGGCAGCACTTTTTGAGTCAGAGGACTATATAAGCAATAGATTCATCATGCTGTCTCTTGCGATATCATTAATTCGGTGTCGTGCCTATTCTACATAGAAAAGACTAGAGGAACTGTTTCACCCCCACTGAAACCTCTCCTCGTCCAACATAGTGCCTTCCTCCCAGCACTTCTCTACCCACGCGACACCCACAATCCTGGCAAGTCCAGTGACCTTAGCCTTTACACTCTGGGCCGAAAAGTGTTCATTCGGTACAACAACATGTGTGACTCCTTCCTCAACTATCCGATCAGTCACTGAACCGCCGCCGAATCGAATACAGTTCTTCGATAGTTGGGCTTTGAGCATCCCGCTAGCATCAATAGGATTGCTGTCAAACGCAGCTTTTACTGTGCCAAACATGTGTGTCCTGAGATGCGCAAGTGACTCTCCGTGGTCTTCTAGTTGGTCTAGGAAGCCTTGTCGTTCGAATGCTGAGTTGTTGTCTGACCCTGCTCCTACACCAGCCAACAGCTTTCGCATAACATCTACATCTGCTATGTCGCGCGCAAACGAATCTCCATACTCATCAACATTGTTCTCGAAGTCGAGCTGATCGTCATCATGGAGGTAGAACATATGTCGGTTTGGCTCGAATGGGAGCAGGTATGGTAAAGGGGCACAGTCTATCTCATTCTGTTTGATGCAATCCTGGATCCAGATAGGCTTGATGATGTTGTTCGTGGCGCGTTTCTCGAGTGATGCAACTTTAATCAGTCTCTTGTCCGCTACGATGATGAGGTCTTTGTCCATCGAATCGCGCTGCACAATCTTGCCACCGTTGGCTTTGACCAGTGCTTCTAGATCGGGTTTCGACTTCTTCGTTGGGTGGATTTGCTCAGTCATTATGAAAAAGCTCAGGCCCTCAAATACCTTCGATGCTGGACCCGCATATGGTGTAGCAACGGTATCGTTACCTACCACAGTGAGTGGCTTCTTCGATATTCTCGCCTTCTTCCTGCGTGATTGCTCAATCTTGAATTCTTTCTCCTTTTCCGACTTCTCAGTTTCAGCTCTGCTCTTTACTTCCAGAAATTCCTGTACCGACAGTGCCTGATCCCAGCGTTTGTCCTTTTTGAGCCCCTTGAAGCGAGGAAAGCGAAGCGTTAAAGAGAAGCGAAACTTGTCGGTGCCTTCCACACTTGCTGCCTTGCATTCCAGAACGACAGAATCCCTGGGTCTGATCCATTGATCTGGTCGCTCGTGTTGACGATTCTGCTCATGACCGCCTAGCTCAATAAATGGAGGTGGCCGTCGAGGATCCCAATTATGCCACTTGCCTTCCGTTCGGCCCCGTATATCAGCATAGTCTTGTTGAGCAAATCCGCCTCCAACTTTGAAGAACGACCAACAATGTTCGTACTTCAGGTCGCCTTTCTTTGCATCTTTGTTCGTAAGCAGTGCGCAAAGAAAGGATGAGTGGGCGCCACCGCGATGTCCAGAGCCAAAGTACCCGCCGACAACTATACAGTCGAGCGACTCGCCGAATTCGGACATGTATTCTGGCTTGACTTTCATCCAATCGTTGTTGCGTTGATTCAGCCGATACATAGAACGTGGGTTCTTCAGCACCAGACCTTCCGAAGAATCAGCAACAACCTTCCGTAGTGCTGGTTCAATCTCTGTATGCGAGCGCGCCTCGGTGTACGGATGGATCTCCAGACGACGATGTACGCCCTTGACAGCACTTTCCAGAGCGCGACGGCGATCGCGTAGCGTGTATTGTGTGAGTAACTTGTCGTTCAGGAATACGCAGTCAAAAACCCTGAAGACCGGTCGCTGACCAGTGTTCTTGTCCGTTTTGTTTTCTTTCTCAGATATAGCTGCGGTCTTGAGAGTTCCAAACCCAACAATGTGATCGCGGTCCATATCCCAGGTGATCATCTCGCCATCAAGGATGATGTTCCGCACATTCTTGCCAAAGGCGTCTGTTATGAACCGTGTGAGTGCACCAGCTTCATCGCCTTGGAAGTGTTTACCGTAAAGGTACGCATAGTCTTTGGCCTTTCGCGACCAGAACCCAAAAGTTCTGCCGCCTGGCGCGTCAGGATCCTCAACCATGTGAAGCTGCATACGTTCTCCATCAAGCTTCTCTTCAATCCAAAAGGTATCGTCATCGGTGTTCCCTTGAAATCTTGTGACCAGCTTCTCAAAGTTACCTACCTTATCCTGAAACTGAGCCAGTTGTGGCTGGAAGCATTGCATCAAGCTCAGCCCAGTGTCTTCGCCTGCCAGACGGACCTCAGGGTCAAACAGTTCCCAGCACACTCTTCGAAGGTTTGAAGAGATGTTGAATAACGTCTCTGCATCTGGATGCCATATGTCTAGAATGGTCTTCTCAGTAGCCCCAATCTTCATCTGGCGAAGGACCATGCGAATGAGCCAGGTCATTTCCTCAGCGTTCATCCTTCGATAGAACCGTTGGAAGATCTTGACTTGCTCTTCTTCGGCACCAATGTGTGATAGCTTATCCAGAGCGTTGTTGACCTCTGCGATACTCATGTCGCTGTATTCGGTCTTGAGTTGCCGGGTTGACAAGATCTCGTAGCATCGTCCAGCGAAGTCGCCGGCGGTTGATGCCGAAGCCTTGTTCAGCTGACCAGGTAGCTTCCAGTTCAGCATATGTTTGGCACCGTCAGAGTTGGGGTCGATCCTCGTAAGTTTGATCAAGACCTTGGCAATTGTCTTCTCTTTAAGACCGTACATGGCTCGATCTCTGTCCTTTTCCGGGATTATGAGACGCATTGCGGGAAAGAAGTCATTGCCCACTTGCTTGCGCCAACTCGCAATGAATCTTTCGATGATGTTACGTTTCGCTTCATGAGGTGACATGTTAGAGTGTCCATGTGGTCCGACTCTTCGCCGAGCTCCCACAGGCTGCTTCCTTTTTTGTGTTTCCATAAGCGGATTGAATAGTTCCGTGAATAGAGTATGGAAGGGAAGTGTTTTGTGGAGGTTCATCGGCCGTGTTGGGTACTTGTCGTCGAGCTCATTATCATGGCCGTACATGAGCGTGTTCTCCCTGACCGCCTCGGCATCGGCCATTGGTGTATCTTGGGCCATTTTGAGTGCATTGGATGAGTGGTGCAGCTCTTGCGACAATTGTCGTATATGAGAAGGAGGTCGTGGCTGCCTGGAGAAGCGCGTCACGCGTGATCACGTGGCTGTCAGACTATAAGAAGCTAGCGTAATCCCCAAGCCATCACCCATGCCTTGTGGGTACACACGCCGTGTCATTCACAGGGCTGACGATACTAATCTTGGAAACCTGACATTACGACTCCACACCACTCGTTTTCTATTCAGTCTTTCGTTACTTTGCTTTCATGTTGCGCACAAATACCCTCTGTATGCGCACTATTCTCCCCTAATTCTCCGTATACGTCATTATTGCTCACCGTCCAATGGACCGCTAAATGAGCTCTGCACGCAACCAGGGCTGGGTCCCGCAGACGGCCGGCGACACCCAACACAATGTACGAGAGGCTGCACTGCGAGGCGCAGCGAAAGCCTTCTCCAAATCTCCCGCGAAGCCAAAGCCTTTGGTAAACACATATACAGGAGGAGACAATGGGGCTTTGCTGGCTGCAACCAAGGTCGGAACTGGCAGTCCGGCATCCTTGCGGAGCCACCACACTGGCGGATCTGTGGGCGTCAGCAAGCCGAACCTGTCCAAGTCGAACAGCTCCAACTCGCTGAGTGTGCCTGACGACCACCCCGACCGCGTCTCCTCGCCTTCAAATATCGCTGCTCGGCTTGCGGCAGCTCGGCACAGCCCTCTGCGGCCTCTACCCCAGGCCGCTGTTCCGCCCACCATGAGCGAACACCAACCAAACGAGAGGGATGTACTGCCTCCCTCGGGCAGCGTAGGGAATGTGCTTGCGAGACTCGAATCTAAGAAACCCAGCCAGCAGCCGCGCAAGAGGAGAGGCAGCCTCGAACCGTATTCAGCTGCCACCAGTGCCCGACAGCCAGAGTCACCACACAAGCCTACCGATGACACCCCTATACCGCCAACGAACTCGCTCGTCAGAATGTTTGAGCAAGCGCGACCTAGGACGCCTACCAAACCCTCTGCACCGATACGTGTCACCCAGAACTCTCCACCCCCTGTGCGGTCGCCGAAGCCGCAGCGTGCATTCAAGTTACCTCCCGAGCCGAAAGATGACGCACCCCTGCAGAGAGTCAGGACGCAGACACCACCACCTGTGAAGCCAAAGCCGAAGCACAAGATCACGCTGCCGCCACAACATGTCGACGGCAGTAGCGAGCAAGCATACTTCAATACACCCAAGAATGATCCCCTGAAATCTCCTCCGATCAGGCAAAAACCGGTCCAGCTGGCGACAATCAACACATCGGTTTCTCCACTTTCGAAGCCCCTGCAGAGGGGTTCTCGGCAAACACGGCCAAAGTCTGAGGACACAACGCAGTCCAAGTCCTTACAACGGCGCAGAGTGTCCGCGTCTATAGAGAGTCAACAGTCGCCGTCAACACCTTCTTCCTTCAAGTCAGCAAAAGAAGAGCAGGAAGATGAGAAGCTCAAACCTGCTCTGCCTCCGCCGCGGCGATCGACTGCGCGAAAAGCAGATCCTGTACCGGCTACCAGCAAACTTCAGCCTTCGGCCCCAATACAAATCAAACCTCGGACCCAAAGTCAGAATCCGGCTTCGATGCCTCCGCTGCAGAGACTCTCGCCTCCTCGTCGGCCAACGTCAACCAGTGGATCAGGTTCACCTTCGGTATATCATAATAACTACCAGAGGGAGTCTGTCAAGCAGATTACACAACACATGACTGGCGAATCTCTGTCGAGCGCCATAATGGGCGCCGCTCTAGCCTCGCATTCTCGCAACGTTTCGCCCGCACCTCGACCTATGTCAGTCGAACCTCTTTTCCCGCCGCGCAAACAGCACCACCATCACTCTCCGTTCCATCGATCGCCCTCACCGCCTAAACAATCACCTCCGAAGAGCGCCGGGAAGATGCGGACCACAATGCGCAAAGAACCGTCGTCGTCCGATGAGGAAGACAACAAGGTCGACAAATACAAGAAAAAGGGGACACGCATTATGGGCATCAAGGGACGGAAGCACCCAAATAAACATCACGAGGGCACGCGAAAGCGTTGGCGCGATCAGATAACCGAACGGGAGCGGAAGCGTTACGAAGGTCTGTGGGCAGCGAACAAGGGTCATCACATACCATCACCTGCTAACGCGCCGCCTGACGATGACGCATCGGCTGATGTGTTGAATCTTCTGGTCAAAGAGATCTGGACGAGGAGTCGACTGCCTACGCATGTTTTAGAAGAAGTCTGGGATCTCGTAGACAGCAGAGGTGTTGGCAGACTGAGCAGGTACGAGTTCGTGGTAGGTCTATGGTTGATTGACCAAAGACTCAAAGGACGAAAGTTGCCGGTCAAGGTCAGTGATAGTGTGTGGCAAAGCGCCAGGGGCGTCAATATCAAAGTCAAGATCCGGAATTAGTAGGAACGGAGTCAAGGGAGCATTGCTTCGGCGTTGGATTTGTCTGTTACTGTAGATCCTAGAGATACCCATAATCGTAGTAAAGTTTCCCTTTGTTGCAAGAAGCATCAGTCGCCTCCGCCTCTAATTCCATCATCCGCATTTCCTTGCATGCTCAGTAATCCGGTGCTCCTTACAAAATTTGCAGTACTCCAGAATCCGCCGCTGAATTCAAGGTCATACCAATAGTTTACCGCGCAGCAGATTCCTTCTTCGTTGCAACTCTGGCTTACCTTGTGGTACCATAGTGCTGGCAAGTATAGCATATCGCCTTCTTCTAGTGTTACTCTGAGTGGCTGTGAGTATTGAGAGTAGAGCGTAGTGTTGATGTGACGCTGGTCAGGATCCCATGTTGCGAACGGTACGTATTCCTCCGGCTCATCTACCTTGATCACCATATCATCTTTTTCGAACGTGTCAGAAGGTGAATTTCCGTTGCGCTTCAAAGTATACGTAGAAGCCAGGACACTCTTCTCATTGACACAAGCCGCTTCCACAGGTGGTAAGAGAACAAAATGCTTTTGACCCAGGATCTGAACGTAGATATTCTCGTAGTTATCCTTGTGTAGGGCAGTCGTCGAGTAGGAATTTCCGAGCCAGAAGTTGATTGCGTCGGGTTCCTGCTCTAGTGCTATTCGCGCGAAAGGTATGCTTTTGGGCACATCAGCGAAAAGCGTGGAGTACTCATTGCGAAGATTGTCGTTCTGGGTTTGCGCATAGTGTGTTGGGCCTTTATAGTCTTCCTCCCGCTCTTGCCGTTGAATCTTCTCTAGAACTTCTTGGAAGGGTTCCTCGGTCTCATATGGCTTGACGAACACTGAGCCACCTAACGGTAGCGAGACGACTGAGTCGGCGTTCCCGTGAGGTGTGATTGCTACGTTGACATTTTGACCACGCATGACATCTTTCAGGTATGCTGAACTCCATGTCTTTCTGGCTTTGAAGTCTCTAGCTCCGTTCCGGACAACAAATGGCCGGTTACGCGCGACATGGCGCATGAATTGTAACGGTGATGGTTCGGAGGTGAGCGTGTCGATCGTTGATGGATTGAGGTCATGGTAGGACGTTATCAAGTCTGTATAGAAATATCGATATTAGTCATGCACAAGGACCCTAGCAAACTTGAAGAAGTACTCCAAGTCCGTATGAAGGCTACAACACTTAAGAATGGAAAGATGAAAGATAATGTAGGATCAATCTAACAGTTCATCCAGACGGTTTATGCGCAAGCTTCTCAAAAGAGTTGGAGGGTATTCGAGGAGAGAACTTTGCGTGCGAGTGAAAGTATGTAGGAAAGAAGGAAGCACCTCTTACAGCATCTTGCAAGACCCCTCTATCCTCGAGTCCGGTTGGTGCAGGCCTAAGGAGATGATCAGCACGGGACAGCGTGACTGCCTTGTACGCTTACCGCAATGTAGCCTGCTCTGAGCTTTTTAGTCCCAATACTTCATCGTGAACATGAACCATGTTTGCGCATTCAAGTACTAGTCAGGCAAAGTTCGTGAAGTGGGATACTTACCGGCGTTAAGATTTTAGCGTCGGAGATACCACATTATCGTGCGTTCCGCACTCGGTCGTTCTTTCACTTTCATGATGCTCTAGCCATAACGACTCCGCATCGGCACTGCGAGCGCTTCCAGGCACATTGTCATAAGAACAAATATGCTAGAGCGATAACAAAGCTTAGGATCTGATTGTAATGCCGCCACCATGGACCGTTACCTCAACCACTCTCTTAGGGTGATTGGCCGTAAGTCTTTTCGGGCACTACTATCAGGGTCACTTACTAACATACCCGCAGGTAGCGTGCTCATTGTCGCGAAAGGCTTCTTCATTACACACGCATTCTCCTCCTACATCGGCGGCACAGGCTCTACTAGCGGAATCTCGATGACTCCTACAATTTCTTACGATTACCGATCTCAACCGCGGATTCTTTACTCCTCGCTCCATCGCCGTATGCGTAACCTGCACGTTGGCGATGTCATAACTTACACCCACCCTATCTTCCCGCAACTGACCGGGTGTAAGCGCATCATCGGAATGCCAGGCGACTTCGTCAGTGTAGTTACGCCTGGGCGCCGTGATTCTGATTTGGGTGCAGTAGATGTCGAAGGCAAATGGGCGAGTGTGAGAGAAGAACTGATAAGGGTACCTGAGGGACATTGCTGGATACAAGGAGATAATCTGGAATGGAGCCGGGATAGTAGATCGTTTGGGCCATTGCCATTGGGGTTAGTCAAGGCGAAAGTGCTGGCTGTTATACTGCCGTTCGAGGATGCCAAATGGCTCGGAAGTGAGCGTGATGTCATGGACCCGCAAGAGGGTGAAAGAGAGTGGGTGATGAAGTAAAGGATTGGATGGCATTGAAGTCACGACAGATTCGATCCAGGCTCTGCGACGGCTTCCAAGATTCCCCCTTGCTTGATTGGAGGAGGATGATGTTCGAGCTTGCGTTTATGTGAAGCTACGTTGCAGTCCATCAGGGTCTTTATAACCTGCGTAGCGGATGAATAACACGAAAATGTGAAATTTGTCACCATTTCAGAATTTGCACACTATCAGATGGCGTATGTTCAACATAAAAACTGGAATTGTTGCAATGATTCTGGTGACAATACTCTCATGAGAACCGTCAAGGTGAGTGTCAGGAAAAGAATCTCTTTACTACCAAGGCGTAGTGCCGCGCGACGGGCACGGGGTATCATGTTTGGATCGATTCCGCCCGAGAATAACATGTTGGTAAAGTTAGGGATCGACGCCGAAAAGTTTTGTGCAAGAGGAGTGTCGTGCGCTACTCGAAGGTCCATCTCTTCATGATATCCCCGAGGTCTCATAAAAGCTCCTGGAACAAGCCTGCTAGCTGCTAGCAGGCCTGAATATCTACGAGCTTCTGTGTTTACTCTCTGGGCGATGATATATCCTGCGGTGCGGATTGGAACGGCCGAATCCGATGATCGATTCGCCGGTGCGGCGTATAGCTCACAGCGGCAGGTTGGGCAAGCGCGATTTCGGCGCGCAGTACCGGAAAGCCAGGCGAGAAGGCACAATGTTTGGAACGTATGGCCGCATGCACCAGCTAATCGTACCACATCTTTGACAAGGTGTTCCGTACAGATTGAACAATCGGAGCTCTCAGGTTGAGCGCTTACGGGCACGACACAGACCATGAAAAACTCACCCTGGCTGCGAAGAGCGAGCATGCTAACTGCTGGTATCATGCTGGGCTCTTGGATCTCTAGACTGCTTGATTGGTTCATATCCTGGTCTTTTTCAAGGCGGATAGGAGTATATGAGTAAATGAGTAAGCGCATTGATGGAGTCTACTGACGTTCAGAGGAACCACTTATCATAGGTCGCTTGCCTTCAGTGTGTTGTAGTGATGATTCTGTTATCAAGTCCCAATGAGGTCAGGCTATACTAGAGAAGGAAGATAATACGTACACTGTGGAATCTAGTACGAAGAAGCATCATGTTTGGAGAGATTGTTTCTTTGTGGCTCACTATTGTCACACTTTTACAAGCCAGTCTACATTAGAGGCATCGAACAAACATTTGGAATAGCGACGAGACGCTTGAGAGGACCATGGCGTCTCAAATCAATTATGCTAATAGGCGGAATGATGGCCAATTGTTGAGTGAGAGCAGTCTAACTTTATCGTTCCCACCAGAGTGACTCGATCTCGCGTGCCAAAAAGCCGGCTTGAACGCTCGAAGAGTATTATTCCCTTCAACAGCTCGCAATCTTCTGTGAATGCCTTCTCAACACGCCCCCCCCCCCCCCCACCTCCCCCCACAGATGAATCTTGTAGTAATCTAAATACTGTCTGCTGTAACACTCCAAGAGATATCTGTTGTTTCTAGACCGCTTTCCTTCCAACCTCATTAAAATCATAATGGGACGAATCTACTGCGGTGCCTCTGGAGTATTGTCATCAGTGAGTGCAGGTACGAGAGACTGATCCAAAGACATGCTATTCGATATTTGCCTCTCCATATCTGCCTGCTCACGGTTCATACGCTCTAGAACCTCCTCGGCTCGCTGCCTGAATCTTGATCTCGATCCCAGGTTGTCTGCTGAGGCAAGCTGTTGATCTGATGGTGTCGCAGGATATGTGCTTACTAGAGATGATGAAATTTCCTCATTGCTGCTTGAAATCCCGGTGGGCGGTTCAGCGGTTGGCCTGTTGCCGGAGTAGTTCGAGAGGGAAGGAAGTAACTGTCCAGGTGCTTGTGTCTCGTTGTTACGTTCTCTTGTGTTGACATAATCGGCCGACCATATACTAATTCCTGAGCCTATAGCCCTTCGATCAGGGAACTCGCGAGCCGATCGCAAGTCAGGAAACGCTGGATCAGCAAGGTGAGGAATTGCAATTGGTGGTGGCCGCCCAGTTGACAAATCATCCTGTGCTTCACGTGGAAAGTGATTTGGAGCGGGTCGACGCACTACAGTCGTACGCTCTCTAGAGGCATCTGCTGCTTGCAGGTGCCGACCTAGTTGGTTTTGGACCTCACGAAGACGATCCAACAACAAGCTCTGTTCCTGTTGAAGGTCACGAATAGCGCGTTCAGTCGGTGTAAGCTCAGGCTGTGGATTGATAACTCTCGGACGGCCATGGAAATCAGGAAGCCATATAGGGTCACGGTTTCCATTAGCTGTCGTATGTTGAGAACTTGATGTTGAACGTCGTACGGTCTGTGGAGGATCTGCGTCTCTGTTGTTCAGATCTGGTTCCAGTAGTAGAGAGCGGCGCTGTGCTATTGCACGTGCTGCGAGAATGGCTCGAGACTCACGCGGTTGTACTGATTGTGTGTTCGTTGTCGGTGTTGGCGCTCCGGAGGCTCCCAGCGGCGTCAACGGTGCCCCAGAAGGGCCACCAACATTAGAAACGTGGTCCGACGTGTCTGAGTCCGCCCGTCCATTGTCAAGTTGCGAATTTCTGGGAGATCCATCAATCCGCAATGCATCAGTCATAATCTGACTAGCCTGCTGACGGCGAATAGCTCCCTCGTTAGGGAGACTTGATGTCCTTGGGGGAAGACTATCCGCGTCTTCTTGAGCTGGAGGATCGTTTCTCACATGCTCCAAGGCAACAGCGCGAGGACGCCGGTCTACACGAATGGGTTCGCCCTGCAATGTCCGACGATTAGTGATATACTGCTGCGGAGTGACAGCCAGGGCTTGTTCTGCACGCTCTTGTTGATCCACTCCCACCAAATTTTGTTGAATGCCATCATTGACCTGCCTGCGACGATCGCTATTAGATGGTCGTGTAATAGCAGGTGCTTCTTCGCGGCGGCCGAATGGTTCGCGATTAGGAAAAGATATGGGATGCAATTGGCCACGACCTATCACTGGCAGTTCGATGTTCTGAGGCGGCGCCGTACGCCCAAACTGTGGGTCTGGCTCTGAATGTAGGTGTACGAAGTCAGCGTATGTCTCACATGCAGTTTGCACAGGCATACTTACCATACAGTTCGTGTCGACAGTTCGGGCAAGTACCTCGCTTATGACCCGTACGCGGCGCGCTCTGATCGAACCAACTCTGTACACAGACTGTATGAAACATGTGACCACAAGCCTGGAACTTGACCACATCATCTGAGAGAGGTTCCAGACATATTGTACATTCGGCGTCGTTGGCAACAGGCTCCGCTGTAGTGTCAACAGCTGTCACTCCTGTCATATAGAATTCAGGTTGAGATCGAAGAGAGGGCATGTAGCTCCGAGGCCGACCAGACTGGGCTGGCTCTTGAGTTGAGTTTAGCGGCGCGTCTTGACTAGAGGCTGGTAGCCAAAGATGCTGCAGGTCTATATCTAGCATTCTAGCTCGTTCTGGACGAAGTGCATCTTGTTGCTGTTGTTCGCCCACACGCATGCTTAGATCCATGTGCCGTTGGTGCTGTTGAACTCGCCGATGCGATACAATGATTCCATGTCGCATTCTTGCATCTTCAGGACGCTGCTCTGAGGATTGCGGCAACGTCTCCGATTGAGGGCCCTGGTCAGCACTTCCGCGGACATCGTTTGACGACCGTTCTCTGTTAACGAGCACGTGTCCGCTTCCTGGACCATCCGCCAGCCTGATAGTCTGCAGTGAGGCGCTTTGATTAAGGTCGTTTGCAGAAGCCGTCCTCCGGGGTTGGGCTGGCTCGCGCGATTGAGTCCCATCTTGAGAGTGCGAATCAATTCGGTCTGGTGGCTGGCTTGGCGACGACATAGTTACAATCAAGCTGAGTTAATTCAAATCGAAAGTGGGGTGTGGTGTATTGTCAGTGTTTGGCGAGAAAAACAACAGTTATGGAGAATTGATGGTGCTGCAAATCCAAGTGAGACATAGTTGCGTACCGCGTTGTGGTACAAACGCGTCAAGCGACAAATCAAAGAAATGGAAAGTAAGGGAAAGCCTGAGATGCAAGCCGTAGTTTGCAAGAGTTGCCTAGCCATAGCACTCGCTAGTTCTATGATGTCAGCTATGTCTTTGCCTATTGTAGACGTCAAAAGAGTGAGCGGAACATACCGTTGTTGTGTAGTCGTCATCTCCCCATCTACCTTCCATCATCCATACCATGTTCTCTCGATGAGCGGTGCAGCTTAAGATAATCATAACTAGTATATTTGCATACTCACAAGACTCGAAAATGAAACTCATGTTCCCATGCCCTGAACGCCATTGAATGCATCCTCCTTCGTATCGATTCTTCTTCTTAATCCCAGCTCTTCTTTTCCACAGACGGTGTCCCGAGCACACCAACGCCATCGCCTCTTCTCCTCCTCTTACCCAGAACTTCACTTCCCCAATCAAACATCTGCCATGCCCAGCTTCCAGCTACCATAACGCCACTCACTACGTTAACCAGCCTGACAATCAACCTCCAGAAGCCTCCCGACTCTTCTACCACGGCCAGCATAATCGGCTCGATATCGAATTTAACGAACACGCCGGGTACGTAGGTCTCTGGTACTTTGTGAGACTGTGAAGTAACAGCGTATTGGTTGGTCTTGATGGCGTGCGTGGTGTGGAAGATGTTTGAGGCAGGGTGGTCCTGTGTGGACGTGATTGCTTGGAGGAGAGGAATCATCGAAGCGTCATCAGTGTAGATGGTGGGCACGATAGAGATGTAGTACTGAAACTTGTAGAACTTATCATCCGGTGTTGGTGTTACAGCGATAGTGGAGTCGAGGGGGTTGACGAGAGAGGGATAGTACGGGCCAAAAGACATTTCGCGGATGATATGAGAGAAGTTGAATGCTGTTGAACATTAGTGGCAGTGTCTTCGCGAGCCGTAACTCCTTGTACTTACAGGAATGGTCTAGATGTTCTCCAAACTCCATGTATCCATGGCCTCTCGCTGTGATGTGGAAGTCACCTTGGACCTTGTTTCCGATCAGACTTCCGTAGATACGGCAACTGTCAGTCTGACCGCGCACCCGGGGTGTCTTGCTGAACTTCCTCTTCCGCGCCTTGCCTAACTGCTCGTGGACATCCCAAAGCTCTTCCCACCCAGGCGCCTGTTTGCCGCTTTCTTTGCCCAATTCGTGCGTTCCACTCTCAATGTTCTTGCCAGTCCATTGCGACCATGATGTTGGGTCCTTGCGCAGGAGTTCGCCGGCGAGGGTGCGATCACCAGCAGCATCTTGCATATTGACGTGAAGATCAGCGCAGCGCATGGCTACTATCACGTCGAGGTTCAGTTGCATGTCGTGGGATACGCCCTTCTCGACGGCGAATGACTGCGAGGTTGTGCCAGCGAACCAGCGCGATATCTCGGACCAGGAGAGGTAGATGCATGTCAATATAAGCGTTACTGTCCATGCGGAGGAGTTGCGACCTTGGACGAGGTATGTCTTTTTTGTTTTCGCTGTAGATAAGCGTCAGCCGTGAGGTGATATCTAGCACGAAGCATGTTGTCGCGTGGGCCTGCGAGGTCGCATCACTACACGTATCTACATATCGAGACCATGATGGCACTCGTTGGTCTGGTCTTCTTCCTGCGATCAGTGTGCGAGAGAACACTTACGGAATGCATCGAAACTTGATACGATTCCACCCTTTGCTGGCCCGAACGGGTCCTCCTCGTGCCCATGGTCGCCGTAGCCGTTCATGGTGGGCACTCAAATGTGCAATCGGGGTACTGCAGACCCAATGTCGGTTCGGTGGACTGTTAGGTAGAGGAAAGAAGCGTAGATGGATTAATGAATGACATTGACAGTCGGGGCTAATGCCGCGTCGCGAAAGGCCACCTTTGGGTGCTGCAACGGCCCGCGTCCGTGCCCGCGGAAGAGGCCCGATTTGGAAACCCCCGCCACGTGCTGGTTTCACCCCTCGAGTTTGTCGCATTCAATACTAACCATCAACTAAGCTTGCAAATCATTATGTGTTCATTAATTATACTTCGCTAATCTATGATAAGTTCATCGCTATGGGAAATTCATCTTTCAAGCGGTAGTGTCTCCCAAGGCGCTGAACTTGCTGTCGCCGCCCTGGGCCAGATCCTTGTTTTCAACCCCAGCACTAGCTGCAGTCTTCTTGGAGAGGTCGAGCTCTGCCTGCCTAGCAGGGTCGTCTTTTGTACCGATCTCACCAAACTTGGTGTTGCCGCTCATGTTGGGATCTTCTGTCAAGTTGGCGCCCTTGGGCTGAAGGACGCTTGGGTCGACATTCTTTCCAGCAGCAAGACCGGTTGGTGCTGTGCCAGCCGCACCTCCTGATGAAGCACCGCTCAGACCCTTGCCTGAGCTCATGATCTTCTCCTCGTTCCATCCTTCTTGTGCGTCGCGCGCCTCGGCGTTAACAGCGGCATCGAGCTTAGTGGCGTTGGTAGCGTCGGTGGTGTTCGTGGTGGTTGATGAGGATGGCTGCTTACTTGCTGCAGCCTTAGGGTTGCCCTCGCCAAAGGAGCCAGAGTTCTTCAGAGACTCGCCTGCTAGAGAGTCTGAAGTTACGGTGCCAACACCTTCATTGATAGGAATCTTGGATGCGGGGTCGGTAGTGACCTGAGAGTAGAGAGTTAGCGAGAGTTTCACCGATATTATAACATGTCACATGAGGTCATGATAAGACCGCAAGGTACAGCATGAAAGCGCAAGGGGCAGAGTATACCTTCTGTCCGTGCGAAGCCGACATATTGATGCGATTATAGGTTCTTGAGAGGTGGTCGTTGAAATTGAGTGTCGTTCAATCGATTGAAATGAAGAGATTATATTGATTTGAGTGATGTGAGATAGTTTGGTACGCTGCAAGCTGTCGTATGTATACCTTCAACCCTCACGCCCCAGTGTACTTGCGTCATGACCTCGTCACATTGAAACATCCCACCTTGCTTCAGCCCTACCAAAACGACCCCGCTCTGGTCGAACGGCCGTAGATCGGAAACCGGCAGAGAATCCACCGTTCGTGTACTAGAATTGGGCATGCATGCATGCTGCGGCTGAGATGGCGTCAGGAACGGGTGCTACTCGGCAAGGCGCTGTTGCTATGTGTGACGTACGCGAGCACTTGTCATGATCTCGTGTATCTGGCGTCAACATCACATAAAACACACGGGATGCTGGATTGATCAACACACTCGTCATTCTCACAACATCATAATACACACATGTCGAAATGTTGACTAGTTGATTCATTTCATTCATTGATTATCGTAAGACTGCTCTTGCAGTCCGGCTACTAAACGCAGTGATAGTGGCCATCATAATCGTGAAAACGCCCATTATGCTTCGGGTATCTTATTACTCCTCCTCGTACAGTACTCTACTGTTTGCCGCTGGGGTCGTTCTTCTGGGGGTATCCGTAGTCCTTGCCAGTTGTGTCGGCAAGACCAGAGTGGTCCTTCGCCTCACGAGAGACAGCATCGTTGGGAATGCCGCCAAGTCCATCCTTAGCCTCACGTCCGGCAACACCACCAGCTCCGACAGCGGGGTCGCGGATGGCACCACCACCTGATGAGAAAGAAGCTTCTTGGCGACCGGAGCCAACGTTTACGGTGCTAGCATCGGCGGAGTTGAAGTCTGAGGCGACGGGGGGCTGCTCGGGGAGAGGGAGGTTAGACTGAGCCTCGTTGACAGCTTGGGTGTTACCCTTCATGTCGGTGGTGGTGTTGGAGTAGCCTTGCTGAGAGGAGACCATTTTGAATGTGTTTGTGCTGTATGTATGTCAGTGTGTGAAAAACAGACGCGTGCATGCTGGTGAGTTTCGAGTCTCGCGCTGAAAATGACAACTTCGAAACCACACCATTCGGTGGAATTAAACTTACGTTGTTGATATGGAGAGGGAGTTGAGGTCGTAGAGAATTTAGATCTAGTGTTGAAAATGTAATAGAAGTTGTGGTTGTGATACTGAAAAGAAATGAATGTTCAGGCGCGTTGGACTTTTATTATGGTAGCGGGGAACTGAAGCCCCACCGGTGACGTCGAGTTGATGTAATTCTCCATCGAAGATTCACGTCAAACTCTGACCAGGCCCTTCTCACATCATCGCAGATCGGGTATGCTTCTGCAAATCTAGTTAGCGCCGTGTATGCTTCGGAAGGAGCGAGCCGCAAAGTGTCGCGTGTGGTGTTGGCCGAGTGGAGGCGTACCAGGTAGTGTCTCAGGCCTAAGCGATACCAACCTCGGTCAGAACTTCACAACCCTTGTAATGAACGACGACGACATCAATCGGCAACCTTGAAAGGATTAAAGTGATTATATATCGCAATTGCAGACAGAAACCCATCGTCAACACAACCATAGCTTAAGCGCAACACAGAGATCTCAATCCAATGAAAAGCCTCATATTCGTAAACCAAACAGGCTCGAGAATGAAAGGAGAGTAGAAGAGAAGTGAGGAGAGTGAAATTTGGAGCCCCATCTCAAGTTGTTGAGTTTCCAAGGATCAACGGCCTGCCCGAGTTTCAAGGATGTTCAGGGTTGTGCGGGTATTCTTCGGCTTTGAAGTATTGTCGAACGTCCGGGAGGCTCTGGTAACGGTCGCTGCTCATGGGATCGAGGCCCAGTTACGCATAAACCAGTCCTGGAAGCGAGTTACTTGAATGTCTGGGTAAACAGCGTTGAGATAGGCGGGCACCACGAAATCGTAGCGCCCCTCTGCTGTCGCAAGGAGCGGTGCGAGCCGCCTTTGTCCAGCGGTGTCTCCTCCCAATTGAGCCATTGTCATCTGGTACTCAAGGTCTATGTCGTCCGTCAGCATCTGAGTGTGCGTCTGTACAAGGCTGTTTACTTACTCGCGGGGGCTTGGTAATCGATGCTAGCCCAGGGTCTGTCTAACAATATCTTAGCAAACCGTCTCTTCGGGCAAGGATGGACTATGCTTACTTCTACACGCCCTGATGGTTTCGACCAAAGCATGAACAGTCATGCGCTCGCCACACATGCTCATCTCAGAAGGCCATGTAGGCATGTTGAGGGCACGAACCACGAATTGTGCCACATCGTACGCAGAGGTTAAGCATATCGATGAGAGATTGTTGGCTGCGTCGTAAATTGGCGCCATGGAAGTCATCTGCCGGGGGTCCGCAATGAACTCCCCCTCGTTACCATACCCGCTGTTGACCCCGAGGCGATGAGATATCATCCCATTAACAGAGAAGCGCTCGTATAGTATGCCACAAACGAAAACCGTATACTGCATATGGCTGCGATAATGATGCAACAAAGCCAAAGCTGAGTTGCGTCCCCGATCGAGCAACGCATTCTGGCCTCGCAAACCTGGCTGGCCTTCAAATTCTGCAGGTGCAAAGCGGCGTACCCTGCACTGTACAGCCGCTTCTATGAGGCGGAGTTGTGGATTGCCCATGACAGTTGAGATGACTGTGTCAACGCCCATTAACGCGTGTTGAAGCGAAGCGGGGTTATTGTAATCCACAGCTTGACAGTTGTAGCCGGACGCTATGAGGCTTGTTTGATGCTGATGAGTATCAGTGCGGTTCCTTGTAGTCAAAATATGGTGTATCATTCCCCTGAGGCACTTACAGTCCGTGATAGGATGATCAGCTGGTGGCTCGTCGAGTTGTTGATCTCTTGGGCGATCAAGAGTGCTAGGCCAGAGGTACCTGCAAACGTAAGAAGGATGTCTGCATGAGTGGTGTTCTTGCTTGTCGAACGGATGCCTTACCTGCTATTGCGACGCGCATATTACTGGACATTGCTTCCCCAAGCTTTGTTCAGTCGAATGAATATTCTGGGGGATGTAGACTTATGACTTCAACTCTGTAACTTCTGTCCCACAGAGCTCAGACGTAAGTCGGGCTTCAATATTGTGCCCATCAACACCCTCATTGTTATGATATAGAGGCCCGTGACTCACAAGGGTGGCACTGGATCAGTGAAGACGGTAAATGGGACGCACAGATCATAGTAGCCGGCCTGAAATGTTCCAATAATGCTGAAAAGCGGCGTTCATTGGGACATCGCTTACAATGTAGACGTATGTGGAAGTGACGTTACCAATGAGCATGTTTTGAAGCGTAAAGTAACGGACGGAAAACCTGTTGTGTCAAGGAATCTCCTCAAGCCCAGTCTAGTGCTAACATGGTGGGAGAACGACTGCCACCGTCTTCTGTAACGTTCAAGGATGTCCGGAGGTAGGCGTGGCGAGATATGGTGAAGGGCTGAGGGCGGAATTCTTAGCCTCTTAGGACCAGTTGCCTATTTCCAACGCCTCTTCCGCTAGGACGCTGGTCGCCAGCCGATATAAAGGGGCCGATTCGCTGGTTTGGTGTGTATGAACGTTTCATGGCTCTTGGCTGAACATGTGATACAGTGGAAGAGATGGCACACCTGTTACTGACGTGGGATAAATGCCGGAAAGAGAGGAATAGAGGCCTAAGCTCTGCGTCTCGCCAAAGGAGTAGAGATGAAATCGATGAAAGAAAGCTCTAGCCTCGACGAATGAAAGCCAGACAGGCATTGAGACCGTGCGTAATGATGTCCTGCGATCATGCAACTAAGAAGTGAGCTCCGGCCAATTGAGGTCCTAGCTTAACGTTCAGTCATGACCCACGTCCCAGTAGTTGAGAGACGGATCGTATCGTAAGAAGGAATCCAAAGTCCCGGAATTGTTGCAGCGGAAGCGGAACCTACCTATGAAAGTGGGCCCGTAGGGCTAGCCCTACACAACGATGCGACCGCATCTCTAGCCAAACTGCAGTTTCTCGGTTGTGAAGACCTTGTGCGAGGTCCTCGGTGTAGTAGCTCGGATACACGAATGAGAATCTAGCGGCCGGGTAGTGTTGCTCTGCAAGGCCATCCAGACCGACAAACCGTTGGTGGCTAGAAGCTAGGTAGGGGAAGCCTCCACCAATCGTTCATTGTAGCAGAGGGCCAGGAGGCAGCGGGGAGTTGCCGAGATAGGGAAATGGGGCCAAAACCGGTGAGGCTCAATGGTTGCATAACGCCACAGGAACCAGGTTAAATCTTCATCGCTAAAGGCGCGAGCATTGGATCTCCAGAAGTGCCATACGCATCACGTGGATGTATGATAGTAAGCTGTCTGACGAATGCTTTCTGTCGACTTCGGTCCGAGGGAAGCAGTTTACTCATCGCCCTAGGTGCAGGCATCGTTGGCATGTATTGTTCAAGGCAGAAAGGGGCCGATAGGTCTTTACGCAAGAGAATTGTGTCTCTAAGTTACGGATAACGCCGACTCTTACACTAAAACCTTCTGCCTTGTATGGACGTCTTCACCGGTGGAGGTGGGGTAACAGGAAAATCGAACAATGAGCGTGGGATTAGACAGAAGTGTATGCAGAAGGTCAGATGCTAAGAAGGACAAGTGAGTACGCGCATCTGCGGGAATAGAGATGGAACGGTAGTTTAGTATTGTGCAGTGCATCTTACGGTGAGAGTTGTCGCCAAGGTCGTTAGACTGCAGGCCGGACCTAGATAATCGTTGGATAGCGTGTCGCTGCCTAGATCGTAACCGCGATGATGCGTAGACGGCATCGGAGGTTCCCGATGATAGAGAGTTTGTGTGGAACGTCGATGTGACTGGAACCGTGAGGTGTTTGACTCGTGTTTCGCGGGCACGATCCCAAGTGTTAGCGCGTCACGTGCCGACGTGTTTCACCGCGTTCTTTTTGAGCACTAGCTGCCTCGGCCAAACGCGCTTGCAAATAGAGCAATTCATCTCACCACGTCTCGTTCACGTGTGCATCTCGCGTAGGAGTAGACGACGTCCGAAGAGGGACCACAATCTACAGCATACGGATGCAACAGCAGGAGGACTATGCTGTGTAACTGATCGTGCCCATACGCGATCCTCGAGCGCGCTCTAAAATAGGGCTGAGAAGACTGGAAAAGCAAAATTTCATAATTGTCGTCCCGCATTCGCGTAGTTCTGCGCAAGGCGCGCCGATAAACCATGAGAAAGACGAATTCGCTCAGAGGATGCACGCGTTCGGATGAGATGCGCTTGGATAGGAAATAATTGAGCGTGTTGTTTCCTCAGCCTCAGCATGCTCGTGCATACGTGACGATCTGCAGTATGGATAATGGCAGATATGAGGCTGGTGTGATTGTGTGCACAGACGACGAGTTCAGGCAAGTGGTATGCACGACATAGGCAAGCGCCCGGCTCGGACCAATCTGATACGTACGCGACTGAAGACGCGCCTCGCACACTACTTTCCTGCCACCATATTGAACGCGTTGTGCTTCCTACTTTAATATTCATTCGCATGGTAAACCTTCTTTGATAACACCAAGTTCATTCCCCGACATTCGTTGTAATCATCCCATCATGTCCGCCTCATCGCCCCTGCCATCGTTCTCGTCACCTGCGTCATCGCGTCTTCCCACTGCTAGACGCGCCAGTTTTAGTGGTCAATTGGCCTTTCTCGTGCATTCGCAGGAAACCGTCGCGAACCATATGCCGCCGGATGTTGACAACAAGGCTCTTGCTCGCCAGAAGAGAAGACGCACCAGGTATGCTTCTATCCCATTCAAGTTCTGCCCTTCCATCGCATCCGTGTCGACCCATGTTCAACGCGTTGGTTCGTGCTCAACCTACCATCGGGAACTACTTCGGCCTACCCCGCGGGCAAGCGACACTCCAACACCCCATCAGCGCTGACCACGACATCTTGCAGCAAGGAAGACGAGGACGTCCTAAAATCCGAATACCTCAGGAATCCGAAGCCAGACAAGGCGGCACGTCTCGAAATTGTCCGAAAAGTCGCGCTTGGCGAGAAGGAAGTTCAGGTAAGGCGCCAATATTGCTCCACGTCACGAGTGTGCGCGCCCCTGCTAACATCGCGTCCTAGATCTGGTTTCAAAGTAAGTACTACCGTCTGCTCTACGCGTCGCTGCTGCTTGCTTTTCATCCGCCTTCTATTGGATCGCGCCAATATGTCGCGCGTGGCTTAACGGACGCATGATTTTCGAAACAAGTTCTGATCACCCTCTGCTTTAGATAAACGCCAAAACGACCGCCGTCGCTCACGGCCCCTCGAACCATCTTCCACAGCATCGCTGATGTCTTCTTCTTCCACCATGTCGGACCCGCTCACCGAGGACGAAACGGTAGCCATAGCGCACAATATCGATAACGCACCGGAGCCGAAAGAGTCGGACGAGTGTCCCAGGTCCGACCCACCTGAGCAGCCTGCAACACCAGAACTTACTTCAGACGAAACCATCCCAGAACCGCGCACCATCGACACTGCCATTTCCGCGCTCGATCCAGGAAGCTCCAATGAAGCAGGCGTAGAACCATCGACCGAAGCCCAAAGTACAGAAAATGCATCTGCCGAAGTAAGCAACTCGCAACAGACTGCACCATCCTCACAGGGCACCACACAACAACGCACATCATGGATATCGAACCGTCGCAGCGCGTCATTCGTCCGATATCTCGAAGACTACACGCCTGAAGTCATCACCTTTCCGAACCCTCCGCAGCCTTCTGTGTCGCCCGACAATGCGACAAAGACCCCTTCCCGACCACTGAAGCGCAAGCATTCCTTTGTACGAATATCAACCAATGAGGACGGCACAGCACGCATCGTCACCGATCTTGACAAAACCCCATCACCCCCTAAATCGAAGAAGACGCCTTCTTCCTTCTCTCGTGCTGCTGCTGGCCTGCGACGGAGCTACAGCGCAACTGGACTGAACGATCGCCTAGCTGCTGCTGCTCGAGGCGAGCCAAGCCCAAAGGTACCTAGGACAGCATCGAACATAGGAAGGAGTCGAGACTCGCGCGCGTGGGAGTTCTGGTGTGACCCAGAGAGTCGGTCAACAACCAGCTTAATAACACGTGCAGAGCAAGAAGAGAGTGGCAGTGCGGCTGACGCGATTGGCATACTACGCGCGAACCGAAGAATATTAGCACAGAACCAAGCTCGCCAAAACAGTAGCCCCCTGATGGCACGTCACAGCTCACACAAAGTGCAGGGTAGCCCACTCGTTAAAAAGTCCCGCGGTGCTATGCAACGCGCTTCGACCATCAATGGCCGCTTTTCTAACAACGACTATGCCGACTACAAGAAGGACGGCGCGAGCACTGAGTCGGACGAGTTCCCACAAACGGAAAGCGACAAGGAGAACTGGGAGCCTGACGCGCCCAAGTCTGTGCGACGCGATCGCCAGGTCGCCGCTACACCTCCTGCTTCCCGTGTAGCTCGTCGGATACTGGGAGAGAACACAGACCTGATGTCACAGACCTCAAGTCTCGGTGCAATGCTAGCCAAGGACAAGCAAAAAGGCGGTAAGGGTGTCGTCGACCCAGAGCAAGACGATGAACTGCGGCAGTTTATGCACGGTGACGATGCGAGTGGTCGTTCAAGTATAAACTCCGCAGAAGAGGCGGGATGTGTAGAGGGCCTGCTGAAGCTGAGCCAGGGTCAATGGAGATGATCAGAGTACCTTGGTGTAGCGAATGGCCGCACACGTTTCTAACGCAGTTGATGACGGGTTGGCGCAATATCGGTTTCTGGATCTTTCATCTCCATTGCATTTCAGCGCCACGGCGTTTGTATTGACATGGTCTAGACTAGGGAAAGCCTGTCATAATGGCAAAGGTGTTTGGGGGTAAAGCTGTCTAGTGTTGCATGTCAACAAGTCAGTATCTTTTTTGTCAAGCTTCCGCAAAGTCAAGCAACCTTCTGAAATAGAAGCCATATCATTCTTCAGCTCTTATTCCTCCGTGTTGTGCTTCTTCAGCGTCCAGTATTTGCAGTCAAGTTGGGTGTAGCGCACAAAATGCATCCCTAACCACCGTAGCATGGTCAGTCATCTTGGTGCACACGTGCAGTGTTGATGCCATGTCTTGACACTAAGCTCTCACAGAAACGCCCTTTCAAGACAGTTAAGTCATTACTGAAGTGTCATAGTTGCAACGAAAGTGTGTGTTGGAGAATTTACTAGTCAAGAAACTCTATAGGCTCAAAGCAAGGTCTATGATACGAACGGTGCATACAGTGCGCAGCAGGAAGACCAAAAGGACTAGAGAAAACAGAAAGCAACAACGACTAACAAGAGGCAGACGAGACAGATGCGACGCAGTCACAGATCGTAAGGAGATAAGGAAAATCCACAAAAGAAGCAATAACGAAGAAGAATGGTCGGCAACTGTGAATCAGCAGTTTTCGTAATCCACCAGCAAACGCATCTCACCCGTTGCTGTTTCGGACCTACATCCAGTACATAGTTCCCTTCAGACCTTCAGATGGTCATACTTGGATTTGGCGTTCGGTCTGAAGCCTGGCTCAGCGAGGTTATGGATGGGCGTGTTCCATCTAGTTTCAACGACTGGCCGGATGTAGTCTCTCATTTGCTGCAAAACCTGTTCTCTATCGGCCTTGTCTTCTTGTATCTCTGCTGGCGTCTTCTTGCGATTTCCAGTGCGCTGAGGACGATTGCGTGCAGCTTCTACATCAGCTTCGACCTGCTGGCGATGAGTCTCGTAGGCGTTGCGTTTAGCGTTGCTGGGATTGAACCATTCGCGCAAGTAGCAGCGACCCCGCTCCGCAAGTCTATCCGCATAATAAGCAGGAGATGCGTAAGACACGCCTGTGGTAGCCCGGACGTATGTATGGCATAGGTTGTGGGTAAGGTCCTCCAGATCAGATATCTCGATGCCCATTTCATTCTGTAGAACGAAGTAGTGGGACGATCGCGCAGTCCCCTTGATGGCGTTATGGGATTGAAGATAGAAGTCTGTGTAGTATGGTGACGTTATGGAGCTTTCCACAAGAAGTCCCGGTTTACAGTTGCCGTTTCCACGCATCTCGTCATCTTTTTGACGGGGGAAGAAACGAGTGTTGTGCCGCTTGGTGACGATGACCGCAGTTGTCTTGAATTCGGGAACATGCTTTTTGAACTGTTTGGCAACTCCGATGAACGCGTTCTTGATAGTTGAGAGCTCTTTGGTGATAACTTCGTCGTACTGAGTATCGCTCACACCGTCTCTATAATAGAGGACATTCTCGGGAAAGCGCTGGTGGAGTTGACACCACTCCGATAAACCTTCAATCAGCATGTCCCCGAGACAAGGGATGATCTGTTTAATCAGCAGCTAGCAGAGAAGCTTGGGATTGGTGTTTTGTTGAACTTACCTCTTGTTTCGCAGTTTGCAACTGCATATTGCCGCGAAACCTTCCGCCATTGGCCTCTAGAGAGCTGACAATAGCCGCGATCGAAGGCGTACCCTGTAACGCTCCGCTTCCTGGATGAGTGACGTCTGCACCAATTACAATGGTGTTTTTCAGCTGCTCTTCTACGCCTTGCACTGAGTGATTGATTCCAGCCATCTTCAGATTCGCTTTCATAGCAACATTGGCCATGTATTGTCCGAGGGCAGAGTCGTTGTTCCAATTGAGATTCTTTGGTCTCATCTTATCTTCAGTGACGCAGATAGACTGCAAGATAAAGACGATATCTGTAAGAAACTTGAAGCTGGAATAGAGATGCTGATCCTTCGTCTTCAGAAATAATACCACGATGTCGGGTACATCTTCTCGATGTTCTCGCAGATAATTCTCGAGCTTCATTCTCAGGGTGGATTCGGTGTCATCTGTTAAAGATAGTACCTGCTTAACCCTTTTAGAGGCTCGTGAAACACCAGTCTCTCTCACTTTTTGATCGAAGTTACGGGTCAACGCCCTCACTGACTCACCATGTTCGTCGACACCTTGTCCAGTGATCAAGAGCCAGTTCAGAGATTCGGCATTGCCTCTGAAGAATTGGGTCTCTTTGAGATCCCATCTTCCATTGTTTTCGTTAACGGTCTTGGTAACGGCTGTCAACGAGTACACAATTGTGGCAGGGTTGAGCTGAACGAATGGTATCTGGAGCATTCTAGGATCGAGGCTTATCGGATGGCAGTTTTTCTAGACATCTGTTAGTGTATACAAGTCACGGCAGAAAGACCATTATACCAGCTGGCCAGTTGCAGTTATCGGGATGTGTCGGAGTCCTTCTTGTTCGATTCGAGATCTTATCTCTCGGGGTTCTCGGCATGCGTTTCGGTGGAGACCGTTTGCAACAAAGTCAGGAATAATCTTCGCATATATCTGATCTGGGAGGATACGTAGATGTTCAGGGGCGAACCATGTTGGTCTACCAGCAGTACCAACATTAACCGTAGGCAAGCCAGGATGTTGCAACACTCGAGCATACTCTGTGACATACGTTAGTAATATTCTGGAAGATTGAGGGTCTAAATTACGTCTCTGCTGGTATTCTTGGACTGTAGGTTGAACTGATTGGCCCGCGATGATATTGCCATAGACATCCTTGTGTTCCCACAAGAAGGTTTGCTCGCTACATGCCTTACCAAAACCACGAATGGTCTTGATACGCGCATGTTGTCCGTCCATATTAGAACTGGTTCTCGCGCTGAATTTGTCTGGTGGTATGGCAGTGCTGCAATTTGGGTCGTTACACTTAGGATGCTTGCACTTCTTGTCCTTGGTTTCACGGCTGTAATCGATGTACACGCGTACGCCCCTGAGCGCTCTCTTAACATGATCTTTCGAATTGCCGAACGGACCGCTACCATTCTGGTAGATTTGACTCACTAACAAAGGTCTCCAGAAGGCACTATTAGCGGGGCTGACATTCAGAAGGATATTTCCCAGGGCGGAATGAACCCTATATGAATAACCGCGCAAGGCACGAAGTGGAGCGACTGCATTTCCTTCGTTCGTCTTGAGGTCAAAGTACGCATTGCGAACGTAGAACTTGTGATTGTTCAGCTGCAAAGTATCATTACTCGCAATACACTTGGTCATGATGATGTTAAGAGCGTTTTCCGCAGGGTGTGAGTCATGATTAGCTGGGTCTGGATGAGTGGTATTGGAGTATTGTTGGAGACCAAAGATGTCTACTGGTCGCAGGTACTGGAAGACAAGAGGCACCGTCGTATCGCGGTCAACGATATCGAGAAGTGCCCATGTTGACCCAACATCTGTCATCAGATCGCCGGACTGAACCCGCGCACCAGGTATATGCTGGTGTAAGTTGACCCAGGCTACGATGGTGTTTACGTTATCAGTGGCGAAGACATGCCTGTTGCTGTAAAGAAAGGGCACATTTCGGATGGCGGTGTCCATGTAGCGCTTCTTGCCAGCCCGTGACTCTGAGTCCGGGATGCCTAGAACTTGATACTCGTAGAAAGTAGTCTGTGGATCAACAGAAATTTTGAAGTAGTTGGTAAGCACCTCTCCTTTCTTTGGTCTTTCGCGAAGCGACTGTCTGATGGGATATTGTAAGGCGGTATCCTTGAGTTTCTCTAATTTTCCGTTCAATTCCCCAGTGTTCACGAGATCTGAATTTCCATTCACGTAAGCGGATGGGCCAGGAGCTCGATTGTAGCGTGAGAGCTCCCCGAAATCAACCACATGAGCGTCCTGAAGATTGGTAATTGGCACAGCAGAAGCGACAGAAGCAACAGCATTCAACCCAAAAGCAGAAGACTGGGGGGCAACTTCTGTATGAGGTTGATCTGACAACATGTTCGGGAGAGTGTGGTTTTTTATGACTGAAATCGGGGCAGTCGCTGCAGGTGTAGAACCAGTAGTAGGCACAACGGACGAACTGACAAAGCCGGAAGAGCTTTGATCGATGGACGTAGATGGGATACTAGATGATACGCCCTGAGATGCGGAACTAGCAGGTGTTTGAGAGCTCGGGACAGGGATGATGGGAGTGAACGAAAGACCAGAAGGAGCCGAACGAGGAGCGGGTGCAATTTTAATAGGAACAGTGTAATTTGACACATGTGGCCGTGAGAATCCAGTCGAGAAAGTCGTCGCATTGTCATCTCGAGGATACACAGAAAGCTGTTTTTGATGAATATATGCAATTGCAGCATCTTCCTTACCAGCATTAAAGATCTCATTTGAGAGCGAAGTTTGGTCGTTCTCCGCAGGTTTTGTGGTAGGGCAGTCCATTAGGGAATGGTTTTTCTTCTTCGTTTTAGTTCCGCCTGCTTTGCACCAGATGCATTTGGAATGCTTGAAGTCGACGTCGATCCTGCGTGCGAAACCATCGCCGAGTTCGTCTCGTGCTGTGTCCAGACTCATGTTCGGAATCTCAAACATGGTTGCGGTGTTGACAAAGTAGAATGAAGGATTGTAAATGAAGAAGGGTATCAGAAGGAAGTGTTGCAAAATCTTAAGACTGTGTCCCTGCTTTGAGTAGTCAGGTAGAGTTTCAGTTATGCTCGCTGGTGTCTTGGTCAACAGTGGCCTGCGAAAGCCTCATATACAGGTTGTCTGGCGACTCGTTGCTTGCCCATACTGTAGAGCAAGCTGACACAATCGTGTTTGGGTCACAACTTTTGAACAACAATGAACAGTCCTAAGTTGTGGTGTCTTATCGTGACGCAAACCTAGCAAGCTGGTGCTTGAGGCCAGTAAATCGATTCATTTCGCAATCTCACAATTAGTGATGGCCCAGCAATGGACGTCCCCCCG